>NW_020948840.1:19311953-19348651 GCF_900497805.2 Vombatus ursinus | reverse complement strand
TGTGTGTGTGTGTGTGTGTGTGTGTGTGTGTGTGTGTGTGTGTGTGTACACCTGTATTGGAAGAAACCATCTGTTATAGAGGAAGTTAAAGAAATCAATCATTCAAACAGTGTTTGTTGATAAAAAAAAAATTTGCCCCAAAGGGTAGAACAAGGGGCAATGGGTAGAATTTCCAAAGAGGTAAATTTGAATTTGATATCAGGAAATACTTCTCAGCAATTAGAAGTATCCAACATGTAATGAACTGTCTTGGGAGGTGGTGGGCTCCCCCTTTTTGGACATCTCTAAGTGAAGGCTGAATGACCAAGTCAAGTTGACGAGCATTTTTTTTTTTTTAACATTTGTTCTTAAAACTTTGAGTTCCAAATTCTCTCCCTTTCTCCCTGCCCCCCCCATTGAGAAGGCAAGCAATTTCATATAGGTTATATATGTGTAGTCATGCAAAACATATTCATAATAGTCATGTTATGAAAGAAAACAGACAAAAAAAACTCAAGAAAAATAAAGTGAAAAAAACCAACAAACAAAATTGCTTCGGTCTGTGTTCAGTCACCATCAGTTCTTTCTCTGGGGATGGATAGTATTTTTCATCCCAAGTCCTTCAGAGTTGTCATGGATCATTGCATTGCTGAGAATAGTTAAGTCATTCACAGTTGATCATCTTGTACAATATTGCTGTTACTTTGTCCCCAGTACATTTCACTTTGTATCAACCCATGTAAGTCATTCTAGGTTTTTCTGAGAGCATCCTGCTCATCACTTCTTATAGTACAATAGTATTCCATCATAATTACATACCACAACTTATTCAGCCATTCCCCAATTGATGTGCATCCTCCCAATTTCTAATTCTTTATCCCCAGAAAAGATCTGCTATAAATATTTTTGTACATATAGGTCCTTTTCCTTTTTGTTTTTTATCTCTTTTGGGATACAGACCTAGTAGTGGTATTGCTATGTCAAAGAGTATGCATGGTTTTATAGCCCTGCTCTATAGAATAGTTTAATCAATTCACAACTCTGACAACAGTATATTAATGTCTCATTTTTTCCACATTCCCTCCAACATTTGTCATTTACCTTTTCTGTCCTATTATCTAATCTAATAGGTATGAGGTAGTACCTCAGAATTATTTAAACTTGCATTTCTCCAATCAATAGTGAGTTAGAATATTTTTTTATATGACTATAGATAGCTTTAATTACTTCATCTGAAAACTGATTATATCTTTTGATCATTTATCAATTGGGGAATGGCTCTTAATCTTATAAATTTGACATAATTCTCTATATGTTAGAGAAATGAAGTCTTTATCAGAAAAACTGGCTTCAAAATTTTTTTCACAGTTACTATTGCTACCTGCATTTCCCTCCATCCTATTCCCCCTACCCATTTTTCCTATCCTCTCTCTCCTTTTACCCTGTCCCTCTTCAAAAATGTTTTGCTTTTGATAACCCTTTCCCCCAATCTGCCCTCCCTTCTATCACTGTCCCCCCTTTCTTATCCCTTCCCCCTTCTATTTTCCTGTAGGGTAAGATAGATTTCTATGCTCCATTGCCTGTGTATCTTATTTCCCAGTTACATGTAAAAACAATTTTTAACATTCGTTTTTAAAACTTTGAGATCCAAATTCTCTCCCTTCTTCCTTCCCCACCCACCCTCATTGAGAAGGCAAGCAATTTGATACAGGTTACACATGTGTAGTCATGCAAAACACTTCCACAATAGTCATGTTGTGAAAGACTAACTATATTTTCCTCCATCCTATCCCACCCCCCATTTATTCTATTCTCTCCTTTTACCCTGTTCCTCCTCAAAAGTGTTTGTTTCTGATTGCCCCCTCCCCCAATCTGCCCTCCCTTCTCTTACCCCCCTATCCACTTCCCCCTACTTTCCTATAGGGTAAGATAGATTTCCATGCCCAATTGAGTATGTATGTTATTCCCTCCTTAAGCCAATTCTGATGAGAGTAAGCTTCACTCATTCCCTTTCACCTCCCCCCTCTTTTCCTCCACTGTAAAAGCTTTTTCTTGCCGTTTTATGTAACATGATTTACCACATTCTACCTCTCCCTTTCTCCTTCTCCTGGTACATTCCTCTCTCACCCCTTAATTTTGTTTTTTAGATATCATCCCTTCATATTCAATTCACCTTGTGCCCTCTATCTATGTATATTGCCTCCAACTACCCTAATAATGAGAAAGGTCTGATGAGTTACAGATGTCATCTTTCCATGTAGTAATGTAAACAGTTTAACTTAATAAGTCCCTTATGATTCCTCTCCTATTTACATTTTCATTCTTCTCAAGTCTTGTATTTGAAAGTCAATTTTTCTATATAGCTCTGTTTTTTTTCTCCAGAATGTATTAAATTCCTCTGTGTCATTGAATATTAATTTTTCCCCTAGTTGATTACAATCAGTTTTGCTGGGTAGGTGATTTTTGGTTGTAATCCTAGCTCCTTTGACCTCTGGAATATCATATTCCAAGCCCTCTGATCCCTTAATGTAGAAGCTGCTAAATTTTGTGTTAACCTGATTGTGGTTCCACAATACTTGAATTGTTTCTTTCTGGCTACTTGCAATATTTCCTCCTTGACCTGGGAACTCTGGAATTTGACTATAATATTCCTGGGAGTTTTCCTTTTGGGATCTCTTTCAGGAGATGATTGGTGGATTCTTTCAATTTCTATTTTACCCTTTGTTTCTAGAATATCATAGCAATCTTCCTTGATAATTTCTTGAAAGATGAACTCTAGATTTTTTTTTGATCATGGCTTTCAGGTAGTCCAATAATTTTTAAATTATCTCTTCTGGATCTATTTTCCAGGTCAGTTGTTTTTCCAATGAGACATTTTACATCGTCTTCTATTTTTTTTCATTCTTTTGGTTTTGTTTTATAATTTCTTGATTTCTCATAAAATCATTAGCTTCCATTTGCTCCAATCTAATTTTTAAGGAATTATTTTCTTCAGTGAGCTTTTGGATCTCCTTTTCCATTTGACCAATTCTGCTTTTTAAGGTATTTTTCTCCTCATTGGCTTTTTGGACCTCTTCTGCCTTGTGGTCTAGACTATTTTTTAAGGTGTTATTTTCTTCAAATTTTTTTGGATCTCCTTTACTTTAGCAAGTCATTGGACTCATTTTTCATGATTTTCTAGCATCATTCTCATTTCTCTTCCCAATTTTTCCTCTACTTCTCTTACTTACTTTTCAAAATCCTTTTTGAGCTCTTCCATGGCCTGAGACCAATTCATATTTTTCTTAGAGGCTTTGGATGTAGGAGATTTGACTTTGTTGTCTCCTTCTGAGTGTTTATTTTGATCTTCCTTGTCACCAAAATAAGTTTTTATAGTCAGGGTTTTTTTTTTCCCATTGTCTGATCATTTTCCCAGCCAATTACTTGACTTTTTGAATCTTTGTTAAGGTAGGGCTCTGCTTCCAGTGTGGAGAGCGTACTGTCCCAAGCTTCAGGGGTTTTGTGCAGCTGTTTTCAAAGATACTTTTAGGGACCTATAAGTTTTCAGTTCTACCAAGGTGGTATGATCTAAGGAGAGGTGTTTACTCCTCTCCTGGCCTGTGTTCTGGCCTGTGAGTGACCACAAGCACTCTTTTTTTGCCCTGGAACTGTGAGGAGGGTTCCCTCTCCACTGCTGCCACAAGCTCTGCTATGCCAGTGCTCCTCCTTGCCCAGGACTGCCACCCAGGATTGGGACCCAGATCCAAGCATGGGCAAAGCAAGATAATCCTGCCTCAGTGCCAGCAGAGAGACCCCTGTAATCTTCTTCTGACCAGTTGTTCAATCCCCCCACCATCTGTGAGCTAAGAGCTGCAGAAGCAGCCACTGCCATTTCCACTGCCACTGCCGCTGCCCAAGCACTTATTTAAAAAAAAAATTAATTT
This sequence comes from Vombatus ursinus, assembly GCF_900497805.2. Lineage (NCBI taxonomy): Eukaryota > Metazoa > Chordata > Mammalia > Diprotodontia > Vombatidae > Vombatus > Vombatus ursinus. Next base: position 19,344,749 of record NW_020948840.1, on the reverse strand, counting down.
TAATTTTCAGTTCCAAATTTTTCCCACCCTCCATCCTCTCCCCCAACTATTGAGAAACTAAGAAAGACGATATCTATTATACATATAAAATCATGTAAAATATATTTTCACATTAGCCATGTTGGAGGAAAAAGGCAAGAAAAATAAAGAAAGTTTTAAAAAAATGCTTAGTTCTCTCTCTGGAGGTGAATAGTAATACATTTATTAAGCACCATCTGAGTAAAATTCAACAAAAGTAGCCCGAGGCACATTTTCTCTGAGCAAGATAACTTTTTTTTTTGTTCTAGGCAATGAGGTTAAGTGACTTGCCCAGGATCACACAGTTGTGTCTGAGGCTGAATTTGAACTCAGGTCCTCCTGAATCCAGGGCCAGTGCTCTATCCACTGTGCCACCTAGCTGCCCTTAAGATAACATTTATTAATAGGGGTGCAACCTGTATAGAATGGGTTAATGGATCTGCCTCAGTTAGCCAAGGACCCCAAGATGACTAATTTTTATAAGGTTGGAACAAAGACCAGAACAGGGTAGGTGATATCATGGAGTTGAGGACAACATAATTGGTTACTTAGCTGAGGCATGAGAGACAATATGATTGGTTGGAAGTAAGGAATGAGAGATTAGCAACAACCCCCTCCTTACCCCCTGTGATTAAGAAATATTCATTGTTTGAGTCTACCTACAAGGTCAAAGATAGTGGCCCAGACTTCTTTGGATAGCAAATCAGACATCCTTGAAGGATAGCTTGGTGTTATAAAGATACTAGACCAGACTCCATGGGATCCATCTGCATTTCTCAAGGATAGTAGATTTCTTTGAGGCAAGAATAGAATAGCACTTAGCAGGATAATTGGATTTTAAAACTTAACTCCTTACAATCCAACTGAATTTCTGAACTGAGCTCAGAGACAAAGAACCATGACTTAGGCAGTTACAGGACAAAATCAATTAATTATAAATAGGATCAATAAAAATGATAAAGACTCAATTGAATTTTCTCAGCACCTACTATGTGCCAGCTATTGTGCTAAGTATTGGATAATCAAACTATTATTTATATAGTGATTTAAGGTTTGCAAAGCACTTTGCAAATATCTCATTTTATTCTCACAACAACCCTTTGGAGTAGGTGCTTTTATTATCCTTATTTTACAGATGAGGAAACTGAGGCAGATTGAGGTTAAATGACTTGCCCAGGATCACACAGTTAGTACCTAAAACTGTATTTTAATTCAGGTCCCCCTGACTCCAAGTTCAGCATTCTACCACTGTTCCATTTAGCTTCCCTTTGCAGGGTATTTTGCAGAGGATTTTTTTTTGAGGCATAGGATAGACTGGAGGTGGGCTATATTAAAATGAGGGGCTAAGAGTGACATCTTGTCACTCTTGGACAGAGAGTCTCATCTCTCTACCCAGACCACCCCCTGCTTTGGGCAATCTAATCAAAGAATTTATCCTTATCCTTATCCAAGTAAAACACAATGAGCTTGCCCATCTTGGATTAAATTCCTTGTAAGGTTGGATGGGGTATGACCAAGATTGAAGAGAATTAATTCAATCTCATTACTATCATGTACTATCTCCCCAAATTATTGGTTATTAATAATCATTTCTCTCAGTTTCTAACCTGGATCCTGGAAGAAATGTAGACCTAATGGAAGTGGTGTAGTTGGGAGGGAATGTCAATTTACAGGGTGGAGACAAGGGTGAATTCAGTTTTATACATGTGAAGTTTGAGGAAATGGCAGGACATCCCAGTGGAAAGTTCTGTAGGTAAATAAGAATAAAGTAATGAGGCACAAAGATGAGGACTGGGGAGTTAATTTTAGAGTCACCCACATAGAGGTGACAATTGAAAGCATAAGTGGACTTCATGGGGAGTGAATAAGGAAAGAAAAATATAGAGACAGACCCTTGAAGGATACTCATAGACTAGAAAGATAGGAAATAATGATTATCATGTTCCTAGACATAGGTAAGGCAGGAATGTAAAGATGGAAGAACTATCTAGACTAGGGAGCAACAAATTATATTCTAGTAGAACCAAGTAATACCCCTAGTTATCTGATGTGTCACTGAAAGACTTAAGACATAGGTAGGAGAGGAGAAAAGGAGGAAAGGGACAGGAACGATAAAAGTAGGGAGAAGGGACTGAGAGAAAAGCAAGAAAAAGAAAAAAAAAGTGTTGTGCATGATGGCGAGTAGTAGAAATTCATCAGAAGTTGCCTCAGGCCCTACCCACTGGCACTTGGGCCATGAGGTTACTTATCCCTGACCTACACCATGACCAAAATATTTTTACTTCATTTTTGATTTTAGAATTTGTGTTAGTAGAAAGCATTTCTGAATGGGCAAGGGCTCCCCCATGGGTAACCCAAATGGTGATGCTGAATGTAGATGTGGTGTATTGATTATGAAAGGGGCTCAGAAGATTCAAGACTCAGAAACTTATTGAGGGGAAGATGCCAGAAAGAGCCATGGAGGCTGGTTACCAGTAACCTCTTTGTGAGCAAATGACTGCCTGTTGGTGAATTAGAAGTAACTGGGTAGAGATATATCCTTTTAAAAAAATCTCATTAATTAAAATCACAATCGCTAACTTTTATGTAGGATTTTAAGGATGGCCAACCACTTTTCACATATTACCTTATTTGATCTCCGGAGTAGAGCATGACACTTAGGTATTTTTGCAATTGGAAAGACCACATGTGAATGTTTTGCTGGTTTGAATCCACTATTTCAAGTCACTGCTTAATGCTACTTTTGTTTGCATGGGGTTATACATAAGTTCCCTCTAAGAGAGGGGCTTAATTCATGGAGAATTCTGGAACCTCCACCTATTTCTCTCCTCACTTTTCCCTACTTAGCTCCCCTTCTTGGTTCCTTTGGTCTTCCTTCCCAATTCTAATATTTCTCTCTTCCTCCTGCAGCGGTTTTCAGGACAGGCCAAGGCTCAATGCATTGAGAGTCTACTCAAGGCCATCCATTTCCCTCAAGAAGTGTCGGAGGAGATCCAGGCAGCACCTATTTCCCACCACATTCAGATTGCGAAAGAAAAGGAACAGGTATTAGACTCTTCTCTTTCTCCCTAGTACACTTCTGTCCCTAATTTGTCTTATGCCCTGTGTAAGAGGGTTGATTATGGAGCCCTTGGTCAATTTGATGAATCTCCTAATCAATTTGATAAGATTACAAGGCCTTGACTTTTGTTAGATGGACACCTCCCTTAGAAGTACACATGGCCCTACCAGGGGTGGGGAACCTGTGGCCTCGAGGACATGTGTGGCCCTCTAGGTCCTCAAGTGGGACTCTTTGACTGAATCCAAACTTCTCAGAACAAATCCTCTTAATAAAAGGATTTGTTCTGTAAAACTTGGACTCAGTCAAAAGGTCACACTCAAGGACCACATGTGACCTTGAGGCCGAAGGCTCCCCACCCCTGCAGCCACTTGCTGAGAGGACATAGGGACTGGTGACTGTATGTGTATGTGTGTGTAAATAAACTCTTGTTTTTTTCTGAAATCTGTAAGAGAGAGCTATGAAATTTCTCCCCCACCCCTTTTCTTTTCCTCTTGCATTCTTTCCCATGGACTTCCAGACCAACGAGCAGCAAGGGAAAGGGGTAGGAGGGGATTTTTCCTTCTTCTTGCTCCCTTGGGAGTAGAAAACGTCCCAGGAGAAGCACATGGTAATTGGCCTGTGTTTGCCCAGGCACGCTTGTGAAGAGAGCTCTGGGCTGCCTTCTGCCTTTCTGTTTCCTTTTTTTTTATTAATTTATTTTGATTTATCAACAATCACTTCCATAAGTTTTTGAGTTTTAAATTTTTCTCCCCCTCCTTCCCTCTCCCTCTCCCCAAGAGAGAGCACAATCTGATACAGGCTATTTACTTTTTGAAGGACAGGTTACACTATAGTTCCAGAGAATGAACTTTCCTTTCCTGGAGGGGAGGAGATCATCTTTCATGCATTCCCTCTCCTTCCCTGTAACCAAGCCACAATCTGGTTTGGCAATCCAAGGGAGCGAGAATGCAGAAGGAGAAGAAAAGGGGGAGAGCCATTTTATAGTTTGCTCTTATAGACTACAGGGAAAGGCAAGAGTTCACCCACCCAATCCCCACTCTCAGATGCTAGCCTTCCTGGAGGCAGCCCCATTCTCTTGGGACTTATCAGAAGAGTTCTCAGCATGGGATCACTCATGCATTTGTACCTCTATGGAAGGGTTTTATTTCCATAAAGATCCATGCCCTGTAATCTCATCCCGTTGTTTGGGGCTACTCATCAGATGGATCAATGGATCCTCTAATTAAAGTCCTATTAAATTAGTTTTTATTATTTACCATGTCTGGTAGCTACTACCAGTATTATCTTGCTTCCCAACTTGCTGTTCCCAAGCCCACCGTCACCTTCTGGTTTTTGATCCTCCTGGTGAACCCATAGACTGTATCTTCTTAAACCTCAGACTTTTGCTCCTCTTCCCTACAGGTGATCCCCATCGCACTACTGACCCTCCTTTTTCGATGTTCCATTCCTGAGGCTGAGGCCCGGCTTGCTGCTGCCCCCTCTGTCTGTGAGGTCATTAGGAATGCCCTTCTCCGGGTTGGTCGGAAGCGCAGTGCTGACTCAATTGATACCCTCAAGTCTACCGTTGGCTAGTTCAGCAGATGAGAAGGGAACCTAGTTTACTGAGTGGGGGAATATCACACAAGGAGTGGGAAAGAGAGCAAAATACCTTAAAGCTTGAAGTGACAGAGCCCCTGGAAGGAGGTACTTCTAGGAGGTGTGTCCCACCCCAGATTTGGGAGAAATGTCTCTTCTGTTACTCCCCTTGGTTCCCTTCTCTGAAAAATGTGGCAATTGGGCTAGAATCTAGCTCAATCATCTAGCCATTAGGTGATCTCTGATATCTATGTTCTAGCTCTCCAATTCTGTGATGTTGTGACTAGGAAATTCCTGATCACATAATACGTATGTCTGATCTTTGCAGTCTGTTCTTATTTCAGAAATGAAACTCTTCTGCTTTTTGTCTCATAAACTTCTCTCTGAGAATCCAGATGGGGAGAATTGGAGGCAGGGAGAAGGGGTGGCAAGATTGGTCTTACAAATTAAGGCATCTAGTTTTAAAAACGAATACCAAAAAAAAAAAATGTTTTTACATGTAACTATACTAAATAGAAAAGTTAAGAGCAACAAAAAAAAAAGAAAGAAATTATGGCATCTAGGGTCAAACAAATTGGCCTATTTTAAGTAAGTGAGGAAACCCTTATATATGCTACCTAATGGTTTTACTTTTTGTTTCCTAATGGTGTAGTGGATGGAGCCTGGACTTTAAGTCAGGTAGACCAGAGTTCAAATACTACCTTAGGCACTTAACACCTGTTTGACCCTGACTTATTACCTCTCTTAGGTTCACTTTTTCCGTCTGGAAAAATTAACATCTGTAATAGTCTATTGTGAAGATCAAGTGACATATGTACAAAGTTCTTTGTAAACCTTCAAGTGCTATATAAATATTAGTTTATTATTATTATTATCATTATTATTATTCCTTTTTAAAGGAGAACAAACTACTCAGGCCCACTTACTTGGACCCAGCCCTCCATCTTATCCCACCCTAAACATAGATACCAAACAATGGTTATTAACTGCAAATTATAAGACATTGAACAATCAGTATTAAGTGTTAGTGGAATGAAAGGACACAAAAATGGAACCAAGCCAGGATCCTAAATCCCACTGGTTATCCTCTTGGAGCTTAAAGCTATAGTTAGATCTAAAAAGTTGACTTACATTATTTACAGAGGTGCTTCGTTATGATTTAAAGTAGCTTTACAAGTATAGGCAGCTAGGTGGGGTGGTACAGTGTATAGAGCACTGGACTTGGAGTCAGGAAGACCTGAGTGCAAATTTGACCTCAGACATTTACTAGCTGAGTGATTCTGTGCAAGTCACTTAGCCCAGTTTGCCTCAGTTTCCCCATTTGTAAAATGAGCTGGAGAAGGAAATGGCAAAGCACTCCAGGATCTTTGCCAAGAAAACCCCAAATGGGGTCACAAACAGTTGGATACAACTGAAACGACTGAACAACAACAAAGCATTACAACTGCTATATTTCTATTCTTAGAACCATCTTTAGTATGGTAAGTATGCTCTGATTTTCTCTCCTAGAGCCAGGTTGGCTATATCTCTTCCTCGGGTCCCAGGTTACCCTGAAGGTTGAGGTGTCTCTTCTCTAGTGTAACTTGTCTACTGCCATTGTACCCTACCAGCTGTGTTCCCTCCATTAATAGGGGCCAATGACCAGCCCCCAATTCCATTTAATCATTGAACATCAATTAGCTTTTATAAATTATATGTATTTTAAAGGATATAGCAACAATCAAGTACAAATATCCCCCCCGGGGACTCTCCATCTTGTAGAACTTCATGAAGCTAAATTAGCTGACCTGGGCATTTTACACTGGTGTTGGTGGTGAGAAGAACTCGACAAAGGTCCCTTCCATGAGGGTTTCAATGAGGATTTTTGTTGATATAGTTTCACTTGGACCCACTCACCAGATTGGACAAAATAATGATTCTTCTAGTTTTTTAGTCAAGGTAGCATGAACCTGCATATGGAAGACTTTGACACATTTCATTAGCGACTCACAAGAACTCAAGACATGGTTATCAATCAGTCGTAGGTCAGATAACTGGCTGCAGATAATTCAAATCTCAGGTAGACAAAGTCCAATATTTCCTGAAGGCAAAGGACATCACACTCATAAGGGTTATGGGCATAACATCTGGCCACTTAAAACAGTACAAATTTTAAGGTTTTTTTAAAAATAAATTCCATTTCGTCATTCTACAGCTCCTGTAGACTCAGGGTGATAGAGGCAATGAAAATATTGAATCTACTGCCTTTTTAGCATCTATCCTGAATGTTTGTTATCTCCATCACATTTGATAATCAAAAGGATATCAAATATAGAGATGAATTCTTATAAGAGTCTTGAGACTGTATCTGCTGCTTACAAAAATAGGCTTCCACCCATCCTGAAAACATACATGTCACAACAAATAGTAGATATTTAAAAAAAATAACATTTCAACATTTGAATAAAACCAACCTATATTATTTTTAAAGTTCCCATGATGGTTGAATTAGCTTCTTCCCCTTTGCTGGCTTTCCTGTATACAGGCTTTGCAACTGGAACATCTGGAAAACGTTGGTAAGCCATAGAAGAATTTGAAATAAACCAATTATTTTTAATTGCACTATAATATAAAATGGTGGAAAAGATGGGGTTTCACAGAAACCTGGGAGGACTTGTATGAAGTGATGCAGAGTGAATTAAGCAGGGCCAGGAGAACAATTTATACTATTAACAATGGAAGTCAGAAGAAAGATTAGGACTGGATAGTAGATCTGAGAATCATAAGCATAGAGATGATAATTTTATCTATGGGAGCTAAGATCACCAAGTGAAATAACATAGAGGGATAAGAGAAGAGGGTTCAGGACAAAGACTTTGAGCACACCAATGATCAATCAGGGTTCCAGAGGACTGGTAATAAAGAATGCTGAGAGATGATGGACTAAATATGCAGAATGAAACACATTTTTGGATGGACAATATGAACATTTGTTTTGCTTGACCATGCATATTTATTACAAGAGTTTGTTTTTTTCTTCAATTTTCTAACAGAGTAGAGGAAGAAGGAGAAAAAATAAATACCTGACAATTAGAAAAAATAAAATTTAGCAAACAAAAAAAACCCCAATAAGAATCACACAGCAAACTAACAAAATAAAAAAGGAAAAGGTGAAGTGAAAACAAACAGAAAAAATTTTTACAAAGAAGATAAGAATCTATTATATACAGACACATGCCAACAAAGCTGAGAATTCAAAAAAATAGAGGATTATTTAAAAAATACAAACTAGTCAAATTAACAAAACACCAAAGAATGACATTAAATAATCCTTCAGAAAAGGCAATTGAATAAATTATAAATAAACTACAAAAGGGAAAAAAAAACTATTTCCTGATCCAGATGGATTTACAGGAGAATGCTATCAGACTTTTAAAAAACAATTTATATTTTTGCTACTCAAATTATTCTGAAAAATTATGAAAGAAAGCACTATATCATTCTCATTTTATGAGACGAATGTAAACCCAATACCTAAACTAGAGAAAGATAAAGCAAAGAAAAAGAATTGTAGACCAATATTGCTAATAAATATCAATTCAATAATTATAAATAAAATCCTGGCAAAAAAGTTACAGCAATGTAGCCAAAAAATCAATCACTATGATCAAATTGGAATTGTATCAGGATACAAGGATGGTTCAGCATTAGGAAAACTATTAATATAATTAATTGTATGAAAGACACAAAACACACACCCAAAACCACACAGTTGCCTCAGTAATGTAGAAAAAACATTCAACAAAGTACAATACTTATTTATGCTTTAAAATACTCTACAAAGTATAGTCATAGAGGGATTTTTAGTAGGATAATATATCTATCTAAAATCAAAAGCTAGCATATATGCAATAGGTAAAAACCAGTAGTTTTCTCAGTAAATATAGGCATAAAAAATTTCCTCCCTGTTCCTTGATATGATTCTAATAATGCTAGCAATAGCAATAATACAAGCTAAATAATTTAAACCATATTCCACAACAAATTCAAATGGATACACGACCTGATATTAAGACCATACCATGAACAAATTAGAGTTGTAAATTATAAACTTTCCACAGCTATGGGTAGGACATGTATTTTTAGTGAAACAAAGGATAGAGACAATTACAAAAAATTAAATAGGTGACTTTGAGTTTAATAAATTGAAAAGCCTCTACAAAAACAAAATTAATGCGTCTAGAATAAAAAGGAAAGCAATTGAATGGGAAAAAGATCTTTATGTCAAATTTCTCAGATAAAGCATTGGGATACAACATTGGGAGACTTTTAAAGTCCTTCCCAATTTGGTTCCTTCCTATCCTTCCAGTTTTCTTAGACTTTATTCCCCATCTACAAACTATACAATCCTTTGATACTGTCCTTCTTGCCCCACATGACAATCTTCCTACTCTCTTCCTTGTTGAGGGCTGTCCCCCATACTTAGTATGCTCTCCCTCCTCACCTCTGCCTCCTGGCTTGCTCTAAGGCTTAATTCAAATCTCATCTCCTACAAGAGGTCTTTTCCTGGTCAGGCTGGTGCCTTCCCTCTGAGACTACCTTCCATTTGCTCTGTATATGTCTTTTATGTGCATAGTTGTTTGCATGTTGTCTTCCCTATTAGAATATAAACTCTTTGAGGGCAGGGACCGTGTTTTTGCCTTCTTTGTATCCTCAGTGCTTAGTACAATGACTAGTGCTTACCAAGCATTTAATTAATGCTTGTTGGTTGATTGGCTAGGAAGTGAAGTAGTCAACTGCAGAAATTTTTTTTTCAGCAATATTCTTTATTGAATATCCTTCTCCTATAGCTAAGGAAACCTTTTGTTAACCATTGAACAACTTATTAAATGTCTCATTTCATTCTAGTATTGAACTGGGCTGAGTCAAGTCCACCTCCTACATCATGTATTTTTCCTTTTTTCTTTTTAAACAAATTTTGGTATTCATTTTTGCATTGGAGACCCCTTACTTGGTAGTCCTATTTTAAGGACACTATTTTATCTAGGTGGCACAGCTGATGGATAATTGGGCTTGGAATCAGAAAGGTTTATCTTCATGTGTTCAAATCCAGTCTCATATACTTACTAGCTGTATGACCCTGGGCAAGTCACTTAACCTTGGTTTGCCTTAGTTCCTTATCTGTAAAATGAGTTGGGGGAAGAAGCAGCAAGCCACTCCAGTATCTTTTTCAAGAAAACCCCAAATGGGGTCATGAATAGTCAGGCATGATTGAAAAACAACTGAAAAATAATAATTTTATCTAGATTAAAAGATCCTTCCCTAGGAAATAGTTTAATTGGATCATCTCTGGAATACCAAAAGTAAGGTTTGCAATCATGATATGTAGGTGTCTGTTTTTCCTCGGGGTTGGTAAAACTTTTGATCTTTTAGCTCTATCTCAGTTTTCATGGAAACAAAAGAAGGGCAAGGTAGCTGTTTTGATTCATAGAGGCATAACAATTTGGGCCACACACACTAATAAGAACCCAATTCACACTAAGGAGAAAAACACTCTGAAACTATTCCTTCCAAAATTCAATTCATATAGGATTGGTTTATTTAAAAAAAAAAAAGAAAGGATTCATTTCAATAATTTTCAGCTTTTCCAGCAAGATCAGATCTCAACTTACTCAAGGATATACATTTGCTAACATTGTAAATTTGGCAGATTTGCCAACAAAAAGGTCAACTTTGTGTAAATTAGAGTGAAAATCTGGCAGGTAAAGACAGTTTCTTCCCTGACATCCCTATAAAGTTTCAGAAGGTCTCTTACATCTTAAGTGGTATGTTAGGATTGATTTGAGAGCAATCTCAGATATTGCCAATCTCAGCTGAAAATTAATCAGGAACGCAGCACCAAAATAGTTGAAGAAGCAAGCCTCACATTGTGTTTAGGATCAGCTCTATCAAAGCCACTTTGATTTATGTATTTATATCTAACCAGGTTTCAAGTCTGGAGGACTTTGCATAAATATCTCCTAACTGCTGGGGAGGGTGATGATTCAATTCTCTAGGCCTACATGAGGGGCAGAGTTGGTGAGAGCTTTATAGAAGAGAGACATTCTTTATTTCTTCTTCAAGCAAGACACACTTGTGGTTCCAGTCTCTGGGAAGATCTTGACCCAGGGGAGAGAGAGAAATCTTCGTAAAGTGGCAATAATGCAGTCAATATATAGCACTGATTTGCAGCTTTCCTTCTTAGAGACTGTGGTAAATTTTGCCTTGAATGAGATCAAGATTTCTCTTGGTTGAATAAGATCTCTGCTCACCTTCATGTATTGAGCTTTTCACTAATGTAATTTTGACTCTGTAGAATATTTCCAGTTTCTGTGTGCTATTTGCTTGAATAAATGTTATTCAGTATTCATTATTTGAGAATACTAACATTTGGTGGGTTATAAGCTTGGGAATACTCTTTCCATTTAAGAGATTGTGGCCAGGGAAGTGACTTAACCTTAACAAAAAAATCATGCCTCTAGACCAGCATTATTTAGGGAATCAGAAAGGTGGAATTCTAGTCTGGTATTGCCTCTTAGAAAGGAACAGAGCAGCCAATTTCTTGGACCTTTCTCCTGCTCCCTTTTAGAAAGGAATTAAAGTCTCCTTTAGAGAGGCATGGGCTAGATTCCAGAGATACCCCTCCATTTCTCCCAGCAAGCGACATTTAGTCAACCCATATGGACATAGACAAAACCTACATCTTACAATTAAGCAGTCTTCAGGGAGAATTCTTAAGCTTGGCATTCTCTTTTAAAATTTTTATTTATTTTTAAATACTATTTTATTTTTCCTCTAGTTACATGTAAGGACAATATGTAACATTCATTTTTTTAAAAATTTTTGAGGGGCAGCTAGTGGTGCAGTGGATAGAGCTCCAGTCTTGGAGTCGGGAGGACCTGAGTTCAAATCTGGCCTCAGATACATGATACTCACTAGCTGGGTGACCCTGGGTAAGTCACTTAACCCCAATTGCCTTGAAGAAAAAAAAATTTTGAGTTCCAAATTTTCTTTCTCCCTCCCTCGCCGACACCCTCTCTGAGACGGTAAGCAATTTGTTATGTTATACATGTTCATTCATGCAAAATGTATTACCATATTAGCCATGTTGTGAATGAAGACACAGACTCAAAGAGGAAAAAAAGGATTTTTCATCATGAGTCCTTTGGAATTGTCTTGAATCATTGTATTGCTAAGAAGAACTAAATCATTCAGTCGATCATCATACTGTATTGCTGTTACTATGTACAATATTCTTCTGGTTCTGCTCATTTCTCTTTGCATCAGTTCATATAAATATTTCCAGGTTTTTCTGAAATCTGCCTGCTCATCATTTCTTACAGCACAGTAATATTCCATTATAATCATCTACCACAACTTGTTCAGCCATTCCCCAATTGATAGGCATCTCCGCAGTTTCTAATTCTTTGCCACTACAAAAAGAGCTGATATTAAATATTTTAGTACAAATAGGTCCTTTCCCCTTTTTTTTTATCTCTTTGGGATACAGACCTAATAGTGGTATTGCTGGGTCAAAGGTATGCACAGTTTTATAGCCCTTTAGGCATAGTTCCAAATTGTTCTCAGAATGGCTGGATCAGTACCAACAATGAGTATGTTAGTGTCCCAATTTTTCCACACCCACCCCAACATTTATTATTTTCCTTTTCTATCATATTAGCCAATATGATAGGTGTGAGATAGTACCTCCCAGTTGTTTTAATTTGCATTTCTCTAATCAATAGTGATTTAGAACATTTTTTCATATGACTATAGATAGCTTTGATTTCTTCATCTGAAAACTGCCTGTTCATATCCTTTGACCATTTATCAACTGGGGAATAACTTGTATTTTTATAAATTTGAACCAACTCTCTATGTATTTGAGAAATGAAACATTTATCAGTCACACTTGCTGTAAAAATTGTTTCCCAGCTTTCTGTTTTTCTTCTAATCTTGGTTGCATTGGTTTTGTTTGTTAATCTTGGCATTCTTTAGAGCTCTGAGATGCAGTAAAGATAAAACAGCTTATAAGTCAGATTACTCTTGGGGGTTACTTTCTGTTAAGTCCTTGCATGAGGAAATGATACAGATAGAATATAATTAGTTACAGTAGTTATATTTAAGGGATCTTCTGGTTATTTAGAGAACAAGATATGGCACATCATCTCAAGGTTCCCCAGTTGCATGATTTTAATTGCTGTAACTTTAGAACAAACAGTGTTTGATTCTTGGATGAATAAGCTGCTCTCCTCCTACCTCCATCACATGTACAAACTTTAGCTGGTAATGTTTAAAGCCTGCTCAAATTCACATCTATGGATTTCTCACACTACAGAATATACAGATGTCACTGTTAGCTGTTACAACATCCCAGTGGTAGGGATTGATACAGAAATGTTCTTTGTTTTAGTATAGCTCTTTCTATTTCAGTCTCTCTGGTCTTGTAAATATCTGTTACTTCTTTAGTAAAGACAAGTTAGATTGCTGTTCAAAAGATTATTACAGAGCATTTAGTTATATCTTTCAAGGACAAACCTAATTTACTGTGCAGAAGGGGTAGGAGAAACACCTATAGGGACTTAATGTAGCTTGTGTTCTGCCAGTAGAACACAATGTGCTAAGGTTAGATCTGAAAACTACAGTCTGAATTTGCACAATTTTTCTGGGTCTAGTTTCTTTTAATACTGGGAAGAGTTTCGTTTCAGAACTGTCACTTATGAAATATGTATAAGGGTCCAAGTATTTTCCTCCCTGTGAGAGCCTCTCATGGGCACTAGTGGAAAAGCAAGTGGGCAGGCAGAAGTAACTATATCCCTATATAAAGCACCAGGTAGTATTCTAAGCTTGAGCTGCTCTGGTTCCCATATGCTTTTTGGCTCCTCTAACACATGTCCCAAATATGGACTCCTGAGACCCTTGGGCTTCCACTTCAAGTGGAAGTAGTGCAGTGGCATGAAGAGCCAGGCCTGGATTTTCCTGCAGATCTCAGTGGCTCTGACCTAGGTTCTAGCTTATCTCATTATAAAAAAAAATACAAAAATCATTATAACATTTCATAGCTTTATTTTTAAAAAAATGACTCGGTCCCCATCCTATTAAGATACTTACATCCATCCTACTCAACTTCAAGTGAACTAAAGGACTATATATTCCCATTATAGTACATTTACTGAATGGAATTGAAACGAAACGATAATGACATTAAAGTCCACAGCCACTGCAGTAAAGGTCTGAAATCTCCATTCTCCAGCAGTGGCAATTGTTCCCATTAAGGCATAAGTTGTCAACTTCACTTTCACCAAGGTTACAGATGCACTGACTCCATTCGTAGAGGGAGGCCATCAGGCACTCTTCCAATATCAAAGTCATAAAGAGTGGAAAGGGAATAATCTTACCACGTGGGGGAAGGTGATTCTATCCTTCTCCACTTCCACCCCAATTCATAGCAACAGCCACATCCTGGCTGATCATCAGTTGAAACCTGGAGTTTGAAGATTCCACTGCTAGTCACAGAAGTTTCCACTGATGTCTCTGACATCATCCCTAGGCTCCTGCCAAGCTTAGAGTCCTGATGAATTTATGTGGCAAGCTCACTTTTCTTGCAGCATGTGTTAGTGTTCTGGTATGATTCCTAGATCCAGGCAGCTGCACCCTCATGGAAGTTTGAATACTGCCAGCTCTGATCTGAGGATTCCCAGGAGTAAAATAGAAAGGTCACTAATTTAACAGGCAGAACAGTATTCCCCACCTTGTACCACATAGCAAACAACTCATGCTGCAACAGGCTGACACTGAGTAAGTGGTTCTTTGCTTTTAAGAGACAGCTAGATGGTGCAATAAATAGAATGCTATATTTGAGTTAAGCAAAACCAGAGTTTAAATCCTGCCTCAAATGCTTATTATGCATGAACTTGGGGAAGTCATTTAGCCTGGCCTTCAAGTCATTTATCCTTAGCCTCAGTTTCTTCATCTGTAAGAAGGGGATAAAAGTAGCAGTTATTTCACAGAGCGGTAAGGATCAAATGAGATAACATAATTAAAGTGTTTCGAAAACCTTGAAGTGTTATAGAAATGCTAGCTATTTTGATTAAATATCCCTATATACTATGACATTATACAACCTTCTTGGCAACTCCATCTGAAAGAAAATATTCATGATATGAAAACATGAAACTTACAAGTCTTTAACCTTTCTCATTTTCTCTTCCTAACCCTTGCTTTTGGATTTATCTCTTACCATACTCACTTATTCTAACCTTTGCATTGAAGTTATTAAGGATCAAAGAATCAAAGTCTTATAAATTCATAAATTTTCTCTATCTCTTCATTTTATGATATCCATGTTGGAGCCTAAGTTGCATATGGTTATCTTTTTGCAAATATTTATCATGAGCTTTGCAATAAGAGATGACCAACTGTCTCATGAAATGATGTTTCTTGTTGTGTTGGGGGCATATGATGAAATCCACTCTACCAACTCCACTGTAAAATAAAGGAGCAGGGCTAGCTGGCCCTTAAGGTCTCTTCCAGCTTTAAATCCATGATTCTGTGTAATGGATTCCCTATGCTTCCCTATGTTCCAAGCAGACAGACATTGGAAAACCTCCAGTTACTCTTATCATCCACCCTGCAATCCTTTCTTTGCCTGTCCAAGGGATACCTGTGAGCTACTCTTCCATTTTGCTGGAACTTCTTTCCTTCTCCTGGTTTAGTTTATATATTGAGCATGTCACTATTTATATGATCCAGCTCTGACAGTAACATGAATGAATGAATAAAGTACTTATTGAATGTGTACTACATGAAAAGAAGGTAGATGGCTCAGTGGATAGAGCACTGGGCCTGGAGTCTGGAAGATCTGAGTTCAAATCCATCCTCAGACACTCACTAGCTGTGTGACCTGGGCAAGTCACTTAGCCTCTGTTTGCCTAATCCACTGGAGAAGGAAATCGCAAACCATTCCAGTACCTTTGCCAAGGAAACCCCATGTGAGGTCATGAAGAATCAGAAACAACTGAATAAGAACAACATACAAAGCACTGTGCTAAGCTCTGGAGATATAAACAGAAAAAACAAGGCAGTCTCTGATCTCAAGGAGTTCATATTCTAATAGGGGGAAACAATACATATTGATGTTTCAACTGCAAGTCAGATAATAAGCCCAGAGGTCTTTAGGGTACAGTGACAAAGTAGATGGTAATGCATCTTTTTTTAATGTCATTTTCATTGATAAAACCATTTCTCTTTCTGATGTTGAGCCATCTGACACTCTCAAGGACTTTGGTGAGGAGAGTTTTCTTTTCTGGATCTTCAGGATCTGTGGCTAACGAGTAGGCACTGAGTGAAGCACTTGTAGAGGCACTTGCCAGGTCTCACCTCCATAAGGGTGACTCCCCTATACAAGGGCTATAAGGGCTGGGCTGAAGCATGGCTGGTGGTCTGGGAACACTGTTATTCCTATGGTTCTTGGGCTTACCTATCCAGTAAGTAACAGCAGTTGATCAACAGTTGATGTTGATGGTAGTGTAGATGAAGAACCCCTTTTCTAGAAGGTTTGATCCCCTCCATGATAGCTATAAGGAACAAGCTGGAAACAGAGATAATGGGTGGTATGAGATGAAGTACTATTCCTGGAATCCTTGGGACCAGAGTTCTGAGCTGTCTCCACAGTATGTCCATTTGATGGTCAATGAACAAAGTTCACATTTAGGGTACCAACAGCCAAGTTGAAATTTATAGACAGATTAAAACCTGTGTGACTCATAGCATATGAATCAGCCTCCTTTTCCACTACTCTGTCATAGATACTGCAGAAGCAGAAGGAGGCCACAGAAGACTGAGGGCCTGTGAAAGACTCAGCTATTGTAATCAATATGATGATCTAGGATAATCCCAAAGGATTCGTGATTAAAAAAAAATGCTATCCACTTCCAGAAAGAGAACAATGAACTCTGAGTGCAAACTGAAATATAATTTTCTCACTTTATTTTTTTTTACTTTTTTTGGTGATATGGCTAATATGGAAATATGTTTTACATGATTTCACACATATAATTGATATCATATTGCTTGCCCTCTCAGTGGGTGTGAGAGGGGGAGAACTTGGAACTCAAAATTTAAATAGAAAAGCATGTTAAAAATCAGGAGGACCTGAATTCAAATCTGGCCTCAGACACGTAACACTCACTAGCTGTGTGACCCTGGGCAAGTCACTTAACCCCAACTGCCCCCCCCAAACAAAACAAAAAAAAAATTAGAATGTTAAAAAATAGATAGCATGAAGGCTCTCAGACTGGGGAGAGAAACTCATATATAGGTAGGGGTAAAAAGAAATGTAAAAAGCCTCCATCTCTAAAGAATATCAATCACTTGTGATCATGGAAACATATTAAAACCTTTTTAGTTCAACTGAAAATATTAAGAAATAATATTTTCTCCAGTCTAAAATATTTTCTAGATTTTTCCCTTTAAGAAAATGGGTAGAACAAAAGCTAAGGCCTTCCAGACTTATCTCTTTTCTTGTTTAGATCTTTGCCTTCTCCATCCTCTGATGAGATCGGCATGTGAGGGAAGTGCCCTGTTCTGGTATTCAGAAAGGATATCAATATTGATCACAGAGAGAATGCCCTGTGAGGCTTCCGGAGGGGAATGAATGGCCAAGGAGGGAATTAAATATTGCTCTGCAATGTTAACCCAAAATTGTATTTTAATAAATTATGTTCTTTTCCTTGCTAAAGATTCCTCTATTAAATTGTCTTGGGGTTAGTGCAACATGTCTGAGGAATTGGGAGGAAGGGGAACTACGTCATTCTGGACATTTCTCTGAGTCAGAAATGCTTGGTAAATCCAATAATGTTAAGCTTGTGCCTAAAATGCAAAATACAGCATTAATTTTTTTCCAACATGATGCAATGGGATGAATACTGATTTTAATTCTGGCTCAATTACTACTTGTGTGACTTGGGTAACTCACTTAGCTTCTCCTGTTTAAAATGATGGATCTTCTAGACTAAATTAAATAGAACAAGTTTTTCATAAAGCACTTTACATATTATATTATATGTTTATAATAACAAATGGATTTAGTACATTAGTGGCACATGGTAATGCTTGATAAATGTTGATTTACTGCTTAATGGATCTCTATAGTTTTCTAAGTACAACATCTTATTATTTGCAAAGGAGGTTACTTTTTTTTTCTCTTAACTAATATTTGTATCTTCAGTCTCTTTCTCTTGCCTATTGCTATACCTAGTATTTCTAGTACTGAGGGCAATCTCTAGTTGTCCTGATCTATATCTTGCCACTGGACCCAGATAGCTTGGGAGAAAAAAGTGAGGCTAGTGACTCTGCACAGCCCTCCTTCACTTAAATCCAATTCACTTGCATGTCATGGCATCATCTCCCTGATATCTGTCCTTCATTCTTGAAGAGGACCACGACAACAACAACAACAACTGCTAATATTATGATGAATAATACTAGAAAGAGGCAGCACCAGTGCTTTACCCCTATATTTACTGAGAAAGTCTCCATTGTTTCTCTTTTGCGAATAATATATTTTTTATTTTTCTTATTAATTTATTTTGATATCTCAACAATCACTTCCATAAGCTTTTGAGTTTTAAATTTTTCTCCCCTTCCTCCCTCCCCAAGACGGCTCACAATCTGATATAGGCTCTACACATACATTCCTATTGAACATATTTTCATATTAGCGATGTTGTAAGGAAGAATTAGAACCAATAGGAGGAACCATCAGAAAGAGGAAACAAAACAGAAGAAAAAAATAGCAAATAGTATGCTTCAATCTGCATTGAAACTCTTTTGCAAATATCACCTAGGCTTTAGATATGTCCTTTTGATTATATTAAAGATGGGCCTACTCTCACCTCCGTTTTCTAGGGTTTTTAACATAAATGTGGGCTATACTTTGCTAAAGGTTTTTCCTGAATTGTTTTGAGGTAACTATGATGTTTGCAATTTTTCTGTTATTCATTTGATTAAATATCCTACTTTCCCCAATGTTGAAACATTTGTTGCATCACTGTTATAAACTGAACTTGGTTATAATGAATAATTGTTTGGATATGTTGTGGTAGTCTCTGCTAAAATTAAATTTAAAAGTTTTGCATCACACTTTGGTTTCCTGTTTGAGGTTGTAGTCTTCTTCATTACTGAGAACAATTTTTCTAGCATTAATATTTGAGAGAATACAATTGTAGATTCAGCTGACCCTAATCCATATTGGCTTGCTGTATTGCTCCTTATGATATTGGGTTGTCTAAGTTGTAGAATTTTCATTTTTAAGTTTTATATTGTGGTAGATAATTATTCATTTCCTTTAAATTCTGCTTTAACTGACACCTAATTATGTAGAATAGTTTGTGATAATTTTTTTTTTTAAGTGAGGCAGTTGGGGTTAAGTGACTTACCCAAGGTCACATAGCTAGTACATGTCAAGTGTTTAGTCTGAGGCCGGATTTGAACTCAGGTCCTCCTGACTTCAGGGCCGGTGCTCTATCCTCTGCACCACCTAGCTGCCCCTGATAATTTTCTTTATTTCTTCACTACTTGTTACGAATTTACCTTTTTCATTTTTTTTACTTTGACAATTTTACTTTTTTAAAATCAAGTTAGCTGTTTTATTAGTTTTGTTAGCTTTTTCAAAAAACTCAGATTGTTTTATCATTTCAACATTCCTTTTGTTCTCATCTCTTTTGATCTTCAAGATTTTTAACATTATTTTGGAAGAGTTATTATTTATTGAGTTCCTAGTTTTAAAAATTGCATGCTCAGTTCATTAATCCTCTTTTTCTATTTTCTTAATACATATTTTCAGAGATATAAATATTCCTTTGAAGACTGTTTTAGCTGAACCCAATAAAACTTTCTTTGTCTCAGTGTTATCATTCTCTCTAACATAGCTGTCTATTGCTCCTTATGATCTCTTCTTTTAACTCAAAATTATTTAGGATGTTATTATTTAAACTCCATTTGGGTCTGTATTGTTTTCTCATGTCCTTTATTGATTGCTATTTTTTTTATTGAGTTTTGGTCTATAAAGTATATGTTACTATTTTTGGCTTTTATCATTTACATATGTTTTGCTTATGGCCTAGAATATGATACTGACAAGCAGAGACAACCCTAGAATGTTCAGGGCCCCTGTTTATATAAATAATTTGATTTTTAAAAGTATTACAAAATTTGTTAATCCATGTTAAGCATACTAAGTTATCAGTGAAGATTTAGAATAATGAGTAGAAAAGAGATATTTATGTATTTGTTTACTGTCCAATCAGTGCAAGTAAAGATATTTCATAGTGTCTAGGTGGAGTAGGTGGGGCTACAAGCTGCTCCGACTGGGCACTGGTAAATGTCAACAGGGTGGCAGGTGGTGGGATTAGTTGCTGCTTAGTTTCAGGTCTGCTTTGTACAGGTCCCAGCTGCAGTGTCAAGATCCCAGAGTTAGTGTCAGCAAACGGTCAGGTCTACAAGTTCAAGCAGAATGCAGGGGCCATTCCACCCACTCCCCTTCTCCTTTAGTAATCTCAGTGGAGTGTGAGCTGAGTGCATCTAGAGAGAACTCCCTTGAGGCAGGGTTCAAGAAAGGGTGGAAGTCAACATGGGCTCGGAAAGCAGTTACTGAGGCATTTCTCTAAGGTTCAAGCCTAAAGCCTCAAGGTGGCCAGAGCGTCTAGGGTCCTCCTTCCTTCCTCAGCTACTAATGGGCACTGGGTTCTGGGCTAAGATTAAGAACAGGGTAAATTCTAATGGTGATCTCCTAGATGGATAGGGTGGGGCTGATTGATGGTAGGGATATGAGTGATTTTCAAGTCAGGGTCATTGAAACTCTAAGAAGCTGCTCTGGAACATGGGGATTCCAATGTCCAAAAACCTGGGGGTCAGGTACAGTGTTCCCATCAGTGGGTGGGCATGACACTTTGCTGCCAAGGAGGGGCCTGCATTAGGTCTCCACACTAACTGGCTCAGTTTTGAGCTCTTTATGGGGGCCCAGGTCAGTCTGAGCAAAGTAGCAGGTAATATGAGTGGCTGCTGCATGATCTCAGATACTTTCCATGGGTAGGAATGTCTCCCAGTTGCAGTGTCCTGAACCCATGTTTGGTGTCAGCAGGTGGTCAGCTCTCCAGCAGGCTCGGTCTGGCCATCAAGGTTTGTGACAGCCAGTGGGCAGTGCTCAGAAGCTGAATTCCCTCTCTCCAAGTTCCTTTTTCCCCCTTCCCCCATCTCAGGAGGGAGTGGTCTTGATCTAGCCAGAGAGAATCTGACCCTGACTCTACTGGGAGCTTCCCTAGGGCCCAGTAAAGGTGGTGGAAGCCAGTGAGAACCCTGTAGGTAGATACTGTGGCCATCTTCCAGAGTCTACACCAAAAGCCCCAGAGTGACCAGTGTGTCTACGATCCTTTTCTCTCAGCCACCTGATAGGCACTGAGAGCACTGGGTTCCAGGCTAAGGTCAAGGGTACAAACAATTCTAAAATAAGGGATTGATAGTGATGTCTTTGTCTCATGTTGGGTGTGTCTTTGAGTGACTGAAGGTCCAAGTCGTTGGGACTTTTAGAAGCTGCTGCTGCTGTCCTCCAAAGCTTGGGGCCCTTTGAGGCTCTGGACCTGGGACAGAGGCTGGCTTCCCTGGGTCTAAGGTTGGTACTGTTGAGAAATATATATATATTTCTTAATAGTCCTATTCAGAAATAATCATAAGTCCTTCAAAACTAATTTTTCCCAATGAAAGGGGCTGTTGAATTTATCCAGCACAGAATGAGGAATATATTATCTCCTACGATTATAGCATTATTATCAATAACTTATTTGCAACTTGTTTAACTTTCCCTTTAAAAACTTAGATGCTATGCCATTTGGTGCATGTGTATTTAATAATAATATAGTTTCATTTTCTATGGTATCTTTAAATACAATGTCGTTTCCCTATTTATCCCTTTTGATTTCATTAATTTTTATTATTGTCTTATGTGAAATCATGATTACAACTCTGGCTTTTTTTTAGCTGCTTGAAGGATAACAAATTTTGTTACAATTCATCTTCACTCCTAAAGTAGTTCTGTCTATGTCACCTATCCTATGCAATAAATTCCAGTGGCGTCCTATTACCTCCAGGATCAAATATAACATCCTTTGTTTAGCATTTAAAGCTCTTCACAACTTGATCCCTTCCTACATATCCTGTCTTCTTATATTTACTTTACTTTGACCCACACATTTTATGATCCAACTATAATGTCCTACCCGCTGTTTCTTGAACATGACTTTCTATCTCTTGTCTCCACACCTTTGAACTAACTGTCCCCTATCCTTGGAATATTCTCCTTCAAACCTCTGTCTCTTGGAATCTCTAATTCCTTTCAAGAATCAGCTCAAATGACAGCTTCTGCAGGCTTTTTTTTTTTGGTCCTCCTAACTGGTAAAGTCTCTTTTTTATATGTACTTTGTACATAATTATTTCTGTACTGTCTCCTCTATTAGAATGGAAGATCCTCAAGGGCCTTTTATTGTGTATCCCCAGCACTTAGTACAGTACCTGGCACATAGTAAGTACTTAATAAATACTTGTTGATTAATGGATTGATTTTCTATATGTTTCAAATGTGCTTCTTATAAGAGAAGGCAGGTATATGCCATGGGCAAGGGGATTTGCTTATACTGTTACAGTAAATTTTCCTCTATACTGATACACCTA
Organism: Vombatus ursinus; assembly: GCF_900497805.2. Lineage (NCBI taxonomy): Eukaryota > Metazoa > Chordata > Mammalia > Diprotodontia > Vombatidae > Vombatus > Vombatus ursinus. Next base: position 19,322,353 of record NW_020948840.1, on the reverse strand, counting down.
CGCTGTATGTTGGCATTGGGGGAGGAAAGATAGGTGAGCAATACACAAGTGCCAGGGCATAGTCCAGAATAGTTATCTAGAGTGTAATCTCTTTTGGTGCCACAATTTGGTGCCCCAACTTCAAGCTACCAACTCAGTCCTCTTTTAGTTGATCATACCCAGATGTAGGCAGTCAGTTAACAAAGCATTTATGAAGTGCTTACTATGTGACAGGCACTGTGCTAAGTGACAGAGATACAAAGAAAGGCAAAAACATAGTCCCTGCCTTCAAGATTTCACATTCTAGTGGAGGAGACAACAAGTGAACAGCTATGCACATACAAGATATGTACAAAAGCTTAGTTCAGACCTCTGTGGTCAGGGATGCAGACTTTTGTATGCACTGGGAAGGCCACCTCTTCTCCTCAGTTTCCTCTGAGCACCTGCTCAAGTACCTCTTGGTTCAATCTAGGATTTAAAATGTAAAATCATTTGCATACAAGTTTCATAAATTTATCAAAATTGGCCCATGCCCTCATATCACATTAACATTTTTATTTCCTTCCCAACTTCATGTAACTCAAAGGAAAACATACTTGTGTTATAGACTACTTTTAGTATGTGAAATGTGAATTTAAATGATGTAGTATTAAAACTCACAGCAGCTGTGGTCCCACTGTTCCTAGCAATTCATAATTTCACTTTCACAAAGGAGATAGTCACTCTTAGAGGCTTTTTTTTTTTTTGGCAGAGAATTATTAGGCATTCTCTCCCCAGCATCACAGTGGGAAAGTATACAGTAGAGAAAGTGGGGGGAAGTTGCCTTACCATGTGGTAGAGAATATGCCCTATTCCAAAGGTACTTAATTTAGGGATCCATGGATAAATTTCAGGAGGTACTTGAACTTGGATGGGGAAAAAATTACATCTTTATTTTCATTAACCTTTAAATAAATTACTTGAATTATATTTTAAAAAATGATTCTAAGAAGAGGTCCATAGGCTTTGCTAGACTGCCAAAGGAGTTCATGACACAAAAGAAGGTTAAGAACCTCTGGCCCAATCCTGACTCTTAAAGATGCTCTTAGCATAGTGGATGACCCAATCAGGATCCAAAAAGGATCTTTGAAAGCTAGAGCACTGGTCTGAATCCAGTAAGGTGAAATTCAATAGGGATAGCTGTTAAGTCTTACACTGGAATATTAAAAAATCAGCTTTACCAATGCAAGATGGGAAAAGCATGTATAGATAGAAGTTGTGTAGAAAAGACCTTGGGGTCTTAGAGGACTACTGTAGCTCGGTATGAATTAGCATTGGGATATGGCAGCCAGGTCAAGCCAAGAAGCATTTATTAAGTGCTTACCTTGTGCCAATCATACGCTAAGTATTGGGGATACAAAGAAAGGCAAAAACAGTCTCTGCCCTCAAGAAGTTCACATTCTAGTGGTGGAGAGAACATGCAGACAACTAGCCATGTACAGAATAGATACAGGACCAAAAAAGCAAATGCAATCTTCAGCTGAATTAAGTGAGACACAGCTTTCCGGAAGAGGAGGGTGATAGTTGCACTGTACTCTGCCTTATCAGCTTTCATTTGGAGTATTATGTTCAGTTCTGGGCCCCATGCATTAATAAAGGCATTGATAAGCTAGAGAGTGACAAGAGGAAGGCAACCAGGATAGTGAAGGATCTTGAGTCCAGGACATATGAGGATTGGTGGAAGGAACAAGGGATGCTTAGCCTAGAAAATTGGGATTTGGGGTGGGGGCAGAAGCAGGAATAATGGGTAGAGATTGCAAAGAGACCAATTTAGGCTTGAGGTCAATAAAAACTTCTTACAAGTAGAATGTCTAAGACCCAGAAAGAATAAGTACAAAAGAGGCAACCCAAACTTAGGCTCTGTCTTGCCCAGGCAAGACACGTACTTTTGGATAAAGCTCTGGGCCTGAAGTCAGGAAGACTTGAATTCAAATCCTGCCTAAGGCACTTCCTAGCTGTGTGACCCTGGGAAAGTCACTTACCCCATTTGCCTCAGTATCCTCATCTGTAAAATGAGCTGAAGAAGGAAAGGGCAAATCACTTGAGTATCTTTGCCAAGAAAACTCCAAATACAGTCATGACGAGTTGAATACAACAGAAAACGACTGAACAGCTGCAAGTACAGTAACTATCTTCCAGGATTGTTGTGAGGAATAAATGAGGTACAATTTGTAATACAAGTTGTAAATCTTAAATCTTAAAGTGCTATTAAATGCTATCATCATCATCATCATCATCCATCATCATCATCATCACGTTTATGGCTACATGTAGGCCAGCGTGTGGGATAATGGCAAACTGCCCTTTCCCTCTTCTCTCTTAGGAAGTAACTAGAAACAGTCCTGATCCTTCTCAGACAGAAAGAAAGAGAGACTAAGGGGGAACACTCCCCTTTCTTTTGTACATCCACTGAGTCGTCACTTCCTCTGATTATAGTCAATAAGGAGACTCTTCATTTGCAAGTGAAGGGTCTTTTAGCCTTGAGCCATATGTGGCTGAGAAAAGACCGAAAAGTTCCTATTGGTTGACTGCAACCAGAAACAGTAACTCTGAGCATGCTCCACGGGAAAGCCCCTACAGGCCAACTGTACCTTGCTACAAAGAGATTTCCTATTATAATTGATGCCCATGTTACAGTCCTTATAGCAGGTCTATTCTGGACTATCATTCCAGGTCCTAGAGTGGTGATCCTTTGTAGATAAAGGGAAGGAGAGTGGAGATTTTTCACTGGCTGCCATATTTTCTTTTCTTTCTTACCAGGAAGCTTGTAACTTTCTCTCTTCCCTTTGCAGAGGATTTAAAAAGCACTTGAAGGAGAAGGAAACCAGGAAGAGGATATAAGAGGGTGGCAAGATTTTTGCATCAGGGCATGCACTGATTGGGCATGCACTGGTTGGTCCTACCTTTTTGATTTGCTTCTACCTGCTGGTTTTGCCCTCGAGAGACTCCTGGGGGTCCCATTCCAGTTTATGCAGTATAGGGAGCAGAGAGAAACAATGGGCAGACAGCAGTGAGCTTAGAAGGTTCAGTTCCCATATTGCCAGCAACTGGTTACAAACAACACCATGGTACTACGATCAGGATTGGCAATACAATACTTGAGAATACAATACCAGGAAATACTGTTCCCTCTCAATCTCTCTTCCTTTCTATCTGTGAACAGTCAGGACTGTTTCTAGCTATTTCCCAAGAGGGAAGAAGGGAAGGGCAATTTGCCATTATCCCACACCCTGGCCTACATGCAGTCATAAATGTGATGATGATCGTGATGATGATGATGATGATAACATTTAATAGTACTTTAAGATTTAAGATTTACAACTTGTTTCACTGCAAAATGAAAAAGTTCACTTAGCCAAGGCAGCGGCTAAGGTATGAAGTGATCAGGACTTATGCCAAGGTCAGCATTGCAGAAGCTACGGAAGGGGGGGGCGGGGCGGCCAGATAGGAAATATCAGAGTCTGTCAGCTACAATGAAGCATAGAAAAGGGTCACCTACTACCAGGGAACTGATCTGTTTAAACGTTAAAATGCGTAGATGGGACCCCAGACAAATTCTCATATTCTCTCTCTCTCCTTCTTCTTTTCTAAGACAGATGAATGAATATGAATGTGAAGTGGAAGACATACAGTGCCCTAAAAGCTAAAAGCTTTTTAAAGAAACAAATTTTAATTAAGGGTGGTTTTCCCAGCACCTTGTGAGGCCCCTCCTGAACTTGAGGGCATCCTAGAGTCTCTTTCCCTTATCTTGAGATACCATAAAACTTCCTTGTCTTCCTCATCCTGAGTCATAAAATTTCCCATCTTTCTTATCCTGAGTCCCCTTTCCTGCCATCCATCTTCCTCATCCTGTGTCATGACAACCCCTCCCCTTATCTTGTAAGATAAAAGAGACCCCTATCCCTCGGTAAGTTGCTAGTTCTCTTTCCAGAGCTAGCCTGCTGCTTTTGCATCAATAAAGCTCCCAATGGTTACAGAGAAGGTCTAAGTGAATTCTTTCACACCTAAACCAGCTCTCCCAGCTCTAAACCTCAACAAATGGGAGATATCTTTTTTGAGAAGAAACTTTGGGATTGTCTCTTAGGTAAACCAAAAAAGCAGAAGAATCAGCAAGGGGAAGTTGAGCAAAGTACTTCCTGAAAATAGAATACCTGACAGTTTCTCTTCCCTAAATTCAATAAACCAGATGATCACAGAAAAGCATATTGCCTATATCATATAAATACAGAGGACTGGACTGCTAGGAAATTTTCCAGAATAAGCAGGTGTGTAGTCAGTGAATTTCCTATAATTCTCCAATAATTTGTAGTCATATTTCCATTATCCCTAGATCTATGTCGAACTTGAGACAGTGAGAGTTTTAAATTCCTAACAAGATGTCTGAAGCAGAAATTTGATGGAGTGACCAGAGGGAACTAGAAGACAGTGGGTAACGATCCTCAGAATTGGGGAATGAAAAAAGGAACTGAGAAAGTTTCTATTGGATGGCTTCAACCTTAGTGAAATAGGAGGCTAGAATATTTGTTTTAAGTATGGGAGATAATCCTGACATTTATTTGGCACTTTAAGTAGAATGTAAGCTCCTCGAGAGCAAAAATTGTGTTTCAGGTTTTTTTTTTTGTCCTTATATTCCTAGTACTCTATGTGATAATCTTTCACATAGTGTGTGCTTAATGAGCATTTGTTGCATTAGAGATTTGAAAGCACTTGATAGACATATCTCATTTGATGTGCAAAACAACCTTGTGAAGTGGATACTCCTGCATGTATTATCCCATTTTACAGGTAAGGAAACCGTACCTCGGAGAGGCAAATGATTGGCTCTTTGTCAAATCACTGCTGACAATAGCTACTGCTTTGGATCTCCAAGCAACAATAGCCAGACCCCAGTGGTGGTCATACCATGAATAAGGATTTGAAATGAGGCCTTTCCTGAGTCCAAGTCCAGCTGTTTTCAATTATAATGCATTTAGTAGCAAGAGGAGTAAGGAAAAAGTTTGGAACAGTTATCACAGGAGAATTTTGGGGTTATGTACCATTTGAAGTGGATGAAATCAACGATGGCCAAATCCTATAGATATTCTCTCAGGAAATATCCCTTGTCTGGGACTGCTGCTCAGAAGGAGCTTTTCCCAAAGTTGACTTAAAAAGCTACAGGGACATTCTATAGTTCTGCTTTAAAAAAAAAATTTTTTTTTTTAATGTGGGTTTAAAAAAAAAAGCTTTGTTGATGTCTTTTATTTTGCCTCATAGTCATTTCCAAATACATCCTCTCACTTCCCCCAGTGAATCTTCTCATGTAACAAAGAAAAAGTTCTTTAAAACTGACACAGTGATCTAGGCTGCATCATTCCATACCTACAGTTCCCCATCTATCTAATGAAAGGAGGGGAGTGCTTTTCCCCATTTCTTCTCCAGAAAGAGACTAGTCATTAGAATTATATAGTATTCAGAAATACTGCTCTTTTGAAATATTGTCCGCTGACACTTTGTTTCTATTAATTGCCCAGCCTGCTTCGAGGAAGACTGGCAATAAGACTAAGAATCCCTGTATTTTCCTGGCCTTTGGCAAGCATTTTGGTCATTGTAGGGAGACACAGTAGCTGATGACCTGAGAGTTAACAAATAAAGGAAAGGCAAGAACCAAGTTTGCATTCTACTCCAACTTGGAATACTGATTGTGATGTTATGTGAGGTCACTACATTGCAAGCTGTGGATTTCTTTATTGAAAGGAGGCATGGGGTGGTGGGGTGATGGAGCTGATCCTGGGGCCTGGCCCACCCCTGCCACCACCTTTCAGCCTTCTTCTATTACTTGGTCTCCTTGTCATTGGAGTCTGGTCATTGCTGCCTGGAGATCGAAGGTGGGAGCTGTTGTCAGCCAAGATCAGTGAGGTACATGGAATTACAAAACCTGCTCCCACCCTGGGCCAGGGCAAAAGTATGGGGAAGGAGGGTACCTTATGGGTAGAAGACTTGCTCTAGCTCTTTGACTCTCTGGGACTCTTCTGTTTCTTTCTCCGTTTACCTTCTAGTCTTTTTCAACTTAAGGTATGATATACTGGGGCTAGGGTCTCACCCTCTCTTTGGAGTACCCACTGATGTGACTTTGTCTTTTTGTATTCTTCCAGACTTCAAGGCAGCAAAAAGTACCTGGGAACCAAAAACTCACAAAAGGTACCTAGATCCTTACTATCTCATCTGGAAGAGCTGCTTATTGAATAACAGCTAAATTCATTAGGGACCTGAGGGGTGGGGAAATGGATGAGAAGCTGGAAGGGGGAAAGTAATTGTGGTAGCAGGTAAGGAGGGGAAGGAAGCATCAATTCTATGCTTTTGGTAGCTTTACTTTTATAGCCAAATGAAAATATCCCTCCATCTGAGTGAGTGCAAACAGCTTCTTCATTCTTTCCACTTTCCTCCCTTCTATTTTCCTCTTAAAGACCAAAGTAATGAAGTGGGAGAAGAAGAAAACCATTACATTTTCCTTTTTCTCCCCACTTCAAGTCCTTACTCTCATCTCTTATGGCTTAGGCAGTAACTGAGCTGTGTGTGTGGGGAGGAAATGGGGAGGCAATGGGAAACAGTACTGGACTGGGAACCAGTTCAAATCAATAAGCATTTATGCCTGCTTATGCCTACTATGTCATGCTCTATACTAGGTACATTACTGGTATACAATATGTACACAGTTATGATGTAGAATAAATACAAAGTAATTTGGGGGTCAGGCCCGGGCACTAACGATTGGGTGAGTTAGAAAAGGCCTCTTAGAGAATTATAGCATTTGAGCTGAGCTGAGAAGGGAGATAGGAAAAAGACAGCATTCTCAGCATGGATCTAGTCTATGGGCTAAGTTAGCACAGGGGCAGGAAGACAGAAGGTGGGATACTTGCAGCATGGCAAGAGGGCCAGTTTGACTATTATGCAGAGCAGAGGTGTCAAACGTGCAGACCTGAATGCTTCTGAAAGCAGCCCAACCCAGATTAAAATGTAATTGGGAAATATTTAACAAAATAAATGAAAACATAATAAAATATAGATAACATTACATTTTAAAAACGAATCAATGTGCAGCCTGCAGGGATCCTTAGCTATGGTGGTTTAGTAGTCCCTGTTTCTATGAGTTTGACACTGCTGATGTAGAATATTTGAGAGGAATCATGTGAAATCAGTTTGGAAAGATAGGCTGGAGTTAGATTGTCAAACACTTTAAATGCCTTTATCCTAGAAGTAATAGGGAGCACTGAAAATTCATGAATGGGAGAGGAACACTGTCTCCCTGGGTTCTATTCCTAGCTCTTCTTACTAAGGAGCTATGTGACCTTGAATAAATCACTTAATCTTTGAGCATTAGTGTCCTTAGTTGTAAAATGGGGATAATAATACATGCAATATCTATCTCACAGGGTTGCTATAAGGATCAGATGAAATTATATACAGGGTGTCCCAAAAATCTTGGTGTAATTTTAAGCTTCAGTAACTTAAAACTGAACTAAGACTTTTGAGATACCCTGCACATAGAGTGCTTTATGAACTTTAAAGCTCTATATAAATGCCAGCTATTATTACAATCTCTGAAACGGTGTTGGATTACATGAGCTTTAAAGTTTTTCAAAGCTTAAAAATTTAAAATTCTAAAGGTTCCTGGTCTCTTACTAACATTATCCTCCATTACTTCTAGTTCCACCTCCACGCTGGGAAGACAATCTTCAGATGGGATGTACAGGAGCTGACCTGGCCTGGTGAGGAAGGGCTTCCTGCCCTCCCCATTAAGTTACAGTATTTACACTACTTGCCACCATTTTTATCCTTTCAGTTTTACTAACTGGTACCCCATTTCATCTAGTTTTTCAGGACTCCCTGTGGGCTGGGCCCAGAATTATACTCTCTGGTCAATGGATAGGAGCCTCCAGCATATTTTCCAGTGCCTGGACATTGCAAGGTTAGGCACTACAAGCCTGGGGTAAAGTACCTATAGGGTTGGGGGAGGGGATGTTAAAGAGCACATGGAATAACCAGATCCTTGTCGGTGTTCTCATCAAAGGAAGCATGGGAACTACCATGGTTGTCATCTCCCTGAGTGGATAAGAAAAGCAGTTTTTCATTTCTTGGGAGAAGAATGAGCCTCACAGATGACTGAAATGTAGGAAGGGCAGTCTTCCTTTCCCTTTCCACAACTGGAGAGAAAGGACTTTGTACAATGTTCATCCTTTCCTCATCTACCTTTCCCTTTTCCACTCCACAGCAGATCACTATCTGTCTCTCTCTCTCCCTCTCAGATCCAGCCTTATGAACTTGTCCTCGTCTTCACAAGTGACCTCAACTTCTTCCTCCAGCTCTTCTATTGCTGGTCCTGAGGACGTGCAAACCCTGACATGCTATGACTGCCACAGCCCAGGGTTTTCTGGAGTCCAGAGAACTTCTTCACTTCACACCAATCTCAGTGCAACTCAATCCCTTGCCTATATTTTTAGAGAGAACCTACAACACCAGAGCCATAGTCTACCTAATCCCTCCAAAAATTATTCTGGACAAGCACGGGTGCTCTCTCTGCCTCCTTTTCTGCTTCCTCAAGCTAAAAAAGATACCACAGGGAAGAATACCTTTTTGGAAAACTGCACCTGTAACTTCATTCAAAGGGTCTATGAGAACAAAGCATCGGAGGAAGAGAATGACAGCTGGGTCCCCAAAGAGATCAGGAATTCCTTGGAGATCCATATAAGGAGAAAGATTGCCCAACGTTTGATACGTCCTCCAATTTTCAGAACGATAAAGCTTTCTGTAAGTCCATATCCTTTGGCCTATACTCCTATCCGAAAGAGGAAGACAACAAAAAATAGGGAAGGAAATAGAGTTCTTAAAGATTCAAATCCTCCTCCACCTACAGATCTTCGTGAGAGACCCCAGCTCCCATGCTGGGCTCCAATTCAACTTTCACATTCAGCCCGGTGGGTGCTGGAGGGGCACATGGCCTGGAAAGTGTGTACACTGAGGGCCCAGAGAGTACCCACAGCTGTAAAGCAGTCATGGGCAATGCTGAACCATATCATTAAAGTGCAGAATGAAGGCCATAAATCTCAAAACACTGTAAAGGATACCAACAAAAAATCTCCATATGTTTCATGCTGTCTACTTTCCATGGATTTGGAAACTGACCACACAAGACCAACAAGTCCAAAATCATCCAAAGCAGATAGCCAGCTCCAGCCAAGACCTCCATTTATTACACAGAATGCCTTTTCCTCAGGAGTGGATGTCATCCTAGGGGAAGTCACGTTCCTGCAAGAGGATGTAAAAAAGAAGTTGGAACTTTGTATTAAGAAGAAAGTCAATGGTCTTCTAAAGAAGGTCATAGGGCAACAAAAGGAGGCCCCAAAGAAGAATGAAGAATTGAGTACTGGGGTAGGCACTATGAGATTGCTTCAAACTGTGGGATCTGTGCCATTGGGCCCAACGACCCAGGTTCAAGTCAAAGACTCTAAAGGATTGACTCTAGAGTCACATGGTCAAATAACAGATTCTTTGGGGCTGAACTCAGGGCCACAGGTTCAAAAGGCACAGATTCAAGACACAGATAAGATAGAGCTAACTCCAGTGCCACAGAAGCAAGATGTAGATTCTTTGGAGCTCAAAAGTTCAAGCTCAAAGGTTCAAGATATGGATTACGTAGCAACAACTCTAGCGCCAGTGAACTATAATGCAGATTTTGTGGAGCTGACCCGAGGATCACCAGTTCAAGATATGGATTCCATGGGGCCAACCCCAGGGCCACAGATTAAAAATGTGGATTCGGGAGGGCTGATCCCAGGGTCACAGGTGAAACCCACAGAGTCCAAAGGGCTGATCCCAAGATCACAGGACAAACTCACAGATTCCAAGGAGCTGACCTCAGAGTCACAGGTCAAACTCACAGATTTGAAGAAGCTGACCCCAGGATCACAGGTCAAACCAACAGATTCCAAGGGGCTGATCCCAAGATCACAGGTCAAACTCACAGATTCCAAGGAGCTGACCTCAGGGTCACAGGCCAAACTCACAGATTTTAAGGGGCTGATCCCAAGGTCACAGGTCAAACTCACAGATTTTAAGGGGCTGATCCCAAGGTCACAGGTCAAACTCACAGATTCCAAGGGGCTGGCCCAGGGGTCACAGGTCAAACTTATAGATTCCAAAGGGCTGATCCCAGAGTCACAGGTCAAACTCACAGATTCCAAAAAGCTAATCCTAGGATCACAAGTCAAAGTCACAGATTCTAAGGGGCTGGCCCAGGGGTCACAGGTCAAAGTCACAGATTCCAAGGGGCTGATCCCAGGGTCACAGTTCAAATTCACGGATTCCAAGGGGTTGATGCCAGAGTCACAGGTCAAACTCACAGATTC
>NW_020948840.1:19311396-19311943 GCF_900497805.2 Vombatus ursinus | reverse complement strand
GATTCCAAGGGGTTGATGCCAGAGTCACAGGTCAAACTCACAGATTCCAAGGGGTTGATCTCAGGGTCACAGTTCAAATTCATAGATTCCACAGAGCTGATCCCAGAGTCACAAGTCAAACTCACAGATTCCAAGGAGGTCATCCCAGGGTCACAGTTCCAATTCATAGATTCCAAGGGGCTGATCTCAGGGTCACAGGTCAAACTCACAGATTCCAAGGGGCTAGCCCAAGGGTCACAGGTCAAACTCACAGATTCCAAGGGACTGGTCCAGGGGCCACAGGTCAAACTCACAGATTCCAAGGGGCTGATCTCAGGGTCACAGTTCAAATTCATAGATTCCAAGGGCCTGATCTCAGAGTCACAAGTCAAACTCACAGATTCCAAGAAGCTGATCCCACGGTCACAGTTCCAATTCACAGATTCTAAGGGGCTGATCCCAAGGTCACAGAAATTCACAGATTCCAAGGGGCTGATCCCAGAGTCACAGGTCAAACTCATAGATTCCAAGGGACTGACTCAGGGGTCACAGGTCAAACTCACAGATT
>NW_020948840.1:19310007-19310996 GCF_900497805.2 Vombatus ursinus | reverse complement strand
TCAAACTCACAGATTCCAAGGGGCTGATCCCAGGGTCACAGGTCAAACTCACAGATTCCAAGGGGCTGATCCCAGGGTCACAGGTCAAACTCACAGATTCCAAGGGGCTGATCCCAGAGTCACAGGTCAAACTCACAGGTTCTAAGGGGCTGATCCCAGAGTCACAAGTCAAACTCACAGATTCCAAGGGGCTGATCCCTGGGTCACAGGTGAAACTCACAGATTCCAAGGGGCTGATCCCAGGGTCACGGGTGAAACTCACAGATCCCAAGGGGCTGATCCCAGAGTCACGGGTCAAACTCACAGGTTCTAAGGGGCTGGCCCAGGGGTCACAGGTCAAACTCACAGATTCCAAGGGCCTGATTCCAGAGTCACAGGTCAAACTCACAGATTACAAGGGGCTGATCCCAGGGTCACAGGTCAAACTCACAGGTTCTAAGGGGCTGATTCCAGAGTCACAGGTCAAACTCACAGATTCCAAGGGGCTAGCCAAGGGATCACAGGTCAAACTCATAGATTCCAAGGGGCTGATCCCAGAGTCACAGGTCAAACTCACAGATTCCAAGGGGCTGGCCAAGGGGTCACAGGTCAAACTCACAGATTCCAAGGGGCTGGCCAAGGGGTCACAGGTCAAACTCATAGATTCCAAGGGGCTGATCCCAGATTCACAGGTCAAACTCACAGGTTCTAAGGGGCTCATCCCAGGGTCACAGATCAAACTCACAGATTCCAAGGGACTGGTCCAGGGACCACAGGTCAAACTCACAGATTCCAAGGGGTTGATCTCAGGGTCACAGGTCAAACTCACAGGTTCTAAGGGGCTCATCCCAGGGTCACAGATCAAACTCACAGATTCCAAGGGACTGGTCCAGGGGCCACAGGTCAAACTCACAGATTCCAAGGGGCTGATCTCAGGGTCACAGGTCAAACTCACAGATTCCCAGGGGTTGATCCCAGAGTCACAGGTCAAACTCACAGATTCCAAGGGG
>NW_020948840.1:19308796-19309907 GCF_900497805.2 Vombatus ursinus | reverse complement strand
AGGGACTGGTCCAGGGGCCACAGGTCAAACTCACAGATTCCAAGGGGCTGATCCCAGGGTCACAGGTCAAACTCACAGGTTCTAAGGGGCTCATCCCAGGGTCACAGATCAAACTCACAGATTCCAAGGGACTGGTCCAGGGGCCACAGGTCAAACTCACAGATTCCAAGGGGCTGATCTCAGGGTCACAGGTCAAACTCACAGATTCCCAGGGGTTGATCCCAGAGTCACAGGTCAAACTCACAGATTCCAAGGGGCTGGCCCAGAGGTCACAGGTCAAACTCACAGATTCCCAGGGGCTGATCCCAGAGTCACAGGTCAAACTTACAGATTCCAAGGGGCTGGCCAAGGGGTCACAGATCAAGCTCAGAGATTCCAAGGGGCCGATCCCAGAGTCACAGGTCAAACTCACAGACTCCAAGGGGATGGCCCAGGAGTCGCAGGTGAAACTTACCGATTCCAAGGGGTTGGCCAAGGGGTCACAGGTCAAACTCACAGATTCCAAGGGGCTGATCCCAGGGTCACAGGTCAAATTCACAGATTCCACAGGGCTGGCCCAGAGGCCACAGGTCAAACTCACAGATTCCAAGGGGCTGGCCCAGGGGTCACAGGTCAAACTCACAGATTCCAAGGGGTTGATGCCAGGGTCACAGGCCAAACACACAGATTCCAAGGGGCTGATCCCAGAGTCACAGGTCAAACTCACAGATTCCAAGGGGCTAGCCCAGGAGTCACAAGTCAAACTCACACATTCCAAGGGGCTAGCCCAGGGGTCACAGGTCAAATTCACAAATTCCAAAGGCCTGATCCCAGAGTCACAGGTCAAACTCACAGATTCCAAGGGGCTGATCCCAGAGTCACAGGTCAAACTCACAGAATTCAAGGGGCTGGCCCAGAGGCCACAGGTCAAACTCACAGATTCCAAGGGGCTGGCCCAGGGGTCACAGGTCAAACTCACAGATTCCAAGGGGCTGATCCCAGAGTCAGAAGTCAAACACACAGATTCCAAGGGGCTGATCCCAGAGTCACAGGTCAAACTCACAGATTCCAAGGGGCTAGCCCAGGAGTCACAGGTCAAACTCACAGATTCCAAGGGGCTGATCCCAGAGTC
>NW_020948840.1:19308165-19308696 GCF_900497805.2 Vombatus ursinus | reverse complement strand
TCACAGGTCAAACTCACAGATTCCAAGGGGCTAGCCCAGGAGTCACAAGGCAAACTCACACATTCCAAGGGGCTGGCCCAGGGGTCACAGGTCAAACTCACAGATTCCAAGGGGCTGATCCCAGAGTCAGAAGTCAAACACACAGATTCCAAGGGGCTGATCCCAGAGTCACAGGTCAAACTCACAGATTCCAAGGGGCTAGCCCAGGAGTCACAGGTCAAACTCACAGATTCCAAGGGGCTGATCCCAGAGTCACAGGTCAAATTCACAGATTCCAAAGGGCTGGCCCAGAGGTCAAAGGTCAAACTCACAGATTCCAAGGGGCTAGCCCAGGGGTCACAGGTCAAACTCACAGATTCCAAAGGGCTGGCCCAGGGGTCACAGATCAAACTTACAGTTTCCAAGGGGCTGATCCCTGGGTCACAGGTCAAACTCAAAGATTCCAAGGGGCTGATCCCAGAGTCACAGGTCAAACTCACAGATTCCAAGAGGCTGATCCCAGAGTCACAGGTCAAACTCACAGATTCCAAG
>NW_020948840.1:19307602-19308065 GCF_900497805.2 Vombatus ursinus | reverse complement strand
CTGGCCCAGGGGTCACAGGTCAAACTCACAGATTCCAAGAGGCTTATCCTAGAGTCACAGGTCAAACTCACAGATTCCAAGAGGCTGATCCCAGAGTCACAGGTCAAACTTACAGATTCCAAGGGACTGGCCCAGGGGTCACAGGTCAAACTCACAGATTCCAAGAGGCTTATCCTAGAGTCACAGGTCAAACTCACAGATTCCAAGAGGCTGATCCCAGAGTCACAGGGCAAACTTACAGATTCCAAGGGACTGGCCCAGGGGCCACAGGTCAAACTTACAGATTCCAAGGGGCTGAACCCTGAGTCACAGGTTAAATTCACAGATTCCAAGGGGCTGGCCCAGAGGCCACAGGTCAAACTCAAAGATTCCAAGGGGCTGAACCCTGGGTCACAGATCAAACTCACAGATTCCAAGGGGGTGAACCCTGGGTCACAGGTCATACTCACAGATTCCAAGGGGC
>NW_020948840.1:19285902-19307592 GCF_900497805.2 Vombatus ursinus | reverse complement strand
TTCCAAGGGGGTGAACCCTGGGTCACATGTCATACTCACAGATTCCAAGGGGCTGATTCCAGAGTCACAGGTCAAACTCACAGATTCCAAGGGGCTGGCTCAGGGATCACAGGTCAAAGTCAAAGATTCCAAGGGGCTGGCCCAGGGGTCACAGAATAAATTCAAAGATTCTAAGGGTCTGACCCTAAACCCACATGTTCAAGTCATAGATTCTTTAGAGCTGACCCCCAGGCCACAAACTGAAGTTGTAGAGTCTGTGGAATTGACCTCAAGGCCAAAGTTTCAAGTCATAGATCCTAAGCAACCACCTCCAGAGTTGCAGTCACCAACTGGGGAGTCTTTCCATGTTACCCAGGGCTCCACACCTCTATACATTTTAGATTCTAGTAGGATTGCCGCTAAGCTGAAACAAGGCCTTCATGGCTCTAACACACAGGAAATTCTGAGATCAATGTTAGGAGACTTGCATGAGAACATAGTGATTCTAAAGCCCTTTATTTTAAGAATGTGTAGCAAATTTTCCAAGACGGCACAACCTTCAACTCTTCCCAGGCCTCTTTCTGTGCAGCCCTCACATTCCTTACAGCAATGGAAGCTGAGCCTTCAGTGCCTATTCCATGCTCCTTTACTCCCACTTCGGAAATCAGGGAATAGTTTCTGCCAAAAAGGATTAAGGACCCCAAGAGTCCTAAAACAGCCTGTTTCAAAGAGGCAAGTGAAGGCCCAGGAGCAGCAAATTTCAAAAGGAAGAGTGGCAAAGAGAAAATCATCCTCTAATACTGCCATGCTAAGGAAGAACCTGGGGGCTAAGATGCGGCAAGCACATCATATCCAGGAGGCTCATGTCCAAAGACCACTTCCAATTCCCTATCCAGATGCCCCAAATGGGCATGTTGTCCTACCAAGACAAACGACAGTTTCCCAGAGCTATCAAGGGAAGATTATGGGTATCCTATGCGAACTCTGTTGGAAGAATTTACCCTTCAATGAACAGCTAGAGGATTCTAGGCCCAGTACATCTCAGGACTATTCTAACTTGACCACAAAAGAAGCCCAAGGAAGCCGTGAACCTATGGAGGAAAGGAAGGAAAGGGAACAAGTCCCCTCAGAGTTAAGTGAGCTACCTCAGAATACAAGTGCACAGCTGCCTTCCTCCCACAAGATATCTAGTACTGAGCAGAAACCTGTTTCAGTGGAGCAGAATGAAAAACCAGATACCAGCTCACAGATAAGAACTTTTGAATCTCAGCCTCTGACAGTAACTTCTTCCCATGAACAGACCCAGCAACTACAGGACCTGCAGCTGAAAATAACACAACAGCTCCTAAAGAATCAACTGTCTCCCCATTTCACTCCATCCCAAACTACAGGTATGGTTCTACAGTACCCTATCTGTCTGCAGTGTGGCAGATGTTCAGGCCCCAGTTGCCCCCACAAGTTCCATGACTCTGTTGGGCCTTGGCTTGTTATCTATCCACAGCTCCACCTTTTTCGTAACTCTGAGGGACACGGGGAGTTTCGGGTTCATCTTGGCTTTAGGTTAAGAACCCGAAACCAAACCCAAACTCCAAAGCAGCAAAGAGAAGTAGGGTCTTTGGTGTCAATGAAATGTGCATCATCACAGTCTGACCCATCAGAGAAGAGAAAGGATGAGGTCTGTACCTGTCATGTCATGAAGAAAAATCTTACTCTAAACCCCTGCCCTAATAAAGATTTAGGACCTGAGCCTTTCCAGAATCCTGAGCGTTCTGAAAACCCTGAACCTATTCAAGTTCATATCAAAAGAAATTTACCTGGCAGGCGAGTAGAGGTTGCAAAAACAGAAAGTGGAGAGCCTGAGCAATATGACTTTACAATACATTCTTTACTGGACACTGATATCGAAGATGGCTGGGCTAGCAGTGAAGCTAAACGGATCCCTGACTCAGAACAAGTGAAGACCCCCAAGGAAATCAGAACTACAACTCAGAAAATTGAAAGAGTGCCGAGACAGAGTACTCCCAAGGATAGAAAGATACATCCAGAGGGAAGGACTATGGAGGCCCAGAAAATAGCTCCTCCAAGCACTCCTTCTGAGAAGTCCACAGGACTCATGCAATGGCTCTGCCTCAGTATAAAGAGAGCACTTGGTATGGCTTATCCACCAAAGCCTTCATTCCAACAGATACATGCTTCTAGGGCAAGGCCATCCAGGCAACAAGGTTCAGTTTTCCTTGAACAATCTCATGTACAACATGGTTCCAAAAATGAGGGGAAGCAGGGGGTCAAGCCTCTAAATACAACTCGTCTAGCCACTAAAATGGAAAGGAAGCCAGAGAGAGATGGCAAGGAAACAGAAGCATTCAGACCACTAAATAGGGCTCCAAAGAGTAACACGATTAACTCATCTAGATCATTTCTTGAATCCACACCCAAATCTAGACCATCCCACAGCTCCACATCCCTAGTTCCAGTTCCACACAGCAACAAGATTTCCCATTCTATGCCATCACACCTGTACAAATCTCCAGGCCAGAGGGAGAGCTGTGATGGATCTGTAAAAAAAAACAACAAAACTGAACAAACTAGCCAGAGGCATAAAGTCATTCTAGGAGGACCAGTGTTAAAACAGAAGATTCAACAGCAAGATGCTCAGCGTGATAGGACAGATAAGGTATCTCAGAATGACAGGCTTTGAAAGGCAAGCTCAGTTCCCAGCCCTGAGGCAAAGAAGATCCAGGAGAGCTGCAGAAGAAAAATCTACTCCCAAGTACTCAATCATTTTGTTCTTCTCCATGCTAATCTACTAGCTTTCCCTTCACTGCACTCTATCACCCTACTTACATGATCCCTAAGCGTGTGTCTAAGGAAATTATCTGCGAGGGGTCTGTAACTTTTCTCCAATAAAAGAAGTAAATACAGAATGTGTTAACCTGTTTGACTATCTAGCAAGCACGAGGGCAGTGAGGGGGCGCAATGGATAGATTTAGCCTCAGACACTACCTGTGTGATGGTGGGCAAGTCACTTAACCCTGTTTGCCTCAGTTTCCTCATCTGTAAAATGAGCTGGAGAAGGAAATGGCAAACCACTTTTTTTGCTAAGAAAATCCCCAATGGGGTCACGAAGAGTTGGTCACGACTGAGCAACAACTAGCAAGTACCAGCCACCAGCCTCGGTCCTGAGCTCAAATGCAGACTTAGATTCAAATCTTGTCTATATTTCTCCAGAATCCAGAATCTCACTCCAGAATCAATTCCTCACTCTAATCCTCAGTTTCCCAATCTGAAAAAAAAGGGGGGGCGGGGGAGGCGATTAAAGACTCTTCCTTCTGCTACATTCTAATATCTACAAAACAGGTTAAAAGCCTTATGAATGGCACAGAAAGAAAAGCGGAACGTCACCACGTGACACCTGACTTCCGGCGCGCGCGGGGAGCGGACGTGACGTTATCCTCCTTTCCTCTCCAGCACCTTTGAGTCGCGCCGTGATGACGTTTCTGAAGTAAAGGCTGGAGGGGGCGATGCCTTCCGGACGCTCTGTGGTAGCTTCTGTGAGTAGACTGGTTTGGGGGGCCCCTTTTCCGGAGCCTTGAACCCCTGATTTTTCACTGCGATCCTGGGGCCGTTCCCACTCACATTCTGGTTCCCCGTCTGCTTCTCAGGCCGTCAGGGCCGGAGGAGGAGTGGGGTGGGGGGAGATAGCGCGCTTCGGCCGCTGCAGGTTCTTGGTCCCTGGGCCGGAGCCTCTTCGTGGGTGACGCCGCCCCCCACCCTCCCTTCCTCCTCCTCCAACTGCCCCGGCCCCGCGACCAAGCCCGGAGGGCGGCCTTCCTTCTCGCCCCCGCACTGTAGTTCCGAGGCGGGCGTAGAAACGGTGGGGCTGGCTCAGTTAGCCGGGCCTCAGGCCAGCGTGGGGCCGGGGCCGGGGGGGACGCTCTGCTCCCTCCTAGGTTGGAGGGACGCGATCCCAGCCAGCCTTGTGTGCTGAAGTGGAGGTATTCCTCGGAAAGCGTGGCTGCCTTTGTGAGCAGAGGGTTTTCTCTTCGTGGGGGCAGATTCTGTTCCAAGGTCGCTAGGTAGTAAGTTACATATGAGTTTATTGGTGTAGGGACCTCTTGGTGAGAAAAACTCCTTCAAGTAATGCCACCGGAGCGCTGTTCCGCGACTTAGTCTTAGAGTTGTCTGGGGCACTGAAAGGTTAAGTGACTTCCTTCCTCAGGATCACCGAGCCTGGCTGTGGCAGAGGAGGGACATACATCAAGTTAGGGCTTACTCTTGTGAGGTTGTCGTTCTATCCCCTTCACAGCGCTGCCTCTCCGTATAGTAGTAACTTCCATGTTTGTGATTTGCTAGGCCCCCGGACCCACACACTTCAGGCAGCAGAAGAACAAGAGGAGTGTGGAAGCCAAGAAGTAAGTGAGGTTTCCTGGAATTGGTGTAATTGTGTGATAAAGCAGGTTATCAAGCTCAGGACGAGAAAACAAATTAGCCTGCAGAAAAGAGTGGATTACAATAAAAGTTGAAAATATGACCCACATCATATTTGTACTGTATTTCTTAAGGCTTTTGGTGCTACTTGCCGTCAGATACTTTGTCACTGACACTGATGAAAATAATTTGAACTGATATTCTTTTCAGTTTTAGAAATATGTCTCTGTAGGACTGGTTAATTATTAAGTTTATCCCTGGAAGGTGCTGAGGTTTATAAACTTCCTTCAAGAGATAGTCTTTGCCCTTCAGAAATTTTTGTTTTGAAGGAATGACATGGACAGTCACATACAATAGTTTTTTCATGAGACCTTGATATTTGAACTGAGAGAGAGGGATTGAAGATGAAGCATTAAAACTTTATCACATTAGGAGACCAGAAAGGAGTTGGAGAGGTAGATATTTTCTGTTTGAGGTCAGAGGCAGAGAGTGAAAAGCAGTCAACAGTTATGACTATAAACTCATTAAATGGCTGCTGCATTTAAAGTAGCTATTTTGCTTTTGTTCAGTTAGGTTTCTGTGTTACTTGGGGAAGGAAGTTTGGGATTAATTATATTTAAATATAGTTGCATGTGTGCTTCATAGAATATGAAGGCAGAGAAGAAATTTGCCTTGAGAATTGCTATAGATAAACCTACTATCAAAAGCAAAAGTCAAAGACTTTTTAGTTTCTTCTTTGTTTTTTTTCTTTTGGTAGCTATTCTGCCAAAAGATGTTTCACTAAAGAGTTCTTAACATCATTTGGCTTTGGAGGGTCCTCCTGAAATTATCTTAGAAGGGTCAAGTTAGATGAAAATTTTCTTGTTTTATTACTATACCCACCGCCAGGATTGAATTAACTGTTGGGCTTTTTGTTTCACTATTGAGTTGAAGGTAGAAGAAAGTTCAGTTCATGTGTTAATCAGAAAGAGCTGTGGACTAATTTGCCCAAGAAAAATCATGTAGGACTTTGAAATTTAAGGTGAAAAGAAAGTTCTTACTGGGCATTTCTTTTCTAGCAGTTTTCTTAAAGTTGTTTTGAACTTTGCCTGCTATTTCAGGCATAGTATTCTCCTTTAAGTAATTTATAGTTTCTAATTTCACAAAATTTTAAAGTTGGAAAGGACATCAGAAGTCAGGAGTCCAACTTTTTATTAAGTACTTGCTGTGTGCAAAGCACTGATAATATTGAATATCCCTTTCCCTCAATGAGATTACATTCATCTGGAGGAAACATCATGTTCAGAGATAAGTTGGAGACTGTCCAAAGAAGAGTAACCAAGATAGGGATGACCTTTAAGATCATGCTGTATGGTAATTAGTTGAAGGAAAAGACTTGGCAGGGGTGAGGGCACATAATAGCTGACTTCAAGTGTGTCAAGGGCTGTTATGTAGAAGAGGAATTAGTCTTGTTCTGCCTGGCACCAGAGGGCAGAACTAAGTCTCATGTAGGAAATGTTGCCTGAGTTGGTAGATAAGATAGAGAGCATTCCAAGCATGAGGAGTAGCTTGTGCAAAGGTCCCAAGTTAGGAGATGGAATGTTGAATTTGGGAAACAGCAAATTGGCTGGAACATAGAGTGTGTGTGAGAGGGAGTAACTTGAAATCAGTCTAGAAAGATAGGCTGGAGCTAGATTGTAAAGGGTTTTAAATGCCCAAGCGTTTATATTTTATCCTAGAGAAAATAGGGATCCACCAAAGCTTCTTTAGTTGGGGAATGGCATGGTCAGACCTAGCTTCAGGACTGTTTATTCAGGATGGTTTGAAGTGGGGCTAGATGCAAGGAGACCAGTTAGGCTTTTAGTGCAGGCAAGAGGTAATAAAGGACTGAACTAGGGAGGTAGGGAACAATAGTGAGAAATGTGCAATCAGAATTGACAAGATTTGGTAACTGATTGAATATGAGAGGTAGGGTGAAAGGAAGAGTAGAGAATGACCATGAGGTTTAGAACTGGAGGACTAGAAGGATAGTAGGGTTTGCCACAGAAATAGGGATTTAGGAAGAGGGATTTGAGTGGAAAGATAAGAATTACCTTTAGGGCACATTGAATTTGAAATATCTATGGGATATATAGACAGAGATGTCTAGTAGGAGATGTTGCTTAACTCTGCAAAACTCTGTAGGAAATACAGAATTATAATAACAAATTGGCAAAAGTAATTAAAAGCGACAAAACTCAGCCCTGATGGAGTTGTGGAAAACAGGTAGTTTTTTGCTGGTGAAATTGCAAAATTGTAGAATATTTTTTGGAGAACAATCTGACAGTATGTAGTAAAAGTTACAAAAATAATCATGCCCTTTGACCCGGTAAATCCACTATTGAGCTACACTCTAAAGTGTTTTAAAAAACAAAAAAGTGGGCAGCTAGGTGGCATAGTGGATAGAGCACCGGCCCTGAAGTCAGGAGGACCTGAGTTCAAATCCAGTCTCAGACCAAACACTTGACACTTACTAGCTGTGTGACCTTGGGCAAGTCATTTAACCCCAATTGCCTTACCAAAAAAAAAAAAAGTGTCCCATTCAAGTAGCTTTGTATATATTTACAAAAAAACTGGAAGCAACTAACATACCTAATAGAAGAATGGTTAAATAGTTATGATACATTAATGCAAGTAAGACATTATGAAGAATAAAAAGAAATCTGGAATGATTTCTATGAAATAATGCAAAGTGGAAAAAGCAGAACTAGAAGGATGGAGTGTACATACCAGGAAAAGCAAATTGAAAAAAAAATGACCAAGAACAAACAGATAAAAAATTCTAATGGGAACTTGGAATGGTATTATACATTGAAACTGATTAATCTGTATGTAAATAGTTACTAAGCAAGTTCAATTATTTGTACTTTTGTATTAATGTTCAACATTGGGTTTTTAATCAATCGTTTAAGGGAAAAAACTGAAAGAGAATGTATAGAAAGAAGAGAGAAGGGCCTAAGACAATTCCTGAGGTATACCTATACGTAAGGGACTGGTCATAGATGGTAATCAGGAAAAATGGAGATGCTTCTTTAAAATCCAGGGAGAGCTGAGCATCATAAAGAGAATGGTGAACACTGATGCATGCAAAGGGCTCAAGAAGGCTTAGAGCTGAAAAAAAGCCAGAACAATTCATGATTTTAGAATTTCTTTCTAGATCTGTTTCCTTAGTTCTAAGTAATCTTGTTTCATCCTGGATCTGCAAGCATTAAGTTCCTGCTATGTGCCAGGTCCTATTCTAGGTGCTGAGGACACAGGTAAGAAAGTGAGCTCACCCTACTCTCAAGGAATTTCCATTCTACCAGGGGAGCACATTATATTTAGAGATAAGTATACAGGAGACACATGTGATTTGTGGTGTTGTGGTGCTAACAACTGGGTAAATCGGGAAAGGCCTCTTGAAGGAATTAGCACTTGAGCTTAGCCTTGAAGGAAACTAAGAGTTCGAAGAAGGAGAGCACTCCAGGCATGTGGGATTAGGAGCTATTAACGCTTTTTGAATAAGGGAGTGACATGGTCAGATACGGTGCTTTAATAATAGCCATTTATTTGCTATGTATAGGATGTATTGGAGAATTTAGAGACTTAAAGCGGGGAGACCAAGTCTCCCTAACTATGTCTAGGCCAGGGATGGGGAATCTGCAGCCGCTCAAGGCTACCACATGTGTGGCCTTTTAGGTCCTTGGGTGTGGCCTTTTGATTGAGTCCAAGTTTTATAGAACGAATCCTTTTATTGAGGGGATTTGTTCTGTGAAGTTTGGATTTAGTCAAAGGGCTGCACTTGAGGACCTAGAGGGCACATGTGGCCTCAAGGCCCCAAGTTGCCCACCCCTGGTCTAGGTACAGGTGATGAGGGCCTAGTTATGGTATGAGTAGAGAGAAAGATACTGATGTAAAAGGTATTGAAAGGGTTGAATCATTAAGACTTACTACTGTGGAGGGAAAGTGAACAATCAATAATGATTCCTAGATTATGAACCTGGGTTATTAGAAAAATGGTGGTACCATTCTTTATATATGTCTGAATGTATCTCCATTTTTCTAGATCATTGTCAATGACCATCCCCCTGTGTATAGGTGTATCTCAGGATTGTCTTAGGCCCATCTCTCGTCTTTCTATACATTGTCTTTCAGTTTCTTTTTTTCTTAAATTGTGCCACCAAATTGTGATAATCAACAATAATAGGAATGTTAGGAGATTTAATAGGTTTAAAAGAAAAGATGAGTTCCATTTTAAACTTGTTGAATTTGAAATGTCTATGGAACATCTTAATGGAGATAATATTTAGCAGGCAGTTAGAGATGTGGGCCTATAGTTTAAGAGACAGATCAGGTCTAGATGACATAAATTATGGAACCAACTGCCCAGAATTGTTAGTTGAAACCAAGGGAGCCGATGAGATCCTAGAGAGAGGTATAGAACAGGAGTTCTTAACCTGAGATCCATAGACATACAGAGTATCTTGTAGATGAATTTCAGAGGTGTCTGAGGTTGGAAGGGAAAAAAATAATTACATATTTATAGCAATATAATTGACTCCTTTTGTAATCCTATGTGTTTTATACATTTTAAAACATTCTGAGAAGGAATACGTTAGCTTCATCATACTGTTAAAGGTGGTCCATAAAGGTTAAGAATTAATTGTGTAGAGAGAAAAGGAGATGATGCAGGAGAGAGCTTGGGTATACCCATTCATAGGTTTACTTCCTATCTTTTCAGTTCCTTCTTTTCTTGTCTCTTAGCCTTATATTCTGCTTTTGGTACTTTTTTTTTTAAGCAATTCTGCTTTCATCTCTGTTTCTTACTTAGAAGGTGATACAGATAGATTGACCTCTCCAGTTTTTAGAGACCCAGAGTCTTCAGTGGTTGAGCCTGGGGGTCTGTTGACCCAAGCAGAGAAGCCCAAAGCTCATAAAGTTAATATACTGTAAATGAAAGAGAATTGGGAACAGGTGATTGGATTCAATTTTCTTAGTTGGTCATCTCCAAAAAACATAGGTTTAAAAACATGCAGACCAAAGCTTTGTGGAGAATAGAACTTCATGGAGATAGTGGAGTCTTGAGGGAAAATGTAAGGCATCATTGGGAAGAAAGAGCTTTTAATTTCAATAATAACTGACATATATTTAGTGCTTTAAAGTTTTTTGTTGAATTTATGCTATGTTTTTTATTATTAAAAATGATAAATATTCTTTAATCACCTTTGTTTCCAAATATATCTCTCCCTGAGAGTCATCCCTTATTAAAAAAAAAAAGAAGAAAAAAAGCACTTCTGCAAAACTAACTGACCTGTCAACCAAGGCCAATAGTATATATCGTTTTCTACATCCAGAGTCTCCTACTTCTGTAAAGAAGGGCAAATGAATTCTCATATCTCTTCTTTGGGTCGTAATTTTTTAAAAATTATTTCCCTCCCACCCCAGAATCAAGGAGCATTGTTGTACCAAGTTATCCTCGAAAGACAGGAATGGTCAATATTTAACTTTTGATTTTTTTTGTTGTTGTGTATATTTTTCCTGATTCAACTTCATTTTGCATCAGTTCATATATATATTCTCATGCTTTGTATTTTTTATGTATTTATGGTTTCTTAACAGTGCAGTAACATTCCATTTCATTCCTATACAACAATTTGTTTTGCTGTTCCCCAATCAATGGACATCTACATTGTTTCCGGTTCTTTCCACCACAGAAATTGCTGCTATAAATATCTTGGTGCATATAGAAGGCCTTCTCCCTAACCCCTAATCTTTTTTTTTTAAACAAGGCATTTGGGGTTAAGTGATTTGCCCAGGGTCACACAACTAGTAGGTATCAAGTGCCTGAGGCTGGATATGAACTCAGGTCTTCCTGACTCCAGGGCCAGTACTCTGTCCACTGCGCCACCTATCTCTCACCCCCAGTCTTTTATCTCCTTGGAGTATATGCCTAACAGTGGGATATTTGGGTTAAAACTATGTGGATATTTTAATCACTTTCTTAGCATAATAACAAGTTAGTTATTGCTAAAATCTATACATATGTTATTTTATCTTCTTTATAGTCTCCACATCCCTATGAGATGAGGGCTATAGCTACCATCCCCATTTTAGAGATAAGGAAACTGGGGCAGTGGGAGGCTAAGTGACTTCCTGAGGTAGAATTTGAATGAACCCTGGGGGCTTTCTGACTCCCTAGACCAACACTATCCATTAGACTACATGGTTGCCTTCCTTGAATTGTGTACAGAGAACAGAGGGGAATTCCTAGAAGGTGGCTTTGAATAGGAGGTATGAATAGAAAGGTATGAATTTAGCTTAAGATGAGGAGGGAAAGACTGACAGAGGGTATTTGAATTGGTGAGTGCAAGCCACTGTGGTGTAGTAGAAAACCTGTTGGAGTTGGCCTTTTAGGAAGGCCAACTTGCTTTCCATCCAGCTCCCATGGACAGTCAAATTATTATTATTATTATTATTATTATTTTGCTTTTTGGTGAGGCAGTTGGGGTTAAGTGACTTGCCCAGGGTCACACAGCTAGTGTCAAGTGTCTAAACCGGATTTGAACTCAGGTCCTGACTCCAAGGCCAATACTCTACCCACTGTGCCACCTAACTGCTCCTGATAGTCAGATTATTTAACTTCTTTGGCCTGCAGTTTCCTTATGTGATAGGGGACTATAACAATTACACTACCTCACAGGCTAGGTATAGGTATAAATGTTATTGTTTGTTGCTGTCTAGTCATTTTTCAGTCATGTCCGACTCTTTGTGACCCCATTTGGGGTTTTCTTGGCAAAGATATTAGAGTGATTTGCCACTTCCTTCTCCAGCTCATTTTACGTATGAGGAAACTGAGGCAAACAGGGTTAAATGACCTACCCACGGTCACACAGGTAGTAAGTTTGAATTCAGAAAGTTGAGTCTTCTGACTCCAGGCGCAGCACTCTAGCCATTGTGCCACCTAGCTGCCCCAAATGTCATTGTTGTTGTTAGTGTAAAATCATAGGAATTGAAAGGGGCCTGAGTGACCTTTTAGCCTAGCACATTTAGGTACTTAGGAGGAAATTGATATTCAGGGGCATTAAATAACTTGTCCCAAATTAAAGGGTGGTAGAGCTGGGTCTGTAACACAGATCTCCTGATTGTCAGTATTCTTTTGCTTGCAACATAATTACTCTGTGGTTGATCTGGTTTCTGGGGAAGGCTTTAGTTCTTCATTTGACCAGCTCTTAAACCCGCTACTGTGTGTGTCGCAACTACTAGGTATGGGGATAGGGAGATAAAAAGGTAAATTAGGCTTGTTACCCACTCCCAAAGAACTTATAATTAAATAGGAGTGGTAATTGCATCTTTTTCTTAAGAGAAATACAATGTACCATAAGTTCACTTCTAGCTGGGATAGTTTAGGGAAGATGGAAAGACTTCACAATGTCAGTAGTATTTGAGCTGGTTTTTGAAGGATTAATAGAAATTTGGATAGAATGTAAATGGGGGGGAAGCTATCATGTCATGTCATGTTACCACTCTGGGTATAGTTCATGCTAAGCTGTAGGCAGGCAAAAAGGAAAGAGAGGGGCTTCAGAAAACTGGCAAGAGGGAAATGACATCTTGGTCTGTGGGACAGGAGAAAGGAAAGAGCAAGGAGCCCGTGATAAAATTGCGAAGGGCAAAGTTTGTCTTTGGTATTTTCCTGCCTCTCTGATTCCTTGCCCCTTTACGGGTCTCCTATTGCTCTCCTCTGTTTTCCTAAACTCTCTCATCTACCCACTCCACTGGAATCTAGTAGCTTCTGTTGTTTTCCCTCAGTGAATCTTAATTACATCAACGGGTAAATAACTGATGGCTTCTCCCTTAACCTTCCCAAGGATTTTTGCTAATGAAAACACATTAACAAAAGCATTTTATAATGTTTGTTGTTTAATTCATTTGGCTCTACTTTCTTAAATACTAAGGATATTATGTAAGATTTTATTCCTTATTTTGTATATTTACTTGATTTTTTTTGATGATGGTTACTAAGTTGACAATAAAAAAATTGTTAAACACAAGAACCCCCACGTTAATCTCTTATTTGGTAGAATTTCAGGCAGTGTGGGGAGGAGAATGTTGAATTGGAGGTTTCCCTTAAATCATATCTACTAAGTCAGAAACCCTGTAATTTTGTGCAGGTGGAGGGGAGTAGCACAGAGGAGAGGAGGAATATTAATTATGGTTCGTAGCCATATTTAAGCAGGTAGAAGGAAGTCGAGTGGATCTAGGTCAAATAGGAAGCTTTTCTGAGACCTTAAGACCACTGGATCAGTAAGCTTGAAGAACCAAGATAGTTGCATCTCCCTTCTTGTTGAGGATATCCAGGACCTGAATAGTCAGATAGCCCTTGACTTACATGTACATTCCTGGCTTTAGTTTTGGGGGTCAAAGACTGGATAGATACTTGGTTCCTAGAGTTAGTTTGGTTTAGAACATGGTAGTGCTTTTCTTTTTGTTGTGAGAGTTGTCCACAAATTCCTATTTTACTTCCTCATCATAGCATAGAGGTGGCCTTGGGTTCTAGGAGCCTATAGTAGAGTGTAAACTTTGGCATATTCTGCCAGCCTGGGAGTGTTGAGGTCTGAGAGGTTGATACCCCTCAAAGACCGAAGTATGGCATCGTCTGGAATGAATTCACAGACTCAAGCAATTTTTAAGTCAGGCTGGCAAAAAGTTTATTGTTATGCTTTATAGCTGGCAAAGGTTCTTAAGGAACCCTTTAGAGGGTTTTAAGGAACCAACTTTAGAGGGGTATAGTTACAGTTTATATAGGATAAAATACAATAAAACATGTCAAATATGCTAACTAGGTGATTCAGGGCAGGATCAGGGAGTGGTTAAGGAGTGGTCAGTTCTTAAAGGAACATGTACTTTTTGTATCTACTACTCAGGCATTTTTGAGTTCACTAGGAAAAGCCCACAAGGTGGGGCCACATGGAGGTGTGGTTTTAGGCCTGCTACATCACTAAGTTAACTAGAGGTCAGAGGTAACTGAGAGTTATCCAGTCTGCCACCAGTCAGTGTTTTGTTTGACAAGATAGATGTACGGAGTATACATATGTCTTAGGTCTGGAATACAGATAATGAGGAGTCCAGGATGTAGATAATGAGGTAGGGCAGTAGTATAGATAGTCCAGTGGGTAAGAATATCTTTATAACCCAATGCAAAGCCAGTTCAAACTAATAATTCCTTCAGGTGCTGTTTGTAACTGCACCAGGGAGAGAGATGAGGGTCTTGCTGGGGCCCACTCATGAGTAATTGCTAGGCACAGCGATCTTGGGCTGGGGAGAAACTGCCAGAGACAGTGTTTCTGAGGCTAGGGAGAAATTGGGGTCCAGGCACATGCACCCAAGCACCCCATCAGGAGGACCTGAAGAACAGTTTGAGTAATAGGCAATTTGTTTTCCAGGGACTAGCCATTGGATTAGCTGATTGGTGATGAATTCTTTGATTATAGCAACCCATGCAACAAACTATTAAATAGTAAAATATCATTTAGTCCTAAGGGCCTGTTCCCCTTCTCCAGTGATAGTGGTAGATGAGCAGAAAAGGGGGCACAGGATGCTAAGAATCACATATTTTAGACTGTTTAAGAACATTATTGTAACTCTTGGTACTATAAATGTGAGGTCCTCAGTGACCAAGTAGACATGACAACTAGTGGAAGTGAATTACATTCACTTGACATTCTCACTATAATAAAATCAGAAGATACAGAAATTTACAAGTGAATGGAAGAATGAGTCACAGGTTCTCCTTGGATAGAGTTGGTGCATTTTTTTTTTATCAGTGTCCAGAAGGAACAAGAAACATTTCATAGGGTACTTAGTCTTCTTGTCTAGTAGTGTTCAAAATAAGTATTTGCAAAAAACCACTGTAAAGATAATTACACTTCTGTGGTGCTGCAGTGTTTTGTTGGGGATAAAGAGGTAAAGCAGTTCTATGAAGAACTTAATAAGATCTTTCGAATTAATAATAATAATAATAATAGCTAGCATTTATGTAGCACCTATTATATGTCAGGCCCTGTGCTGAATGCTTTACAGATATCTCATTTAATCCTCACAGCCACCTTGGGAAATAGGTACTATTATTATCATCCCTGTTTTACAGTTAAGGAAACTGAGGCAAACAGGTTAAGTGACCTGCTTAAGGTCATACAGCTAGTAAGTACCCGAGGCTGAATTTGAACTCCAGGCCCAGTTCTATATCCACAGCACCATCTAGCTGCCTCTAGGCAACATAATCCTTCAATATACAGTGACTTTAATTCAACAAGCATTAAAGCCCTACTATTAAGCACTAAGTACTGGAGATTAAAAAGATGAAATTGAAGTACTTCCTTTCCTAGAGTTTACAGTTCACTGGGGAGATCACTGGGAAGTATGCAAATAAGTAAATACAAAGTAATTTGAAGAGGGAGCTTGGTCCTAATGACTGGAGGCAAATGGAGGAATAAAAAAAGGTTTTACATAGGAGACATAAATGAAAAAAATGAGCATGGGAAGGATAGGGGAAAATACATTGGAAACCAGAGTTGAGGAGTAAGAGATGAGAAACCAAAGACTTGTAGACTATATAGAAGTGTCACGTTGGCATATCATGAAGACTTTTAAAAGAGAGTCAGAAAATGCTCAATATGACAAACTCCAAATAGCATAGAAGTAAAATTGCTTCTATTTTAACAGACAGGAAACGACTAGTTGCTGATAATGGAAGACATTTAAGAATTTGCTCTCTGTGAATGAGACAGACCATAAGCTTGTTAAAACAAATATCAGAATCAATAGCATTTTAGAAGAAAGACTAAGAGAGAAAATATGGCATGCAATTAAAGGCACCTTCAACCTGACAAACTGTTGGTGCCAAAAAATGAGAAATGAATAAAAGTAAAGAAATTGACACATACCTTTACTCTTTCCTAAGGAAGCTTAACTGTTACAAATCATTCGACACAAGGAAACCAAAAGAACTTACCACTCACTGTCTCAGCCGTGAAGTATTCGGTCCCCTTGCCAAGTGGAGAGATATGAAAACCAAGGACAATAACAATTAAAACATAATTTGAAATGTTTGAAAATTTTTTGGAGGAAAATGATAGAAGATTATGACTAGCATCACCTCATAAAAGAGGAAGAAGCAGTGAAGAGAAAAACAAGTTTACAGAACATTTGGCAAGAGAGCCAACATTCCAAAGGCATTTAAAGATGGCCCCAGGAGGAAGTTGACAGATGAAAAATGGAAAAGATCTGTGAAGATTTCTGTAACAAACTCCTTTTGAAGTCAGTGATGGAGCTGCCACATTTAAATTCCAGTATCACACTCCCTGATAGGCTTCAGGAGGGGATAAAAATGGAACTAAAGCAAACAAAGAGGGGAAAAGCACCTGGATGAGGCCATGTCTTTGCGGAGGAAATCCATGTTGGAGGTAACAAAATTCTGAAGGCTTTGCCGAATGGATTCTCAAGATGTGTGAAAGAGAGGAGTATACGAAATGGTTGGAAAAAATCAAGGACTTTTAAAGTTACCCCCCCAAAAAAATGACTTGAGAAAATATCACTGGCTCACATGTCTACTTTTTCATCTCTATAGAATCTTTGTTGAGAATAATCTGCAAACTCATCAAGGGTATCCTTGATGGAAGTATGAGAAGGAAACAGGATGATTTTTGCAGATTATTTATAGCAAACTACATCTTCAGTCACACAACCGATGGAAAGGAGCAAGATCCAACTGTGCTTAATATTTGGTGACTGTTAAAAAGCATTTGATTTTTTACAGCAAATTGCCCCTTAATATCTCTTCTCTGTAAAGAGGTCTCTTATACAGATGTTAAGATTCCTTAAAAGTGGTTAACAATGGAGATAACTTTCTTGACCCTGATTATTAGTATCAGATATTGCATAAAATGAGACACATTTGCCATCATGTAGATGTCCAGTGCACAGTTCAAATTGAAGAGAGATTCCATATCAATGTCCTTTAAGTGCTTCTGTGGTTACAGTTGATGACATTGTACTGATTGTATCAATCCTGGAAACATTAAAGAACCTCCTAAGTTAGGATTAGACCTATAAGCACTCAGAAGAGTTCAGCCTAACTGCTCACACAGGAAAAGCCAAGTGGATGAAGTATGTTTTGTTATTCATTCAGACTTTCATTCATTCATTCAGACATATGTAGTTGGATAGATGACCCATAAAACATATATCTTGAATACACACTGCATGTGAATCATTCATGAGCTGGGCCCAAAGTTTAACCAGAAGAATAAGCTGGGTTGTCTGTGGAAAATCATGTAGTGCTTTTAATGACATTAAGCTCTTCTGGGAAACAAAGGATCATATATTTAACATCTCTGTTTTTTCAGTGGTGACATGCTGTGAGCAATGGAATATCTGCCTCTGAGGAGCTAAATTTGCAGATCACTCAAAGGGTAATGGAGAAACACATGATAGGTGTCAGTCAACTAGCATTCATTAAGCACCTACTCTGTGCCAGGCACTATGCTAAGCATTGAGGATGCAAAGAAAAGCAAAAAACAGATCCTTCTGTCAAGGATCTCATAATCTAATGGAGGAGACAACATGCAAACAGCTATATAAAAACAGGATATATACAGGTTAAGTTGGAGATTATCTCAGAGGGAAGGTACTAACAGTAAGGAGATTGAGAAAGGCTTCCTGTAGAAGGTAAGACTTTAGTTGGGTTTTGAAAGAAGCCAGGGAAGCTGGCTACCGGTAAAGGAAACCGAGAAAGAATGGTAGGAGAACCAGGAGAGTGTTAGAGCAGTGTCATGAAAACATAGAGAGAAGAAGTTGACAGTGTCAAAAGCTGCATAAAGGTTAAGAAGGAAATGACATAGTACAGTAGCTAGCAGGAATGGATAGATAAATTTTTGGAAAATGGAGGAGACATGGTTGTGTGTATAGGCAAACAGCCTGTACACATATGCTATACACAATAGGGAAATAGCCAGTGGACTGGAAGAGATTGAAGATTAATGAGAGAGTAAGGATGATAGAGCAGATAGTCTGTTAGAAAAGATGGAATGGGAACACTTCTGCATGTAAACCAATGAAGAATTACTTAGGCGAAGCAATGTAAAAAAAATATCATCAGAGATCCATGACTAGAAAAGGAGGTTGGTTGGTCATGTAGGGAGAGAAAGAGGTAACTAACTGATGGACAGCCTGTGTGTTCCATTGGTATTTGAACAGTGTAGGAGATCTAGAGAAGGGCTCTAAGCACCATCTCGACTACTGAGGAAGATTTATGAGTGGACATAGACAGTCCCATGCAAGATGAGAAGAAATGGATGCATTACATTCAGCACGATAGGAGGAAGGTGCCCATATGAGATCACACATGCTTCTGAGTGTGATAATGCAACTTGACAACTTAAAACTCAGGTTCTAAGGAGAATTGGGGTAGACTAAGAGCTATAAATTACCTTCTCTGCTCTGTCACTTGTGGCTACTCCTCAGTTTTCTCCTTACTCCTCTTGGATTCTGGATCCGAGATCCTTAGATGGAGCTTAAGGTAGCTTCCTATTTTACCCATTTTCAGTGACCTTCACCTAATCCCAGAAATTCTTGGTTTGAACTTTATAAGTAATAGTAATTATAACCATTGACATCATTTGCTTTCCACTTCCCGCTATCTTGTATCCCGACTGTGATTGTATATCATTAAATTTGTCATTAATTTTGTCTTAAGGTTTATTTGGTGGACGTTGAAACATGTTTCCTTGATGCTCAGACTTCATAGCCCTTTGCTTTAGGAACATGTTCATTGTCTTCTTTATAATTAAAAACAAAAAAATTAGAAACATTGCTTTTTGGCGTGTACCTTTCTTTGTATTGTGTTACTAGCAGGACCCATTGTGCCATAGGGGATAGCAGCTTTCAGGGCACTTCACCTGGCCATGACTCCCAAAGTGAAGCATTCTCTGCCTCTTCCCAAAAGTTGGTGAATGGTGGTCGTACGTCTATCCGAAAGCCGACTTATTGGTTGGAAATGAGAGGAATCAAAGCAGCTTCTCATCCCCAAGGTGAAGGTATGAACCCTGTATGCCTTATAGGAGCATTTCTGCCTCCTGGGATAGGGTGTTGGCTCTCTAGTTAATAAATGCAAATTCCTATAAAAATAAAAAATGCCAAAATGTATTTCTTAGGCATAACAAAGTCATAGGGCTTTATGTCATCCTAGATTGATAACACTTTGTTCTTCCTGCCTACAAAACTTTTATTTTGGCTGTCTCAGAAAGTTTCTGGTACCAGGTTATGACCTCAGGGTACCATGATGATAATAAAACTTTCTACCCAGCACCTCAGGGTACCATGATGATAATAAAACTTTCTACCCAGCAATTCCTGATCCTCCTTGGTGCTTCAATGATTAGATTTAACTGGTATTGTCTCTCTGTTAGTTCCTGACTTACGGTCTAACAAGCCTTTTTTTTTTTTTTTTGCTTTTTGGTGAGGCAATCAGGATTAAGTGACTTGCCCAGAGTCACACAGCTAGTAAGTGTCAAGTGTCTGAGGCCGGATTTGAACTCAGGTCCTCCTGACTCCAGGGCCGGTGCTCTTTCCACAACACTACCTAGCTGCCCCCAAGCTATTCTTTACATGTTGGCTTATAGCTATACCTGTGTAGCATTCTTTAACTCCTGTTCTCTCAGATGTGAATGAAGGGAAGATAGGGGCACAGTGGATCTTCATATAAGAGCTATACATATACATTTACCTAGAAACTTACATAAATATCCTTGTGACGTTTCTGGTTTTTGAGGACCTTTCCCTTGGATTTTGTGTTGACTACATGAAAACATAGTGGATGTCTTGATAGCAGATGTAGGTATTCAGCTTCAAGCTGAGATGCCATCTGTTCTTTCCTTAGTTACAGGTGGAGTGCCAGGCAAAGGGAAGAGGAAGACTAGTGGGGAAGAAGATGAAGATTATGAAGAATTTCCTCAGAAGAAGCAAAAGCTTTCTGGTAAAAGAAATGGCGTTTACTTTCCTTCACAGGGTTGGCTAGGTTTGAGTCCTCCAGAGGTAAAAAGAAGTAGGCCTTGGTACTAGTTCTAAAATCTTTGTCCTTGTCTAACCTTCTAGTTCTTGGAATCTCTTCCATTCTAAGAAACTGAAAAAACCTTTGGACTGCCTTACTATATCTCTGGGTTCTTCCATGATTTGAAAGAGAGTTAGCTTTCTAGAGTGATAAAAGGTTCTTGGTGTTAGAGGCCAGCAAAACTGATGTTTTGGGTTTCAACTGTTTCTTGCAATAGGAAAGAAACAGCGGCCTAGAACTCATCATAGCCCCAGAACCCAGAGCCGTTATATCCGGAAGGATCCACCAAGTTATCCAGCAGGTATCTGTGTCACTGGAAGTTTTTGATAGTCTGAATAAATGAGTGAATGAATGAATGAATGAATGAGCATTTATTAAGCATTTACTATGTGTGAAGCATTGTGCTTACTGCTGGGTATACAGATGGAATAATCCTATGATCCTTAGGTCATAGCCACAATTGAGGTTGGTAATGCATATTCTTTAATTCATTTTCACTGAAAAATGTTACTTGTTTTCTATTTTTAACTATTAAATAATACCAAGAAATTTGTTGGCAAGAACTTTCTTTTCCAGGTCTTTAGCAGCCATAGCTACAAAGAAAGCAAGGGTTGTAGTACCTGCAGAAGTAGTTGCCAGGGTCCATCTCTGAAGGGATTGTATCTGTGGACAGTAGCTATGGAGTTAGGTTGGAAGCAGGACCAACGGTCTGGGGAACAGTTATACATTACATATGTCTCAGTCTCTTCCTTCCCAGTATACTTGTAGTGAGGCTAAGAATATTGGAAGTTACTCACTTCTGTGGTAGTTGAATTGCCATTCCTCCACTAAAGACCTTCAGTGTCTGATCTTGGTGTGGAGTTCGTCCAGTATTCTCAGAGGCTGTGGCAGAGAAGTGCAAGCTCTGGCAGAGTCTACCAAACTGGAAGAGCTTTGAGTATGGGCCCAATGATAGATAATTATCAGAAGATTAGCTGAGCTAAGTTTGGAAAATGGTATCACCAAAAGGTTGGCCCCCAGATAATTAACGTTTTCTGCTCTACCAGCTCATGAAAGTATAGATGAATCAGTGGAAAGGGCAATCACACTGGTGAGAAAAATGAGGCTTTGAAGCATTGAAATTACTCTGTTCTTAGAGTCTTTGATAGGTTTGTTGTTTCTTTTGGAGCAAATCTTTTCCCCTTAGCACTCATTTCACTCTAATGTTGGCTCCCCAAAGAGACATGTCTGAAGTGACTGTTCATTTCTTGAGGATGTTGAGGACATGCCTCCTGATGTTCACAACCCTGTGAGGACACATAGCCACCTTGTTGTGTCCTCACCGGTGAGATAATCCTCAGAGAATGCCTTTCTCTAGTTATGTGGACATGGTGTTTTGGGGGACTGTTCATTGATGTGTGAAATCCTTTCTTCTTCCCTCTGCAGGCAGCGTGGAGGAGCAGTGGTATTTGGAGATCCTGGATAAAGGCAGAGTCTCTTGTCCAACTTGTCGGGCAGTAGTGAGAAAGACAGTAGAGGGTCTAAAGAAGCACATGGGAAACTGCAGACAGGTGAGAATGGGTATGTGAAATGGTTGCACTTATGTCCCCAGGCCTCCAGCTCTAAATACTATTAGGCAGTTCAGATTAACTCAGCAAGTGTTTATTAAGCATCTGCTATGGACCAAGCCAAGTGTAAAGCACTGGAGATACAAAAACAAAATAGTCCCTGCCCTCAAGGAGCTTATATTTCACAGTAAATACATGTGGACACATATGTGGGGTTAGAGGGATTGCATACGTGCAGATTTGAGCAGATTGTGTGGCTTATGTGTCCCTCTGGTTGTCTGTTGATCATTCTTACTAGCTTTTGTTTACTTATGGCACTGAGGGACTCTTTAATCCTTCAGGAGATGTATACCTGTCACCACTGTGGGAAGCAACTTCGGTCATTGGCAGGGATGAAATACCACGTCATGGCAGACCATAATAATTTGGTAAGAAAGCTTCATGTGTTCTTCTGGGAAAATACATGGTGTCTAGATACTTCTCTGGATTGGTAAAAAGGTCCCAGATGAAATACTTGAGGCTGAGGCAGCAACATGAGCTGATGGACTCCTTTGATCAGAGGATGTTGAACACTGAAATCTGAGGTTGAATCTACAGCTAGTTCAGCCAGAGTGGCTGTGTTACTTATTGTAGATT
>NW_020948840.1:19266277-19285892 GCF_900497805.2 Vombatus ursinus | reverse complement strand
TGCCTCGCCTCTCCTCCTTTTTTCTGTTCTCTGACTAAAAAGGAGATAATTTATAAAGTGCTTTGCAATCCTTAAAGCCCTGTATAAATGTAAGCTATTGTTGTTGTTTAGCTGTTACTAATTAATATTTGCCCATTTTCCCATCTTCCTGTCTTTCCTGTTCCTTTTCAGCCCATCCTGAAAGATGGAGGAGAGCTAGATGAGCCAAATGAACGAGAGAGACTCCGGAAGGTCCTAAAGAGGATGGGGAAGCTTAAGTGCACGAGGGAGGTAGGAGCCTTCCCTGAATCGGGGTCTCTTGATCCCTGTGCTTCACCTGCAAGGACAGCTTCTCTTGGCCCGAGTCTTGAGGATACATCCCTCCTCTCCTCTACCTCCCCTCTCCTCAAGGATATTTCCTGTTGCTCTTAGTTTTTGCAAGCCTAATGAAGTTCTTCTTTCTTCTCTAGCCCCCGCTCATTAGTGTAACCCCTTGCAAGACAGCTTTTTCTTTCATTTCCCTTTCCCTCCAAATCTTTTTTTCCCACCCCAAACTTCAGGGATGGCTTATTCTTACTGAAGTGAGTGGAGAAGATCCAAGCATAAGCTTTTTAGGAAGTCTGGACTGAGGTTTTTGTGTTAGTGTGTGTTTTGATATTTTACTTAGGCTGGATCGCTACAGAGCTATAGTCTTTAGTCAAGACAACAAGTTCTTCTTTTAGTTGTAGCCACTCTGGGGCTTAGGGTAGAAGTTGAACTGGGAGTGAGAAAGGATTGTGTCAGATAGGGGATGTTGGAAAGGCATGTTCATGTTGTAATGTCAGGAGGAGGTACTGAGACTGTGAAATTTGGGGAAGTGTGTCAAAGGGAATAAGATTGGATTTTAGACCTCCTTCTCATGTTTAGAGTTGCTCTGGCAGCTTCACAAGCATCATGGGCTACTTGTATCACATCCGAAAATGTGGCAAAGAAGCTGCAGAGCTGGAGAAGATGACATTGAAATGTCACCATTGTGGGAAGGCGTATGGATCAAAGGCTGGACTTATGTATCACCTGCGGTCAGAACATGGACCTGTGAGTACTAACTGGCTGCCAGATTCTGTCAGAAGATACCTAATAATTCCCCTTTCTTCTCTCTTATTGACTCTGTCATGTCTTTTTTTATACTCTGGGATATTTTCATCTCTGGAATATTAGTAAATCAGAAAAGCCAGAGCTGATAACATTTTTAGTAAATTGATATGGTCTTCTTAGAGACTGAAAGTTTCTTACAATTGAGAGAGATAATGTATATATATTTGTGTGTGTGTATATATGTGCATATACACATTTGTGGGCATTACTCCTTGTGGGCATTGTTCCAGAGCAAATCAGAGAAGTTGCGCATCTATCATAATATATCCTGGTCTTTGGCACAGAATGTTTATTGACTTAAGAACCAACTCCTTTTTGTTTTGGATTGTAGATTTTACACTAGTAAAGTTGGGCTAGCCTTGCTCAGCAATTAACAAACCAAAGCTGCTAAGTTCTGTTGGATGTTTATTTGGTGTTGAGAATATTGTAATCTTTTTTTTTTTTTTCTGGCTCTGAGATTGCTCATCAGACCTGGTTTTCCCTGTGACTCCTACCTACAGATGCCGTTCTTTCCAGAGTCAGGCCGACCAGAGGGCTTAAGAGAGCTGAGTTTGGAGACTGGTACTGGGGGTCGCGTGCAGAGGCGTTCAGCCAAAGTGGCTGTATACTACCTGCAGGAGCTAGCCAATGCCGAACTGGCCAAAGAGTGGCCTAAGAAGAAGGTGCTTCAGGACCTGGTTCCTGATGACCGGAAGGTGAAGTTGAAGCCCAAACTCATCTTGGGGAATGCTGTGCTCACTATAGCAAAATGACTTCACTTTGGCAAGTCTTTGCCATACACTGCTATGATCAGCATTCTGGAATTAGCCCAGTTCTAGATATATCACCTTGGAGTGGGTGTTGGGTAATCTGTTTTATTCTTTCCTTCAGGTGTTGCCTTAACCCTGGACTGATTCTAATAAGGCCATCAAGTCCACTGCATGAATTCGCCTTTTGCTTTGTGTTTGCTCTGTTGTGTTACTTGTTTGCTGGCTATATATAGAAGAGTTAGGGTGTGGTTGCTACACAGAGTGTTTAGATTACCTAGGAAAGGAGCATGATCTAGATAGGAGGCAAGGATAATATATAATGGAAGAGGAGGTGATTGCATGAATGAACAGTTTGAATAGGGGATGGGTCAGAACTTAGGTTTGTCCAGGATTCTAATGAAGGGGAATGGCTTAGGTCTGGTCTAAGGTTTTGAGCTCCATAAAAGCACTTTAATGAAAGGGTCGTACCACAGAAGTTCATACATACTTTTCCTTTGGTCTAAAAACCAATACAATTTCTTAACTTAATAGTGGCTAAGTAATTTGTCTCAAGTTCTTGAATTGAACATAAGTACTATTTTGGAAACTTAAGTTAAAAGATTGAATTAATTTCTCATACTTGTTTCTGTTCTAACGAGAATAAAGTATATGTTTATGTCCCTTCCTAATAAATCCCCTTAAAGGTCCTATCTTTAAATCGATGATCCTAGCATGATAAATGCTACTATCTATCACAAGACATGATATACACACAGAATACTGAAGTCTTTTCTAATGGAGGACTTCCTGAGACCTCAGTGCTGTGTTGTATATTTATTTTGATAGTACATTATAAATTGGAAAATAATAAATCACAAGTTGGAAAAGCCCTTAGAGGTAATTTAGTCTGATCTCATTTTACCAAGGAGGAAACTGAGAGTCTAGAGAGATGAAGGAATAAATTTGATTTCAGGTTCAATCCAGTTCAGCAGTTCAGTTCAGCAAACATTTGCCAAGCACTTACTCGGTTCAAGATACAAATGAAGTTTAGAGTTTAAATTCTTCTTATTTTATAATTTTATAAATTCATTTTTATAATAATCATTCTAAAACTTAGTTTCATGAATGTCAATTTCAAAACTACACTTAAGGAACTTAGGGATTTTCTCGTATCAAGGCACTTAGGTCACCTAGTAGGTAGAGTGCTGGGCCTGAAGTCAGGAAGACCTAAGTTCAAATCTGGCCTCACTTACCAGGTGTGTGACCCTGCGCAAGTCTCTAAACCTCTCTCAGTGTTAGTTTCCTCACTTGTGAAATGGCAATAATAAAAGAGCACCTATTTCCTAGGGTTGTGAGGATCAAATGTCTTGGCATATGTAAATTGCCTTGTATACTTTAAAGCATGATATAAAGCATTCTTCTTATCATTATTATTATTATTATTTCATGCAGGACTCTGGAATTCCATACTTGTCAAAATGAGACACTTGGGGTAATATTAGGAGTATATTAGGCAGGGTCTGGGTTTTTCTGACAAGCTATATTCTTGACCTGTAGCTGAAATATACTCGTCCTGGATTACCTACCTTCAGCCAGGAAGTGCTGTACAAATGGAAGTCAGAGATCAAGATGTATCATCGCGTCCATTGTCCCAACCAGGTGATTTATTCTTTTCCATTTATTTAGTGAGAATTTATTAAGAGTCTACTGTTGTGTATGTAGTACTTTTGGGATTGCAGGAGAGGACACAGAAGACATAGAAAACAGTTGTATGCTCTTCATTTCAAAATAGCCTTTTTTTCTACATTCCATGGTGAGAACCTAGCTTAAGCATTTCTGATCTCTTAGCTGCATTGCAATATACTTATGTGATCCCAAGTAACATCTTTATTACTTGGATTTTCAAGAGAAAATTAGAAATGGGATCTATGAACTCTGGTTCTACTTTTTAAAAAAAAAAGATATAGTCATAAATTTAGAGAACTTTTGTATTTACATTTAATGACCATTTCATCTAAACTCTTTTTTGTTTGGTCATTGATGCCAGGGAAAAAAATAAATTGGCTTTTTACAGGTACTTGTGTAGTTAAGTTGTTACCATGCTAATCTCACACTCAACAGTGTGACGTGTCAGTTTGATAAATGAACTTGACCTTAGGTGGCCATTAAGAAAGGCATAGTATCCAGGGCAGTGGATATAATACTCTTGCTATTATAACCCTACTCCTTGTTCTCGCCGGGCTCTCTAATCCCCTGATCCCTTAGTTTTCTTCCAGGCCATCTGCCTTGCACTAGCCACTCTCTCCTCTTTTCTCCATTTTGACCCCTTGGTGAACTAATTCAACTCAACACTGTCCCCCTCTTCTTGAATCCCAGTTATACCTTGTCAAGCCTCAGCCTTGGATTGTTCCCACCTGTCATGTCTTTGTTGCTGCCAAACAAAGGTAGAGAAAAATCATTCAACTGTTCTGACTAGGTCCACTACAGTTTTATGTTACAAAGGCTCAGGTGGGCTCTCATTGCTGCTCGGCAATCCTATACCTGTCTTCTCATAACACTATCCCACTCTTCACAGTGGCTCTTGCAGACCTTCTCATCATTCCTCAGACTTCTCATGTTTCCCTTTCCCCCGACCCTCTCAGCTGAGAACCTTGTCTCATATTTTACAGAAAAAAATTGAGGCTTTTCACCTTAAGCCGTGTCTTCTCCCTTCTTCATCTCCTTTCCAGTGACACTGGCCTCCTGCCTGTTCGATGAACAGGACACTCCATCTCTCAGCTCTAGGCATTCTCTCTGACTATCCCCTGTGCCTGGAATGCTCTCCCTCCTCTGTTCCAACTACTGACTTCCCTGGCTTTTTTTTTTTCAACTTTCAACTAAAATTCCACCTTCTACAGGAAGCCTTCCCCAATCCTCTTAACTCTAGTGCCTTCCCTCTGTTAATTATTTCCTGTTTATCCTGTATGTACCTTGTTTGTATATTTTATTTGCATGTTGCCTCTCCTATTAGATTGTAAGCTTCTTGAGGGCAGGGACTGTCTTTTGCCTTCTTTTATATCCTTTAGCTCTTAGCACAGTACTGCCACATAGAAGGTACTTAATAAATGTTTATTGATTAATTGATATGGACTGCTGGTTATACTTGGTCCTGGTCAGATCATGTTGTGAGTATTTTTTTTCAGATCCAGATACAACATTTTAGGAAGGAGATAAGCTGTAAGTGTGTCCAGAGGAGGGTGACCAGCATGGTGAGGGGACTAGAGACCATATCATATAACAATAATAACAGTAAAAATAACTGACATGTATATAACCCTTCAGGTTTGCAGGCCACTT
The DNA here is from genome assembly GCF_900497805.2 of Vombatus ursinus. Taxonomy (NCBI): domain Eukaryota; kingdom Metazoa; phylum Chordata; class Mammalia; order Diprotodontia; family Vombatidae; genus Vombatus; species Vombatus ursinus. The sequence continues at coordinate 19,280,715 of NW_020948840.1, read as the reverse complement.
TAGGTACATTATCTCATTTGAGCATCACAGCAACCCTATGAGGTAGGTACTGTAAGTATCCCTATTATAAAGATGAGGAAACTGAGGCTCAGAGAAGTGAAGTGGTTTTCACATTGTTGCATAACTTTATAAGTATCAGAGATAGGATTTGAACCTCTGTCTTACTAATTCCAAGGCCATTACTATGTGTACTCCACTGTATTGCCATCCACTACATCCCATTGCTCTTAGGAAGTTTGGTTGAAGGACTCAGAGGAGAGAATACTTAGGGAGACATAATGGCTGTCTTCAATTTTTTGAAGAGCTATAATGTGGAAGGGGGTTTAAACTTGTTTCATTTGGTCTCAGAGAGACAAGGAAAACTTTTCAATGATGAGAATTGGCTAGGATAGAATAGGCTCTCTTGGGAAGTATCAAGTTCCCTATCCCTAGGCATCTTCAGAAGCAGTCTGTATTTGTCAGTGTTAGAGAAGAAATTCTTCACTAGAATTGGGTTGGACCAGGTGACCTATGAGATCCTTTCCAACACTTGAGATTCAGTGATTCTCTGCTTCCCCTCTCTCTCCCTCCCTTTCCTATTTTTCTTTCTCACTTTTGCATGATGTGCTGTTTATTAATCTCCATGTTACTCCCTGCAATGTTGGACTCCAAAGAACTTGATCAGGCTGTTGGGAAAGAATGTTATTTTGAGTGGTATTAACCCTGTTTCCTCTTTTATTCTTCAGGGCTGTGAGTCTGTCTACAGTAGTGTGTCTGGTCTCAAGGCTCACCTGGGCACTTGCACATTGGTTTGTAACTTTATTTTACTTCCTTAATTTGTACTCTCCTTTTGCCCAACTACCTGTGTCTGAAATCATCTGACATGGAAGAAAATTCATTTTAGGTGAACATGTGTTTGTCAGTCATCCTGGCATCTTCAGAAGCTGATTTGGGTTGGTTCTCGTTTGGTCTCAGGGTTCCAGGTGTGATTTGGGTTTGGAGAAGTTAACTGTAGTCAGAGATGTTCCTGAAAGGTCCAGCCTAGCCACAAATCATCTCCATTTTGGAAAAATCTGGAGAATATTAGTTCTGAGCCCAGTTCAAGGATCCAGCTTTGCTAGAATAGGCTGAGACCTAGACTGAACCTGAACTGCCATGTTGGCCTGAAACCATGTTGACCCATGTATCCTACAACTCACCAGCCTTGGGTTGTATGGGTTCTATCATGGAAAGGTATTTCTTTCCAGACCCATTCAGAAGCAATTTCTCATATAAAATGAGCCTCATGGAAACCTGAAGCTTCAGGAAGGGAGAGAAATCTCAGTCCAGAGTTGGGAATTAGAGGCCTCCAAGCAAGATCTGTCCAAGAATGGTTAGAAGTTTATCACCTTGATCTTAGTTTCAGAATCTCTATACTAGGTGTTGTGGACAGTACTCTGTCAGGCACATATAATAGCCAAGGAGATGTAGTGAATGACAGGGTGGAGCTCTCCAACTGCTTTGCTTTTTTAATGAAAAAAACAGTGAATTATTGTCTCTGGAGTTGAGATTAGGGACCTGTAATAAATATGAGTCTTTTTGGAAGCAAGGAAACTTGAGTATGAAAGTGGGAAGAAACCTGGGAACATAGGAACACTCTGATGTTTATGTGGCAAAGACAGAAGAACAGGTCATATAGAAGGCAGGATTAGGGTTTGGTGCAGAACTGCTCTAAGCGATATATATCCTTGGTAGTGTGAAAGCAGAGCCAGTCCTTTGACATAAATCCTTTACATGATGTTTTACCCTTCTCTCCTTTGCTAAGGTCAGCTTCCTCTTCCCTTACTTTTATCCCTCGGGATTCCTAGACCTACTGCTAAGTTCTTGGATTTACCAAGAAGCTACTGGTCTCCTTTTTTCTCTCTCTCTCGGAGACAGGGAGACTTTGTGGCTGGAAAATATAAGTGCCTCCTGTGTGAGAAGGAGTTTGTGTCAGAGAGTGGTGTCAAATACCACATCAACTCCGTCCATGCTGAGGTGAGGTTTCTGTTGTATATATGTAGTTTTTGTATTTTGTGACCCTTGGTGTCTGAAGCATGAGAGTCTGTCTTCCTTTGTATGTTCAGAAGAGGCACTGATGTCTTTTAATAAATTGTTATTGATTGCTTTTGTTTTTACCTCACCTACATTTCTTTCTATTCTCCTTCAAGCCAGAGATCCATCCCATATGCCAAAGATTTTTTTTTTTTTTTTTTAGAAAAAAGAAGGAAAAAAATTCGGCAAAACCAATCAGTACATTGGAAAAAGACTGAAAATGTTTACAGTCAGTTGCCGTACCCGTAGACTGCCCACCTCTGCAAAAGAGTGAATGGGGTTTCTACTAATATCTTTTTTTTTTTTAACCATCCTTATTCTTTGTAATTTTGCAATATTTACTTTCAGTTGTTTTATTATACTTCTTTTCATTTACATTGTTGTGGTTATTATGTTGATTTTTTTTTTGGCTCTGCTTACTACACTCGGCATCAGTTCATGCCACCTTTTTCATGTTTTTTTGTATTTGTTACATTCATTGTTTCTCATAGGACAGCAGTATCCCACTACATTTATGTAGCACAATTTTCTTTAGCTGTTCCTCACTTGATGGGCAGCTATTTTATTTCCAGTTTTTTACAACCACAAAAAAATTGATGCTATAAATATTTTGGTGTTTATGGACACTCTTATCGGTGACCCTTGAGGTATATGCTTAGTAGTGGACTCTCTTGGCATTTTAATCACTTTATTTGTATAACTCCAAATTGTTTTCCTAAAAGTTGTGCTGATTTACAATTCCACCAAACATAGCATTAATGTACCTGTCTTCCCATAACCCCTACATCTTTTGTTCTCATCTTTTGTCATCTTTGCCAATTTGTTAGGTGTGATATGAAACTTTGGGATTTTTTTTTTAAATTTGTGTTTCTCTTAATTAGTGGTTTGGATCATTCTTTCATATGGTTATTAATGGTTTGTAATTCTTTTTTTTTTCTTTTCTTTTTTTTTTTGGCAAGGCAGTGGGGTGAAGTGACTTGCCCAGGGTCACACAGCTAGTAAGTGTCTGAGGTCACATTTGAACGTAGGTCTTCCTGAATCCAGGCCAGGCGCTCTATCCACTGCGCCATCTAGCTGCCCCTGCAATTCTATTTTGTTTTGTTTTGTTTTGTTTGTTTTTTGCAAGGCAGTTGTGGTTAAGTGACTTGCCCAGAGTCACACAGCTAGTAAGTGTGAAGTGTCTGAGGCCACATTTGAACTCAGGTCCTTCTGACTGAAGAGCTGGTGCTGTATCCATTCCACCACCTAGCTGCCCCCAAAGTCTTTTTTTTTTTTTTAAGTGATTGTTCGCCTTGGGACCGACAAAACTATTTACCAGATCAGGAGCAGCTCCTAGCAACTTAGTTTCTGTATAGAAAATTTAATCACCTGTCTCCAGCGGCCTCTACCTAGATTCATACTTTTTTTTTAGTTACCATGTGGTAAGAAAATTTTTCTCACCCAATTCTTGTCTCTCTTCTGATCTGTGCTTCTCTTTAGATAGTTGTACCCTTTTCTTGCCTCCCTGGCTTGCCTTCCCCCCAGTACCTGTTTTCTCTGTGTCCCTACATTCCTCCTTCTGTGTCCCCCCACTTGTCTTGAACTGATGACCTTTCTTTGCTGAATCCCTAGGATTGGTTCATGGTAAACACCACAACAACCAAAAGCTTTGAGAAGCTGATGAAGATGCAGCATCAGCAGGAGGAGCAACGGCGGTGGCAGCAGCAGCACAAGAAGAGGATGTCGCCAAGGGCTGGTAGAAAACAGCCACGGCCACCAGAAGCTGTGCTGGACAAGAAGGATTCAGATCGTCGGGGAGGGAAGGGCCTGGCAGGCTCAGCCTCTTGTGAGAACGCTGAGGGAGAGGAGCTGGAGCCAGAGCAAGTGCCCGTGCCAGTGTGCTTCCAGACAGTGAAGCTCTCAAAGACCAGCCATAAACGTGGAAGGAAGTAACAGGCCAGTGCAAGAGCATCTCTGTGTGAAGGGATGGGGCACTGTTGGCCTGGAGGCCCTGGAACTGGGGAGTCCTCTCAACCCCTTTCTCTTTAGTAATTTTCTCAAGTCATTCCTCCTCCTCTTTGGACTTCTGGGCTTCCTCTCTCCAGAATATCCTGTCTCCCCAACTCTTGTACGCCTTAAAGTTCCACTGTCATCTTTACCATGCCGATGTCATCTTCTTTCCCTCAACAAAAGTGGGAAACTCTTGGCTGTTGGATTTTTCCTCCTTGAGGTGAAGTGGTCATAGTTAGAATATTAAAAGCTGAGGTTTAGGGTTTGGGATTAGGAAAATTTTTACCTGCCTTTCCTTCCCCAACTCTTCCACTTGCTACTAAAACCCACCATCTAATCTGTAAAACAATGCAACTGCTCTTCATCACATACAGTTTATAATATTATGCTTCATATATAACTAGTCTAGATGCCTCTATTTGGTGCTGACATCTGTCAGGCATTTCTTTCTGTTAGCCCAGTTACTCCTCCTGGTGGCATGACCTTGATGGGGCAAGATTAGATGTAGGTAGCCCAGTTGAACATGAACTCAGAGTGAGTCAGAAGACTAGTCTTGCACTTTGGGTGTTACTGGGAAATGCTTCTTTTACTAGATTCATAGTCATGAAAAAAATTGGCTCAACAGAAATAGATGAATAGCTGTAAAATGACTAGAAAGGAAAGGGCAACTCAAGCATTATTGTCCAGCGTGAGCTTTCCTGGTGTTTGGGGTCACATCTGTTGCTGAGATCAGCTCCTAAAAGTTTGTTCTGCACTTCCTTAGTTTTAATTGTTAAGCGGCATCTCACTAGGTATACTTGATGTCCTGCTGTTCCTAGTGATGCCATATGTGTCAGCAGCTTAAGTGCACATTTCCTCTCCCTTGGGCTTCTGTTTAGACACAGTGAACTTTAGTAGCCATTCTCCACAGTCTAAACCCTTACCTCTCCCTCCAGTCATTGTGCTGCCTCTTCTCTGAATTCTCCCTGGGTTATTACCCTCTTGCAGAGTGATGACTATGAAAGGGCCCTCTCTTGGGAGTCCCCTTAGTCTAGGAACCTGAGACTTCAGGACTGGATGTAAGTAAGCACTTAGCCAGAGCTGGAAAAAAAGAGACTTTCCCTCTTTACTGTCTCGCATACCCAGCCATCCCTATTAGGATGTTTATTTCTGAGACTGACTTTCTTTGGGATGTCATTTGTATCAGCTTCTCATTATTCTTGGTCTCACCACCTTCTTACCCCAAAATGCAGGTCCCATAGCCTTGCTCCCATTTGTTTCATGTGCTATATAGTACATGAAAAACCTGATCCTTGTCCCTGGCACATGTTGTAAATAGTGGCAAGTGACAAGAATCACTTTTGGATTCTGGAAAACTGTAATTCTTCCAGTTTGCTGTCCTCCAAAAAAAAAAAAAAGACAAAACAGGAGTTTGGAGAGATGTTAAGTTAGCTCTATCAGTTGATCTCACCTCAGAAGAGCACCTCACAAGAAGTGCTGTTTCTAGTAAGTGAGAAGTAAAATCTGGCCTCTCTGCTGCCAGGAGCAGCAGATGAGAAGACACTCCTGTGTTTTTATTTTTTCTTGCACGACTATGCCCTGAAATCCAGGCTGTAAAGTGAATAGGGACTGCCTGGGAGGGACGATGGAAGAGTAATATGCATACATCCTATAAAGTTAAAACTTGGGGTGTAGGTGGTAACATTGAAGGAAATAAACGTCCATTTACTAGAATGATGTCTCTAGCTGTTCTTTGACTCCTGTTTGTTGTTTGACTACTCAGCCAACATTTAACTAAGAAGACCAGCATGCTGGTCAAAATGGTTACCATGATACTGAATCTGAAATAAAAGTGAAAAGATTCTACAACCCTACATTGGGTGCTTTGGGGGCAATTTGTCTTTGCCTTTCCTTGGGCCATAGTATTGAAAATGATTTAAATTATTCTCTTTAAGGCAGATACTTGTCATTTTGAATGTATCTCTCCCTGCTATCTCTCTCCTATCATAAGGTAAGAATTCAGCCTATGCCAGGGAGCAGGAAGAAGTAAACTTATTGTTGACAAAATAATTACTTTAGAATTTAGTTTATTTTCCTAAGTTAATTCCTTAATTTTCCTCAGAGGTAATTCACACCTTGACTTGCCATAGTGGCTATGGCTAAGTTATTGAAGAACAAATATCTAGGTAGAATTATTTTTTAACTAGAAGTATTTTATGTCCTTATTGTCTGGAAATTAACCTAGGCTTGTGAAAAGAAATAATGGGATGAGATGAGTTGCCCATCCATTTGGGAGTTATTTTGACTCCTAGCAAGACAGTCTTCAGAGTGTGTCATGTTCTCCTTCATAATCTACTCTCTTTGTCCAGAACCCATGCATATTCCTTAATGATGGAGAGGAGACTGCAACTCCATCATTATCAGCATGGTGATAACTGGTTATCAATGTCATCCTATTCAGGCCAAATTCATAACAAACTCTTTCAGCCTGGTTTTATAGCTCTGTGCCTTCCACAATTCCAATACCCGTTCTGAGTTTGCATTTGTTTATGTGGATCATGTCTGTATTTGTGCATGTTTATGGGTTTAAGTAAGTACACATATGAGGAACGCCTACCCAGCAATAATAACTAGAGTGGATACCAAACTATGCGTTATAGTTTATTTTTTTTTTTAAGATTGGTCTTAATAATGAAAAAGAATGATGAATTCATCCTAGGTTTACAGCTAGAAATCATAAGAGGGGGGAAAAGGATCTGGAGGTATGAAGTGTAAGCTGATTGCATGCCACCAAAACTTCTATAGCAAGTTGTGGTTTCTGTATAAAGAATGGAGTTTTCTAACTTAGGAAGAGTATGAACTAACCAATTAGTACCATGGGTACTAATGAGGAGACATTGTGGTATGTTGGAAAGCATACTAGATTGGGCCATTAATAAGTAAAACCAGGTCAGTGAATAAATTGTAGTTCACTGGCTTTTATGCAATAATTGGGGGTGCGGGCTAGGAAATGTCTTTTCCGGAATAGAGAACTCCCAGGTGAGAAAACTTCCTATACCAATGCAAGATGATACCTTCTCTGCAATTTACAGTCTTAGATAATTAACTAAGAGCACTGAGACATTATGTGACTTGCCCAGAGCTACACATGCCTCATGGGTAGGACTTAAATGTTTTTTGCTGTCTACAACATGCTGGTACTCTTCATATACAAAAAGAATGCTGATTCCAAGTGTTGATGGCACAGTGATGAAATCTTTAATTTCTTGATCTTTTACACTAGATTCTCCTTACTCATAAAGAACACTCCCAAAATTCAGAAGATAAAACATTTGAACAATTTATTCAATAAGAATTGCGCATATATATATAGTATCTGAACTACTGGGCTTTTGCTGAAAACCACATCATAAAAAGGATTTTACTTTCTCCTTTGAAAAATGTTAGAATTTGAAGATTCTGATCCTGAGCAAGCTATCAAGCATACCATACATATGACTGAAAATATCATGAGCAAAGATAACTACTATAAAACCACAATAATCCAAAACAATAAGACTGTGCTCTTCGTCCTAAAAGATGGGAATATATTCTAAAACATATCTAGATGAGGGCCCCAATACACTATAAATATACATATGATGTAAAAATATTCTATACCAATAAATACATATGATTGAAAATGTTATGAACAAAGATAACTACTATAAAACTACAATAATCTGAAATAGTGAAACTGTGCTCCTATTCCTAAAAAATGAGAATGAGTTTTAACATCTAGATGAGGACCCCAGTATACTATAAATATACATGTGACATGTGAAAATATAATTCTATACCAATGAATACAAAATTCCAAAAATGTTACGAACAAAGATAACTACCATAAAACCACTATAGTCTGAAATAGTAAAATTATGCTCCTAGTCCTAAAAAACGGGAACGTGTTGTAAGACATATCTAGATGAGGGCCCTAATATACTATAAATGTACATATGACACATGAAAATAATTCTATACCAATAAATTGGGCTAAAATTTATCTTATAATAACCTTGAAATTCAGAAGGGTGGAGAGTGAGGGGTGATTTAGAATGGTGCTTTTCTCTTTCAACAGTTGTCCAAGGGAAATCTGAACTAAAACAGCTTCTTTTTCTTTCAAATGTCCCTGTAGAATAGGTATCCTAAATTATTCCACAGACTAGGGTGCCACAATGATGATAATTATTTCTTCCACTGCAAAGCTTTGTTAAAAAGACAAATCCTTACATATATTTTCACCTACCATTCTCAGTTAAATTCAAAGCTAAACCTAAGCTACTTAGTATCAAATCAAAACAATGCTACCAGGAAATAGGCAATTCTGTAAGGTCACTTTCTTGTCCTCTACCAGAGGGCCCCTTGACATATTTACAAGAGTACTTCATGCTTCATTGGAACACCAAGACAAACCAAAAGCAAAAAGGCAATTATTAGGTCCTTGGCACATAAGTTTAATATCCCTTTCCCCTAACCGGAAGTCTCAGATTTGCTTACAGCACTTTGAGGTCTGTACTTCCCTGTTTTTGTTGGAATGGTTCAAACAAATGGGTGTAAAGATCAAGGCAACAAAAATTAGAAATAACAGGTGGGGACCTACCTGTATTTGCTAACCTGAGATTTTGGAATGTCTGTGCTAGCACTGTGCAGCCAACATAAATGGTTGCCATCAAAAAGAAAAGTTTATCCTTTGAAGGAAGATAACATTGAGGCCAAAAGAAAATATGAACACCATAGCTTGACTTCCTCCTCTTCTGGTCCACTGTAGAGAGTGTGTGGTAAGTAGCCAGAGAAGCCCAGTCAGTTAAGTGCCGAGATGCAGGAAGATGTTGAGATGGATTCTATCATCAGAGGATAAGGAGAGAGGGAGGTATAGGTAACTCCAGGAATTAAATATTAAACAGTATTACAGAGGAAGAGCTAAGTGACCTTCTCTACTAATAATTTCAATAAGCTATTATCATGTTATTTTCAACAAAGATTTTACCAAAAAAGGGTTTTTAAATATGAACTTTTCTACTGTTGTGTGTCATCCCTCTTTCTACAGTCTGACAGCCTACTTTATATTCATTTTATTTTTTTTCCCATTTTAAATTATAAGATCCTAGAAGACAGGGATCACTTAAGCTGCTTTGTATAGCAACTAACAACATCTGCTTAGGTGGGCATTTAATAAATATTCTCACTAATTAGGATGAATTCATCCTTGGTTTGGTACCTGGGAAAGGGGCCAGTGTGGTCTTCCCACTGCTTTGTCCTTTCTGGCAGGGAATAGCTCTTAGTAGTTTACAATGCCTCCCTTCTTTGATGCTCTCCAAGCAACACTGCTCTAGTTGGAGCTGCTGTTTCTGCCTTCGAAGCCTAGTCCGTTGGGCCTCTAGCTGTTGGGCTTCTTGAATGAGGTGCACCATTTCCTTATGCAATTGTTTGTTCTCATTTTGCAGTTGCCAGGTGAACTTAAGGATAGATTTGTCTGCCGCATGCTTCAGGACATGGTTGTGCTTTCCCATCATAATTTTCCCCAGCAAAATCTCTACATTGGACAGCTGATGCCTTAGCACTTTCCACTCTTTAACAAGATCTCTTTGTGTACTATGAAGGTGTGCTTTTGCCTCCTTCTGGATTCTTGGTTTTTCCATTTGCAGTGATTTGATATGCTCCTCCTGAGTAATCTGCACTGTCCTCCTAGCATTTAATGCTTGAATCTTCTTTTTCAGTTGGGCTTGAATCTCCTCTTGTCGCAGCAGCTCCTCCCGGAGTGATGATGTATGGAACTCATAACTGGAGATCAGTTCCTGCTTTTGCCACTGGATCTGCTCCAACTGTTGCATCTGTTGATCCCATACCTTAATTGGTGCTATCTGTTTTTTCTTGGTTGGATCAGGTACATATCCCATTAGGAGAGGGCTGTCACCTGAGAATGGTTGGATTTCAGCTTGCATGTGACAATGATCTTCTATGAGCTGCTTCCTCTGGGCTCGTGTTTGCATCAATTCTCTATTCAGCTGGATCATTTCCTGCTCTACCTGTGCCTTTGTAGCCAGCTCTTTCTGCATCTTTTTCTCCAACTCCTCCTGTGACTTTAACAACTGCTGTAGCTTTTTGCTACCCATTAGGTAGCAAACATTACGATTCAGATGCTGACGTATCATTCTAGGACCCTGAGAAAACCTAAGGGGAAAAGCAGCAGAAACACATTATTTGCCCATTACACCTTCATGATTACTTGTGAGCTATTATTATTACCTTGATATCACTTATAATATCTTCCATGATGGTGTGTTATTCTTCGTTGCCTCAAGCCACCAATCTTATTCTTTCACCTCTCCTAAGCAGGTCTCAAAAATTCAGAGGACAATATGAGCTGTTATGTTCAAAAGATACATAGTTTTATTGTATGTTCTCCTTTTATTGACACAGACTGCAACTCCTAATGTGCCTTTATAAATTGTTTTATGAATTGCTGTGGCCAAAAAATTCATCATTTGGTAGCCAACCTCTAGGTAATGAAGCTTTTTGATCTTAGCTAGGTTGGTCTTTGGGTGACAATATTGCCCAACCAATCTACTCTTTCCAGCTTGGTAGTATCTATCACTCCCTTTGGCCTCAGGGTATAGCCAAAACCCAAGGAGGTAGGGGAGGTTACAGAAGAGGTGTACAAAAGTATGCCACTGTTTTGTAAGAATAGATTTAGTAATGGTAAAACTCAGGATGTTCTGAGGCTGACAAGAAAATTTAAGGAGAAAAAGAGTTTTTAAAACCTTATTTGCATTTTTGTCTCCAGCTCCTTATCACAATATCTGATAGGTGCTTAATAAATTCTTGTTGATTAATTGGAGGATTCCTTCTCTGTGGAAGTCCTCTAACAAAGGCTATTTATTATTTTGGGCATGTTATGGAAGGGATTTTTTCCTTTTTTTGGTAAGGCAATTGATGTTAAGTAAACTTGCTTAGAGTCAAACAGCTAATGAGTGTTATGTGCCTGAGGCCTAATTTGAATTCAGGTCCTCCTGACTCCAGGGCCAGTGTTCTATCCACTGCCACCTGGCTGCCCCAGTGTGGAGGGGATTTTTGTCTCACGTGTGGGTTGCACTACAAAGTCTCTGAGGTCCCTTCCAACTCCTTACCTGAGGCAAATTCTCTGTCCGGTGCAGAAGAACTGGGAGAAAAGTTGGGAGAATCTTCTTTTTTTAGCTGTTTACTTTTGCCACCTTTTTGCTAGCTAACCCTCCCTCCTCCCCCTCCTTGGTCTCTGTTTTGGACAGGGTTTTCCTCGTTTGCTCCCTCTGACCCTTTTTGAGCTCACCTGTTACGGGTACTCAAGTGTTGATCCCCAAAGTGCTGGACATTGTGTGCAGGGGTGGTGGGAGTGGAGGCCAGGGAAGGAAATCCACGCGAAAGATAGAGTCTCGCCAATTCCTCCCTGTGGAAACTTCTGGGCACCCAACAAGTGTCGATGTGCAGCCCTACAGGAAGACCAAGGTCCCGTACCCCCTTCTGAACGTTCCCGGGGCCAGAGTACGGAGAACTCTTGTCCTGGTCTGGGGTCTTGGGCACTGTACAGAGGACACAATACTCGCCTTTGCCCAATTCTTTTCTGCCCGCGGCAGGCGCACTGTCGGAGCTCAGGGTGTCATCGCTCTCCTCCCGACAGCTTTCTTCTCTGGAAGACTTTGTACTCTCGTCCAATTCCCAGTCCTTCCCCAATTGGGTCGAGCCCAACTTTTCGCCATTTTTGTAGCCCGGTCTCCCCTCCACCTCTTCACCTGTGCTTTCTTTTTGCTCCTGCTCAAGGATATTCTTATCCACTCGAGCCTCAGAACCTCTTTAAAACCAGTTCCGGGACCAGGGATGGCATCCGAGCTGTGCGACTTTGCTTCAGATTCCACCCCAATCTCAGGTCCCGGTTCAGGCTCCGCCCACTCTCCTGGCCCCGCCTCCGATTCTACTCTACTCTCAAATCCAGTGCTGGTTCCGCCCTTGGCTCCGCCTCCTGGGTCCCTGGCCCTGTCCAGAGCCGCCCGAAGCTCTGATCCCGCCCCACTCTGCATGCCGGCTGTCTGGACCGGACTCAGTCTCATTAAAGTCATTTCCGGCATCGCTCTGCGCAGGCGCTGCCTTACGCCGTGGGAAGATGGATTCCGCCGTGGGAGCTGCGGCTCCAGAGGCGGAGGCCCCTCAGCCCCGGCCCCAGCCCCGACCTCCAGTATGTCTCCTGGTGCTGGGGATGGCGGGGTCTGGGAAGACGACCTTCGTACAGGTGAGGCGCGGAAGCGAGAGGTGGGGAGAGGCTCTTGCTGGAGGGGCCCGGGCTGGGGCTGGCCCGGGGTAGCGGTGGTGGGATGGCGGGACCACTTCCACTACCACCTTCCCTTCTCCTTGTCTCCCGCGCTCTCTCCGCAGAGGCTCACGGGATACCTTCACGGCCTGGGCTCGCCCCCCTACGTGATCAACCTGGACCCTGCGGTGCACGAGGTCCCCTTCCCAGCCAACATCGGTGAGTCGGCGCGAGCACGGGTCCGACATGTCTAGGAGCCCTAAGAAATTGCGGGTGGAGCACTGAATGCCTGTTGAGCTCTTGCCAGCTCGACCACTTTTATACAGTCTCCAGCGTCCCAACCTTGTGCCGTCTTTCTTCCTCCTGTCCGGCTGTTGGCCCAGCTGGGGATGTTATGACGTTATTTGCCAAGATTTGGGAAATTGAAGTGACAAAAGGTTCTATCTCCAACAGTCAGTCAATAAGCATTTATTAAGTGCCTTCTGTGTGCCAGGCACTGTGCTAAGTGCTGGGGATAGAAAAAAAAAAAGGTAAAAGATAAAAAAAAGATAAAAGCTTCTACTCAAAAGGAGCTCACTGTCTTAAGGGGGGAGACAACGTGGAAAAAAATTATGTACAAATAAGCTATGTGTGAGATAAATTTGAAATTGAGGAAGACATTTAACTCAGCAATAGACATTGACATATTCTAAGAGGCTCAAACTTTTCTTAGAGGTGGAAGAAACCTGGGGCAGCCTAGCATATTGAGGGCAATTACTGCTTTCTTTCATGTGTGGAAATACTTAATGCTTATTGATTGATCTAATCCTACAATCAATCAGTGAACCAACATCTGACAACTAAAGCAGTCATTCAGTCTACATGGGAAGCACATGTGCCAGCTATAATATCCCTGAAAAGGCTTCAATCATGATGGCTGCCTGTGATTAGGAGTCTGCCTCTGTCCATAGTGCCTCATTCCATTTTTGTACAGCTTAATTGTTCCCATTTAAATAACTTCAGCATTTTCTAGATGATGATTTACTTTTCCTTCTTTAAATCTGTGACCCTAAATTACTGACTCCTACTGTCACTTAGGCATGTTGTATTTTAGGGCTTCCTGATTCCCAGGCCATAGTTTTATTCTACTTCTCATCCTTTTGGGTCATGTTGTCTTTGATCATAAGATACCTGTAAATTGGAGGGGAATTTTTAAGCCCTGATACTAATTTTAGTTTGTGGCAGTGTTGAAATTTGGACTGAAAGGCTGTTTCATTCTCTGTATCCAAGATTCATTTGTTAAGTAAATGATTTGCAAGAGGAGAGGTAAAGTGGAGTAAGTAGATGGAAGGCCAGCCTTGACTAGGAAGATCTGAATTCAGTGCTCTAGGAAACTCTAATGTGGTTGCAAAGGTGCCAGCCTTCATTTATATAGGGAATTTCCTCATCTGAGAGTTCTCCATACCAATGAAATTACAGGTCCAATCCCTATTTCTGTTCTTATTCTTGTGCTAGGCACCTGGGATAAAAAACAGAATAGTCTCTGTCCTTAAGGAACTTAGGTTCTATTGTATTGTTCTGTGTTCTCCATTCCATTATGTAGCCCCTACCATTTTACACCTTGGCACTTGTGCATATAGCTTTTAAGCTATTTCCAGAGGCAGACTAGTAAAATGAGTCTGCTGTTTCTAAAAAAGAATATTCCTCATGAAATAAAGGCCAAGTGAAAATGAGATCACAATTACTTGAAAATATATCTAATTGTACAAATTTATATGCATTTTAATTTAGAAAAACTTTCTAACTTTTTAAGCGGGATCATGCCTTAAAGTTATTTTTTTCAAGTTCTTCTATCAGAGGTGCTTAATGAAAGGTTCATTCATAATTTGTGTTGATTCTGCTTAGAATGGCTCATATTGCATCTGGAATATTGTAGGCAGCTCTGAGTTCCACCTTTTGAGAAGATCATTGACAGACTGGAGTATATCTAGAGAAGGGCACACTGGATGAGGAGGGGACTTTGGAGACTTTGCTAAATGTGGGTCATTTGAAGGAAGTAGAGATGTTTAGCTTGGGGAAAACTATATCATGTGAAAGAAATATTAGACCTTGGAAGTCAGTA
>NW_020948840.1:19260157-19266267 GCF_900497805.2 Vombatus ursinus | reverse complement strand
TTTCCTTACAGTACCCCAGAGGCAGTGTGGTATAGTGGATAAGGCAATGACTTGGAATCATGAAATCCTGGGTTCAAATCCTGTGTCATATAGTTTATAGTTGTCTGACTCTGGGCAGGTCACTTAATAACCTCTCTGTGACCCAGTTCTTTCATCTGTAAAATGAGGGAGTTAAACTTGATGGTCCCTAAAGCCCCTTCCAGTTCTAACTGTATGATCATTTGATCCCCTTGTACAGTGTACATGGTAAAAGTATTTTGTGTATTTTACAGATGAAGCTTAGAGAAATTATTTCCCAGAGTTATAGCTAAGAAGTATCAGAACCTGGTTCAAACCTAGGTCTTTTTGACTTCAAGTCTAATGGAAAACCATTATGTCATGCTGCCTCTCCAGCATACAGCAATGAGTGGAAGTTTCAGAAAAGTAAATTTTTGACTTAACATAATTCATTCAAGTGAGCAAGCATTTATTAAGTGCTGTCTGTGTGCCAGGCACTGTGCTAAGTGCTAGGAATACAAATATGAGTAGGAAGAAAGAAAGTAGTCCCTTTCCTCTTACATTCTAATGCCTGAGCTTACATTCTAATGTGGAAAGACAGTGTATAAAAAGAAGCTGAGGGGTTGTGAGAAGGAAAGGAAAGCCAAGGGCATGGTTTAGAAAAATTTTTAGAGAGTCAGGATTAGGTAAGAGTGAAGGAGTGAGTATAGTTGGCCTGGACACTTCCTTAAAACCGAGGTTCCACTCTGTTAAGTTTTACAAATAGCTTTCCTATAACACCCTAGAGGCAACATGGTATTGTAGATAAGGCACTGGACTTGGAGTCAGAAAATTCTGGATTTCAGTCCTGCCTAGGGTACTTTCTAGCTGTATGACCATGGGTGAATCTTGTAACCTTTCTTCATCTATAAAATGAGGGGATTGGACTTGGTCACTTTAAGGTCCCTTAAGGAAAAAGGACCTAACAATCAGAGCTTGTCCAGAAGTGGGATTGACTGTTTTGGGACCCTGGAGGTTTGTAGGTGGAGGCAGTGTGACCACTCAGGGATTTTGAGGAGGAGATTCCTGTTCAGGAGTTCAAGATTCGATGAGTTTTGAGTTTCCTTTCAGCTCTGTGTGAGATGTAGCTCATGTTATGGGAGGATATCTCTTGGAAAGTCTAGTTATAGATCATGTGAGAAATTCATTCTTTCTTGATTCCCCCCCCATTACGTTGTGAGCTTCTGGAGGGCAGGGACTGTCTTTTGCCTCTTTTTGTATTCTTGGTGCTTAGCATGGTACCTGGCACATAGGTACTTAATGAATGTTTACCATTGATCACTGTGACCCAATTAACATGTTACCTTTTTCAAGAAGTCTTACCCTTTTCCTGGATCTTCTCCCCACCCTCAACCTGAAAGTTTCATCTCCTTTCCTGTATTTCTTATAAACCTTTGTGTAGACCCTTCCTTTGTCATATCACATTTTACTTGTTATCATGCCTCTGTTTGTGTATATATGTGTTAACCCAGCCCCAGATTATAACTACTTAAAAACAAGGTCATCTTTGCATTCCCAGTCCGTAGTGTAGTGCCTTCTTTTTTTAAGTAAACATTTAATAAATTGTTGTTGAGTTAAATTGATACCTTCATTACTTAGAGGTAGTTGGGAAGGTGGGAAACAGAATGAAATTTATAAGTTATTTCTACGTGTCATGTTTATATTTGGATGGTGTATCTTTGAATTATGCCCCCCAAAGAAAAATTTTGTATGTTTTGTACATTTCCTGATTCTACCCCAGCCCATCATTCCATGGGAACATCACTGCCATGTAACTGGAAATTCCCCTCTCTCCTGTGAGCTTCCAGATTACTGTATGAACTACTTTGGTGATTATGCCTTTGTACCCAAGAAGAACCAGTATGAAAAGTTGGTCTAAGAGAAAATTGTCGGGGCAGCTAGGTGGCGCCGTGGATAGAGCACCGGCCCTGAAGTCAGGAAGACCTGAGTTCAAATGCGGCCTCAGACCAAACACTTGACACGTACTAGCTGTGTGACCTTGGGCAAGTCACTTAACCCCAATTGCCTCACTAAAAAAAAAAAGAGAGAGAGAAAGAGAGAGAAAATTGTCTAGAATAGCTTAGAAGTCTGACTGTTAGTACGTACCGGGGGAGAGGGAGAATAATGTCAATAAAGGTTAATAGGCTGAAATTACCCTTTCTGTTCCTCCTTCATGCAGCACTGTTTCTCTGACCATTCTGTTTCTACATTCTTACTTTCTGATGTGTTCCACATCAGAGGCAGACATAAGGACACATTCTGATGGTGAGGAAGAAATTCTACACTTGAAAGGAAATAGAGGAGCAGCTAGGTGGTGCAGTGGATAGAGTATTGGCCCTGTAATCAGGAGGACCTGAGTTCAAATCCAGCCTCAGACACTTGACACTTTCTAGCTGTGTGACCTTGGGCAAGTCACTTAACCATGATTTCCTCACACACACAAAAAAGGGAAATAGAAATTACTTCAAGGGGCAGCTAGGTGGTACAGTGGAGAGAGCTCTAGCTTTGGAGTCAGGAGGACCTGAGTTCAAATACATCCTCAAACACTTGAAGCTTACTAGCTGTGTGACCCTGAGCAAGTCACTTAACCCCAATTGCCTCACCAAAAGAAAATAAAAAAGGAAATTACTTCATTGCTTAACACTTTTGAGACCATTGATATAAAGCTCTAAAATGATGGTATTCTGAAGTCTCCCAAATGTTGGTCTGAGTATTATTATTATTATTTTATTTTATTTTTTTTTAGATATTCGGGACACAGTGAAATATAAGGAAGTCATGAAACAGTATCCTTTTCCATATCTAATTTAGTGTTTTCTAACTCCCATTTGTTTTTTCTTTCTGGCTATGTTTGTAAATTTAGAAGACTTTGCAGTATATTTCATACTTCTTGACAAATACTAGCCCAAACGTGTGATTGCAATAAAGTGACTAATTTTAAAAGAGAAAAATGGAGGGTGGGTCTGCAAAAGATATTATAGCTAATCTAGAAACCTTTCTTAAATGGTTTCAACCTTCTTGACGTAAACCCAAATTTGTAATAAATTTGTAAGTAAATAAATAATAAATTACAAAATGAACTTATAAAATTTGAAGATTTTTCATTTCATTTAAAGTCCTTTCATTTCTCCTGTCCTTCCTTATGAAGTGAGGACTGAAAGAAGACCTTGTGCCTTTGATTGTCACACAGAGCTTTTGTGAGGAGGTTTAGCTTTTTGTCAATGTGTTAATGTTGAATTAGGTTTGTAGTTTCTCAAAGCCTAGCTCCATCACATTAATGTCAGAGTGATGTTTGCATCTGTGGTATACTAGATATGAACTCTGTTAGATTGCTTGTAAACATTTGAATTCCTAAACTTTGTATCTAGATATGGACTCGGACCCAACGGTGGCATAGTGACCTCCCTTAATCTCTTTGCTACCAGGTTTGATCAGGTATGCATGTCTCCCCTTCTGTAGGACAATTAGAGTGTGGCTCTTATTTGCTTTGTTTGCTTGTTTGACCACTTTATGAGGAAAAGGTCTGGATAAATCTGAACATCAATGTGGGAAATGTCAGCATAGAAGCCGTTTTAGTTAGGATGCCTTAATTGAGTAAAGCTGCAAGGGAAGATTACTGTGATAGAGTGGAAAGAACCTTAGACTCAAGAGTCAGGGGACTTGTTTCTAATACCACCTCTGCCTCTTTCTAGCCGGGTAGTCTTGGGTAAGTCACTTAACCTTTCTGTGTGTGTTTGCTCATCTGTAAAATAATAATAATGATAATATAATAATAATAATAATAATAATAATAATAATAACAACATCTATCCTTTATACCTCATAGGAGTTATTGTGTTGATAAAATGAATTTATGTATGTGAAAACACTTTGGAAAAAAGTCTAAAGTATGAAACACATCAATTATTGCTATTCCTTCACATTTAATAATATTTATAGCCATAAAGCCAGAAGTCCAGGGTTGTATTTCTATTCTACTGACTTGAATTCCGATCTTTTCTTGGTAGGCACATTATGAATGGAGGATAAGTGTTTATTAATATAAAGTGTAATTTTTTAATCATTTAGTCTTTTTATATCACTTTCTACAGAAAATTATGGCAACTTTGTGATCACTAATCTATTAATAGTTCTGTCATTGTTGTGAAACTTTTAATTTTTCTGTTTTACATATTGGTAACAGAAGGCTCAGATAACTCGACCAAAGTCAGTCATGGATGAGATTTATGATCTGAGTTTCTCAGCTTTAAATCCAGATCATTGTATTGTGCCCCCACCATGTTGCTACCTTATAGTAGATAGACCTCTGGACTTCCTGTCAAGAAGACCTGAGTTCAAATCTCGCCTTAGCTACATACTAGCTGTGTGATTGTTAGTTAACCTCTCTCAACCTCAGTTTCCTCATCTGTAAAGTGGGGGTGGTAATATTCCCTAGCTCACAAAGTAATTGCAAGTCTCAGATGAACTAACATATGAAAATCACTGTGCACACTTTTAAGTACTATATAAATGTTGGCTGTTATTTTTATTTAAATATTGATCTTGGGGAGTATGGTACTGAGAAAAGAGCTCTGGGCTGAGTGTTAGACCTAGTTTTAAGTCCTGCCTTTGATACCAGTTATGTGACTCTGGGTAAGTCATTCCATCTTTTGAGCTTCAGAATCCTGTAAAATGAGAGTAATAATGCTTGTGTCTACCTTTTAGGTTTGTCGTGAGGACCAAATGAAACCAAATAAAAACTGCTTCATAAGCTGAAAGTGTTATTTTTTTTTTCAAAGTCAGTTGGATCTGTGTATGATCTGTTTTAAAACAGGAAGACATGAAATGAGAGAAGTTTCTAAGGTGCATAGCATCCTGAAATTATTCATATACTTCCCAACTTGGAGTCTTCTTGTGTGCTGCTGCTTTTATGGGTCTCTGACCCATAGGTGTCCCAAAGATCTTCAAGAACCATTTCTCTTTCCTTTTAGGTCATGAAGTTTATTGAGAAGTCCCAGAACATGTCCCAGTGAGTAACTTTAAATCAGCAGTTATTTTTTGAACACCTTATATGTACCTAATACATTTGTTCACTGTACTGACCACTGTGGAACATACAAAAGAAAGCTATGGTTTGGTTCCTGCCTTTTCTTTTGAGTCAGATAAGAGTTACACATGTGAAACAAATAGAAATGAACAATTAGAGAGCTGCGTAAAACCATATGCAATAAACTTGTTCAACTGAATATCCTCAGATAATTCTTAAATCCTTTAAGAAAGTCTTTAGAGTGGGAATTTTGCCTGGCTTAAGTCCTTTGCTTCCTCTTCTACTCTTAGGAAGCCTGTCTTCTCTGCCTTCTGAGCACCATTGCTTCTGTCCTTTTTACTTATCTGTCATTTCTGAGGTACTCTTTCCACTTAAATTTACATAAATAAAACTCACCTAGCTCAAAGAGAGAGAATGTTAATATATTAAGTACTTTCTGGGTGATTATTTTGCTCTGAAAGGGGAGGAGGAAAGTTTTGTATAATCTTTTTATTCAATGTTTGTGATAATAGTGGCTTATCTACAATGCTTATCTGACCTGGGGGAGCTAGTGGTCTAAACCACTGGTGACAAACTTAAATAATGGAATATTGACTTAGAAAATCACAAATTAACATTATGTAGGTTTTATTGTATTTCTTCACCGCGAGTTTTGTAGCAGGCTGGGAGTTCACCAACTCTGGTCTAAAAATCTGTTCACATTTGCTATTAAGCAGTGGTGTGTGCCTTAGTGTTGAATACTGAAACTCCAGGCAGGAAAGTGGAAATTAACATCTGCTGTATCTTTCTATTTATACCCTGACTTCAGATTTAGAGGCATTTGCTTAAGAAAATTAAAGGCACCTACAAGAAACTATCAAGTCATAGTTGGTAAATTAATACCTGGTTATAAAGTTATAAAGTTATTTTTAAATCTTAGTCCTACTTTTCTGACCATTTGGAGATTAACCAGTTCTAAGACTGGTTAACTCTGGATAGGTCTGGCATAGAACAATCTTGATTGTGTGTGTGTGTGTGTGTGTGTGTGTGTGTGTGTGTGTGTGTGTGT
>NW_020948840.1:19000156-19260147 GCF_900497805.2 Vombatus ursinus | reverse complement strand
GTGTGTGTGTGTGTGTGTGTGTGTGTGTGTGTGTGTGTGTGTGTGTGAAGTTTTTTTGGAATGCATTTAAAGAATCTGTTTATGTCCTTGAAATATCTCTTTTATCCACTGTCTGAAACGTTCATTTCCAAAGACAACGAGTTTTTACATTGTGGCCATAGGTTTGTGAAAGAATCTATTATATTTAGATGATTACACATTAATATCTTTGTTCACAAGGGTGACCTTGAGAATATATTTTTGTGTACCTAGTGAAGGGGAGTTGGGGTTATTCATCCATAATCTAGTAGGAAGATAAAAGACATACATGGAGCTTTGGTGCTATATTAAATTGCTGGGTTTCAGATTTTAGGAGTTGACAATATTGTGTGATGGGATAGCTTAGTATTTTTAGTTATCTGTACAGTGGCTGTTGTAAATCCCTCATCTAGAATTTTTTGGTGGCTTTTAAAAAAATTAATTAATTAATTTTGAATTATCAATAATCACTTCCATAAGCTTTTGAGTTTTAAATTTTTCTCCCCTTCCCCCCCACCTCCCTCCCCAAGATTTGATATAGGCTATACATATACATTCCTATTAAACATATTTTCACATTAGTGATGTTGTAAGTAAGAATTAGAACTAATAGGAGGAACCACCAGAAGGAGGAAACAAAACACAGCAGAAGAAAAAAAAATAGCATATAGTATGCTTCGATCTGCATTCAAACTCCATACTTCTTTCTTTGAATGTGGATAGCATTTTCCGTCTTGAGGTCTTTGGAGATGTCTTCAGAATATTTTATTACATAGTGGTAATATTTATTTGTCCATAAAACAGGTATGTCTTGATTGATACACCTGGACAGATTGAGGTGTTCACTTGGTCAGCTTCCGGGACAATTATCACTGAAGCCCTGGTGAGTCTTGTTTTTACCTATGATTGAAAGGTTACTGTTGGGGAGTGATTAGAGTGATAAACCCCCATTTTCATTTCATTTGAACAAAAATTATGCTCCACTTATATGCCAGACACTGTGCTTAAACAAGGAAGACATGAAAACAAAGAGTCTCTGCCCACAAATGGTTTATATCTGTTGAGGGGAAGGGTGGGATAGAGCATATACATAGATGAGTTATTAAAGGTATTAAGATCACTAAACCCTTTGGGGGGGGGATCAAGGAAGGCTTCATGGAGGAGGTGCCACATGAGCTGAGTTTCAGATCTATAGCCCATCATTTTTAAGCATGGGAACAAGAGCAGTACTTGTCTTTTGCTTGGGAAGGTAGCAGAGTGATTTGGGGTGAAGCAGTCACCCCTGTGACAAGGATATGACTCACATTGTTTCTTCAGGCTTCCTCATTTCCA
This sequence comes from Vombatus ursinus, assembly GCF_900497805.2. NCBI lineage: Eukaryota > Metazoa > Chordata > Mammalia > Diprotodontia > Vombatidae > Vombatus > Vombatus ursinus. The sequence goes on along the minus strand of NW_020948840.1, from coordinate 19,258,797 downwards.
ACAATTGTCGTTTATGTGATGGATACATCTAGAAGCACCAACCCTGTTACCTTCATGTCCAACATGTTGTATGCATGCAGGTAAGGCTTCTTGGAAGGTAGAGCCCACCACTGCACATACCTTTCCATTTTAATCCTCTTGTTGATTTTAAGAAGATTCTTTGTTATGTTATCACAGTAATAGGTGAATTTGCAAAGCTAAAAATGGCCAGGACTACTGGGCATAGCTACTGCTCTGACTAAATGCAAATAGAAACATTAGAAAAGGAAAAGCCATGGCCAGAAAGAACTTTAAATATCAAGAGAATTTGTGTTTGGGGGCTCTTGGGACTATGAATTTTCTTGTTTGATACAGGTATAGCAAGTCAAACTGGTTGACTTAGAAACTTTGTTACTAGGAGGAGTGGAATTTAAAAAGATGGTTGGTGTCTTTTTTTAAATTCCATAGCCCTTTCCTAGTGAGCCCCATCCCCCACTGCCATCCTGGTGCTTCTCTTTTAATCCTCATCTGCCTATCACAAGAAAAACCTTAGTCAAAACTAGCAGATCTAGCAGTTGTGTCTGACAGTGAATGGGATGTAGCTTGCCCTTGATAAATGCTTGTTGATTGTTTAAATGTGTCATTCCGCATCCATAATTTATTCCTTCTATTGGGAGGAAAGTATTTTAAATCATCCCTCCTCTGCAGCTAACATTGGTCATTCTAGGAGTGATATTTTCACCTCTACACTAGGTGTGTGAAATAATTTCTTGATGTGAGCAGTAACTAATAACTTTATAGTCAGTGGCAAATTAACAACACTAAAATCTATCATTACCAGTATATTGAGATATACAGGATTTTTTGTTGTTGTTGTTTCTGTGGGGGAGGGAGTTAATTTTCCTCCTGGAGGGGTATCATTCTGAACTAACAATAGTACTTGGATGCTGATCATATGCTTCACTTTGCCTGGATGCTACTTATTACTAACTGTTACTTGATTCTTTTTCAGTATCCTGTATAAAACCAAGTTGCCTTTCATTGTGGTCATGAACAAGGTAGGTGTCCTTCAGCATCATGTGGAGTGGGCACTGGACTGAGAGGTAATAAATATGAGCTCTAGGACCAACTCTCCTACTGTCTGTGTGACCTTGGACAAATCATTTAACCTCTTTGGATTTCAGTCTCCTCATCTGGCAGAATACTAGGTGATTTCTAAAGTCCTATGAAACTGTAAAAATTAATGATGATATTCAGTGTCTAAGCTGTCATGGGTATGGTCTTCTCTTCTTAATGCTTTCTTGTTGTGGGGAGATTTGGTGGTTGAGGAGGATGGCTGTAGGTGAGAGAGCTGGTAGATTGAGGCTTTTGTTTTGCCAGAAGAGGAGAATAGGCTATGAGATCTCTCTCTCTCTAAAAAAAGTATCAGTCTGTCTAAGCAGTCTGACACAGAAGCTCCTCTGGACAGAGCAGATCATATGCATATTAGGAAGGAGGAACTACTGTTTGTAGTAAGATATCCTCATGTTAGGAGATGGGATAGGTAGGGCGACTCAAGGGATTACTTGACTAGAGAGAGTGGAATCATCTTTGTAAACTGGGAATAGAAGTTATTTAGCTATGGATCCAGAAGCTATTTGCTGCTGCCAAGGGGACATAGGAAATATTTATTTAGCCACTACAAATTGTGGTGTAGTAATGCTTCATTTAGGTCATCTATTGGTCTGGTAGGGAGGGTTAGGAAAGAGGAAAAAAGCATATGAATGGCTCATTGTGTGTTGAGGTAACTTTCAAAAAGAAAAAACTTAATGATTGCTAATGTTTACTGGTCTTAAATGTATATGTTAGTAGCTGGGGATGTTAGCATTTATATTGGTAAATTCTTGGTTCTCTGTGTCTATTTGTGACTTTCCCTGTTTCTAATTGAGGCAAAAAATAAATAAAAATTTAAAGGCAAAGTATATGATAATTGCATCCAATAAGTACTCAGAAAAAGTAAGAGATCATTTTAGCTTGGATTATTTAGGGACATCTTCGGTCCAACAAACATTTATTAAGATCCTGTTACCTACCGGAAACTATGTTGGTAATAGAGGTGAGATCAGAATTGAGTGTTAAGGGATAGATGTGATATGAGGACAAAATACATCTTTTCATTCTAGATAGAAGGAGCTATGGTAAGGAGCCAGGAATGCAGAGGACTTTATATTGACTAGAATGAGTGAGACTAGAATGTCTCACTTAGAAGTTTCACATAAAGGAATAGTAGGAGTTGCTTTGAGGCCATTTATGAAGGTCCTTAAATATCAGGAAATGTTTTCACTTGATCCTGTAAGAAGCTGGGACCTGTTAAAAGTTGTTGAGTATAAAGTCAAAAGTCTTTGTAGGTTTTTGAGCAGGGAGGTGATGTGAATGAATATAAAAGAATTTATTAAGCATTTGCCACATGCCAGGAACTGTGCTGAATTTGGGGGCTATGAAAACAAGGAGCAAGACAGTCTCTGCCCTCAAGGAGCTTTCATTTAAATAGGGGAAGACCAAAGATATGAGGGAGTGGTGGCCAGGGGAGTCACTGAGATGTAACATCAGCAGGAATTGGGAGGTTGATGTAATTACTCTTTCCAGGGTGGAGGATGGGGCGGGGTTTAGGAGGTCTGTGGCTGGCTAGAAATGTCAAAGGCTCACCCAGCCCAGTGAGGGGGATGAAATGCTTGGTTATAGGTTAAAGTACATGTTTACATGTACATGTCTTCTTATGACAGAGAGGCAGGGTCTTGGTCTTTTTATTTAATTTTCTTTATTTTTTTTACAAGGGAAAGCTCAGAGTCTAGGATGTAGAAGAGACAGGTTTCCAGAAATGATTGTGATAGACAAAAGGCATAAATAAAACCTATATTAAAAGAATAAATTAATATTTTAGGTCTATCTATCCAGGATGGATTAGAGTAGTAGAGAGACTGGAAGTAGGGTGAGCAATTGTAAGCTATTCTGGTAGCTAAGTTGTGAGGTAATAAGGGCCTCGACTTAGGATGGTAGCCATGAAAATGGACAAGGGATAGATTTTAAACATTTAAAAGAAAAAGAGAGGTCGGCAATGACTCAATATTCTTTTGCCTGGTTTCCTGGAAGATATATGGAAGTCAGTCAAAATCTTTCAACAGAAGGCTGTTGAGCTTGGTTTTATTGAGTTTGAATTGGTAACAGTTTAATTCCCAGGCAAACTTTTTTCAGCCTAATGCTTATCATGACATTTAGGTATAGGATTTTAATTTCCTTAACTATATAACTTTGCTTTTGTGCTCATGTGACCCATTGCATTTGTTCTTGTCATTTTCCATTCACCTATTATATGAACAATGTCCTCACTTCTAAAACTTGTTCTGTTTTCTGTCTGGTGCAGACTGACATCATTGATCACAGCTTTGCAGTGGAATGGATGCAGGATTTTGAGACCTTCCAAGATGCCTTAAATCAAGAAACTACATATGTCAGTAATCTGACTCGTTCTATGAGTCTAGTGTTGGATGAGTTTTATAGCTCACTCAGGGTAAGTTTCACCTCCACTGTCTTTCATCTTTGAAATGACTAGGATTATCAGTAAAGGACCATCTTTGATTGAAGTCTTGTGTAGAAGAGAGCAAAAACTTTAGTGGTTCAGCTATTTTCTTTGATTGAATAGCTCAAGTAAGTAGGCATAGATAACTTTGGAAGAGGTTGAATTGTAAGCTAAATTCTTGCTTTTATTCTTTGTTAAATAAAACTGTTAAAATGAGAACACAAATTGTTTAACTTTTTACAATAGAAAACATAAAAGAATACAATATACAATTTAGAACAAAATTTAAAAGAATATAAACATATTTCTGTCCATATAGTCAGCTGTTTTTGTCAGCTGCTTAACAAAACCTTGGCTTTCCATTCTACTTTAAGGAAGATTTAAACTTTGTATCCAGGATATTACCTTGGATTTTATCATAGTAACTAATCTGAAGTGCTTCCTTAGGCTTTCAAATAGCCATCCTGATTGATCAGTAAACAAATACAGATTAAGCTCAGTGAAGATAGATAAAAGTGAAACAGGGCCTGCCCTTAAGAAGCTTAGGTTCTTTCAGAGAGGTAGCATAATCATATAAAGAAAAATACAAAATAAATTCAAGGTGATTTTTTTTTTTTTTTTTAAAGGGAAAGCCACTAGCAGCCCGGGGGGGGGGGGAACCCCCCCCCACCCCCGCATGAAAATTTTTATGCAAAAGGTAGTGTTTCAGTTGAATAGTGGACTGAAGGGACTACTAGAGATTCTGAGAGTCACAGGTGAGGATGAAGTGCATTCCAGGTGTGGGGGATAGCCATTGCAGAGACACAGATGTGGTGGCCTGTGTGTGGAATAGTGACTAAGCCAGTTTGGATCATAGAGCTTATGAAGGGGAGTAATGTGTAATAAGACTGGAAGGGTAAGTTGGAGCCAAGTTGTTGAAGGACTTATTTGATCTTAGAGGTAATAGAGTGCCATGTAATTAAGTAATTAATTAGGTATTTAAGGGTAGTTAGGTGGCTCAGTGGATAGAACAGTGGGCCTGAAGTCAGGAAGACCTGAGTTCACATCTGGCCTCAGACATTTTCTAGCTGTTTGACCCTGTTCAACTCACTTAACCACTGTCTGCTTTAGTTTCCTCAGATGTGAAATGGGTATAATAATATCTCCCAGGGTTGTGAAGATCAGATGAAATAATATCTTTAAAACTCTTAGCACAGTGCCTGGCACGTAGTAGGCACTTAATAAATGCTTGTTTACTTCCTTTCCCTTCCTCTTTCTCCCCAATGGAGTTTGAGTAAGGAATGATATGGTTAGACCTGCATTAAAATCACCTTGGTAGCTATGTGAAGGATGAAAAGGAGAGAGGCCTTGAGCAGAAAGACCAATATCACAGTATTTCAGGCTTTGTGCAACTTGTAAATTCCACTTCCCAACTCTGTTTCTTTCTTGCTTTCTCTTCCCTCGTGGACAAAGAAGAGAGAACAAAAGCATGGAACTTGTTTGATTTCATTCATTAAAAATATTTTTAAAACATTTTTACCTTTGATCTGCTAGAGCCACTGTTTTTATCTTTCTCTGTCCTGGGAGAGGAGTCATTTCCCTATTTATATCTTCTTGGTGACACAAATCTCTGTTGAGCCACAGTAAGAATTAGGGTTGTTTATTTTATTTTTGTGTCACCACTACTTAATGCAGTGCCTTGCCCATAGTAAGCACTTAATAAATATTGAATGCATTAACAATTTAAGTTATATTGCTTGGACAGATAATTTATTTCCACAAATATGGTTGAGTACCTGCAAGTACAAGGCAATAAAGTAGGACCTAGGGGAAATACAGTGACTACAATATAGGTCCTGCTGTTAACAACCTAAAATCTAGGCATGTAAAGTGCTGTGAAAGAGGAACAGAGTACTATTAGAATTTATAGGAGGGAGTGATTACTTTCTGGTGGGCTGGGGTGGAGAGGGGAATTCGAGAACCTGATTGAAGCAGTTGTATGTCACCTGAGCTTAAAAGAATGGGTCTGCTTGATAGGCAGAGATATTGGGGGAGAGGACAGCTGGAGCAATATTCATAACACTAAACACTGTAAAATACTAAAACAAAAAACAAACAAAAACTATTTGAATAAAACAGAACATAGAGGACATTTTTTAAATTTGTAATTTTAAGAAATTGTCAAGTATTTTTTTTCTCCCTCCCATTTACCCAACCTTCCCCTCCCCCCAGTGGAAAAAAAAAATCCTTGTAACAAATATGCATATCAAGCAAAACAAATTCTCCTATTAGCTGTGTTCAGAAATGTGTGTCTCATTCTGCACGTTGAGACCATCCCCTCTCAGGAAGGGAGCATTGTTTCACCATCAGTCTTCTGGGGTCATGATTGCTCATTTTTTGTTGATCAGAGTTCTTAAGTCTTTCAAGAAGATATAATTTTTAAAGCCAAGTTTTTCAGTGATTTACTCATAGGATTCTGGGGTGCTTTTGGCAGGTGGTGGGGGTGTCTGCTGTCCTGGGCACAGGCTTAGAAGAATTCTTTGTGCAAGTCACCAGTGCCACAGAAGAATATGAAAGGTAAGAAGTGAAGGAGGTCATTGATAGCCACATTGGGACTCATGCTTCTGGGATGAGGGAGATTTTTTTTTTTAGGCCAGGCATTCAGGTTTATGCATTTATGCATTTGATTCATATTACACAAATGTACTCCTTTCCCACCTCCCACCCCCATTTACTGGGTGACATTTGACCTTTTTACAGAAGTAGGTCATCAGCAACCCATAAACATGGTTACTCCACAGAAAAACTCTTTTCCATATACTTTTCTTCTTCTCTCCCTTCCCCCAACACCTGTATGTGTCTGCTTCTGACCTCACTGGCACTCATCTTCATCTTTGGTTAGGTTTGCTTCTGGGTCACTATAATTGTCAGGCATGTTGATTCTTCAGACAAGGATTTTTTATCTCATCCAACTTGCTGATTATTGTCCAGGTGCATCACAGTTCCATGTCAAGATTTCTGAACCTAGTAGACAACCTGTACTCACCTTAAGCTTTCATCCAATGTTCACCTCTTCAACCAAGCAAATCTTTTAGACAAGAATTGTTTGCATTTCCTAGTTTCATGGGCAGGTTAGTCACTTTGGAGCTTTGCCCATTTCATGGTGCTATCTTACTGACCTGTTGGGACTCAGTAGCCCTAGGTTTAGACAGATCCCTTTATTTTAACTACATTTGCTTATTTTCTTCCCTTTGGTGATAGGGTACTAGCTGGTTGGCCCAGGACAGATTACTGTTGAGGCAAGGCATTTAAAAAGAATTTTCTCTTTCTAGGGAATATCGCCCTGAATATGAGCGTCTGAAGAAAACACTGGTAAGAAAAGGAACTGGCTATTCTTTTAGCGCCCCACAGGTCACAGGCTTCTTTTCATGGATGTCAAGGCACTTTGCAGATTCCTGTTCTTTTCACTTAAATTTGTATATTCACCATCTTGTCATGACTCTTCGTCACGCAGAAATAATAATAGCTCACAGTTAAGTGTCATCTTACAGTTTTCAAAGCAGTTTCTTCCCAGCCAGGCTGTGGGAGGTGGTGAAAGTGTCTATTCATCTTACTGAGAGGTTGATGGCCTTTGCTGGGGTCACAAAGCCACTTCTGGTCTTAATGTTCTACAGCCAGCTCTTCTCTTGCCTACATCATGCCACCTCAGGTTTTGATTTCTTAAATTCACATTTGAAAATTGGGTTTCTTTGTGACATTTTAAACAGCAAATTCAGTTGAATAAACATTTGAGCACCTACTATGTGCAAGGCACTATTGGGATTATAAAGCCCCTGTCCTTACAGACCTTACATCCTACTGGGGGAATAGTAAATGTACACAGATGACACTTATACGGCATAGGGAGTAAAGAGGACAGGGGGAAAAGACAAAAGAGACATCAAACAAAATGTCCTAGGAATATTTGAAGAGGGAGAGTTTGAGGATTTTAAGGAAAGGCTTCATGAAGGAAGTGGCCCCTGTGTTGTGTCTTGAAGGACAATAAAGCATCTCAAAAAGGTGTATCTGAAGAGGCAGAGTAGAACAGTGGATAGAGTGCTTGAATTCTGCTTTATTGAACTACTGTGTGACCCTGAGTCACTTAACCTTTTTTCAGCCTTAGTTTTATCATTTGTAAAATGGGGATAATAATAGCATCTACAACAACATAACACTTTGTTGTGAAGATCAAAGTAATGATTAGTGTGAGCTGTTATTTTAATAAGAAGGTCCATACATTCCAAGCATAGAGATGGTCTGTATGCCCACAGGTGGTAGATGGTATATAAGGTTTGGGGAGTAAAAGGTATTTCAATATGGCTGAATGTAGAGAAGTATGAAATAAAGCTGGGGAGGTGGGTTGTCAACAAATTAATTGTAGAGAGTTCCTGTTTTTCCTTTTTGAGCATATAACTTCTTGTCTTCCACTCTGAAGTTTGCTTTCCTGACTGTGAGGTTGTGGCTTAGGCTGTAGAATCTCCCTTCTTAGAAATCTCTTAGAATAAGAAAAGCACCAATAGGAATGCAGGGAAAGGCACTTGATGACCTTAAGAGAGACCCTTGTCAGAGATAAGACTACTCAATATATGTAGCCCAATACATAGTATATGCAGACAGGGATGCCAGTCACTACCCTTAACCCACATGACTTGCTCTTAGAGCAGGATTCTGGATTGAACCTGAAACTAGTATCTCCAGATTGGTCCTTTGTCATTGAACTCTCTACCACTTGTATTTGACAGGAATTTCATTTCTGTGCCTGTGCCATCAGTTGCAGCCCTTACTTCACTTCATGAACCCATATTTTTTTGGGTCCCTTCCTCCTTTCATTTCATCCAAACCCTTTTTTCCTTAATGTCCAAACAGCCCTCTGGATCTTTCCATTGCTATTAACCTCTCTTTGGAAGACTAATAGCTTCCTCTCACCTCAGGGATTTTCTTTTCCGTGATTTTTTTCCCCCTTTCTACAGGCCCATGCACAGAGCCAGCAGCAGAAAGAGCAACTGGACCGTCTTCGAAAAGACATGGGACCTGTGGCCTTGGATCGTGGGGCAGCCACAGGTACCTGAGGGTCTGTTAAAGTTGGGGAATACAGCACTTTCCCTCATTAGGAAGGAATACACCAAAGATTCGGGGGAAGAGAAGGGAGGCTCTGTATATATGACAGATTTACAGAGCATCACCTTCAGCTAGTTGCTGTTCCATATTGGTAATCTTGGGTTCCTCATTCAAATTGGGGGGTTTATTGGCATAGTGACCTTGGAATCAGCTTGAAGTTATTCCCCTTTCCTGTGGCTTCATGTTGGTGGCAGAGAATGATTGAGCCTCAGTGCACAGCTGAAGCTACATTGGATTTAAACTTAGAAAGAATCTTTATGTTTCTGGATCACCCTGAAATTGCTACCCTTCTCTCGTTCATCATACCCTTTGGCACAGTGGCTGTAGCTTTGGTTTTTTTTCTCCCACATCATGAGTTTGCTTATTTTGAAGTGGAGAGGGTTTCACATTCTTCCATTTTCTGTCTTGTTCTTGGTCCTATCATACTATTACTGCCCTTGCAACTCAATTTCCAATCTATTCAGGTGAAATTTAAATAGTGTTTAATCTATTCTTTGAGCCTACATTTATTTTCTAGGGATAATTTCACTTCAGCAAACATTTTGATTCAGTGAGCTGTTAGTGTTACAAAGGAGAGAGAAGCAGTGTGTGGTGTGCTGGGTAGAGAACTAGCCTGGGACTCAGAAAGACCCAGGTTCAACTCCTACCTCTGACACATACTGCCTGGCAAGTCACTTACCTCTGAGTGCTGAAGGTAACTGTGAGACAATAGCTTGTAGAGAAGGAGTTGATGTGCTCTGGTGTAAAGGGAGGTCTGCATTGGGAGCTCTCTGCAACAATGAAATCATAGTCTGGCCCCCCCCAAAATGTCCGAGGAACCTGCTAGTCAGAGTACAAATACAGATTGAAGGCTATAAGGACACTTGAAGATGGAGAAATTTCTTTTAGCTGAGGGCAAAACCAGAGTTCCTTTGTATCTCATACTTTTTGGTAAGCAAGGAGTATACATACCATTGACTTCATTTTTTTCTCCCAAAGATTGATTTGGATAGTGTTACAATAAAATGTTAAAAAAAAATCTAATTTGCAAACCAAACATTTTCTTCTAGTTATTAAATAAAGTTTCTTAAAGGTGATCTTTAAATATATTTGTGGTCAACCTTTGAACAAGTAAATACATTTGGTTATTCCCCCCAAGTTGTTTTTAGCCCATTTCCCTTTTTTACTTTTATCCACAAATTCTATTCATTAACATTTTTATTGTTTAATAAGAATTGGTTTTTATCATTGTCTTTTGTTTTGCGTGCCAGAGTCATTTCAAGATATAACCTCCGTCCCTTCTCTCACATAACCTTCTCTTGTGACTAAGAAAAACAATTAAACAAAAAGTGACCCTATAAAACAATGACATTTGACAGCACATGTAATGTTCTTCTTCTATAAGTCTCCCACTTTTCTATTAAGAATAGGAAGTTTGAGGGGCAGCTAGGTGGCGCAGTGGATAGAGCATAGCCCTGGAATCAGGAGGACCTGAGTTCAAATCTGGCCTCAGACACATAACACTTACTAGTTGTGTGACTCTGGGCAAGTGACTTAACCCCAATTGCCCTCACCAATAAAAAAAAAGAAGAAGAGGAAGTTTGCTTTTTTTTTTTTCAGCTTAACAGTATTTTATTTTTTCCAATCACATGTAAAGATAGTTTTCAGCATTCATTTTATAACATTTTGAGTTCCAAATTTTTTTCTCCTTCCCTCTCCACCCCCCCTCCTCAAGATGGCAAGCAGTCAGATATAGGCTATACATGTACAATCATATTAAACATATTTCCACATTAGTCATGTTCAGACTCCATTGTTTTGCTGAGAAGAGCCAAGTCTGTCAAAGTTGGTCATTGCACAATGTTGCTGTTACCGTGTACCATCATCTGTCTTACAGGCACAGAATTGGTCACCTGCATTTAATTTGAGCTCGGTATCTTAGTGCTGGCTTTCATTTCAGTATTGAACTTATTGTGTATGTCCTTCTAGCTCATAGAAGTTTTTGAATGCTTTCATATATTCATCATATTTTGTGGTGAAATAATATTGATTAATATTGATATTGATATACTACAGTTTGTTGATTCCCCTGCCAATGGTCCCTTCCTTTCCGGTCTTTTTGCTTCCACAAAAAGTATTGCTATGAACATTTTGGTGTTTTAGGGACCTTTCTGTCTTTGACTTCTTTGGGGTGGAGTATATTCCCAATGGTAGGATCTCTGGGTTAAAAGTCATGAACAATTTAGTGACTTTCTCAGATAATTCCAGATTGTTTTCCAGATGGCTTAGACAAATTCTCAGCATCATCACATAGTGCATTATTATGCTCATCTTTCAACTGCCATACCAACAGTGACCATTTCAGGCTTTTATCATCTTTACCAATTTTGTGGGTGGGAGCTGAAATTTGTCTTTTATTGACTTTTCACATTTTCTGTATAACTGATATCAAAGTCTAAAAGGTTCCCTTTAGATTTCCATCCAGGCGGAGCCAAGATGGTGGAGGGAAAGCAGTGACTTGTTTGAGCTCTCCCCCCAAACCCTTCCAAATACCTATAAAAAATGGCTCTAAACAAATTCTAAAGCAACAGAACCCACAAAAAGAGTGAAACAAATTTCCAGCCAAAGACAGCCTGGATGGTTGATTGGAAAGGTATATCGAGTCGGGTGGGGAGAGGAGTGCAATTTGTCATGGGCACGCAGGCACCAGCAAACCTGGAGCAGGACTCAGAGGACTGAATCGCGGGCAGCTGTGGCAGTTTCCAGACTTCTCAACCCCTGAACACCAAAGACAGCTTAGAAGGTCAGTGGGAAAAGTCTGTGACTTCGGTGAGAGAAGGAGCTAGGTCTCAGCCTCCCTGAGGACAGTGGCTGCCTCCTGAGCTTCCAGCCCACAGACTGAGGGGGAATCGAGTGGTTGATCAGAGGGGGATTGAAGGGATCTTTCTGCTGGTGCAGGATTCTCTTGCTTTGCCCATGCTTGGATCCTAGTCACAGTTCTGGGTGGTGGTCCTGGGGCAAGGAGGAGCGCTGACGTGGTGGAGCTCGTGGTGGTGAGGAGGAAACACCTCACCCCTTATCATAGCACCTTGGAAGAACTGAAAATTTTCAGGTCCCAGAAGTATCTCTGAAAACAGCTGTACAAACCCCCGAAACTTGGGACAGTACATTCTCCACATTGGAAACAGACTTTTACCTTAACAAAGAGTTTAAAACTCAAGTAATTGGTTGGGATCATGAGTAAGCGCAAAAAGAGTCAGACTATATTATCTTACTTTGGTGACAGAGAAGATCAAAACATACAACCAGAAGAAGACAATGAAGCCAAAGCTCCTACATCCAAAGCCTCCAAGAAGAATATGAATCAGTTCCAGGCCTTGGAAGAGCTCAAAAGGATTTTGAGAAGTAAGTAAGAGAAGTAGAGGAAAAACTGAGAGTTTTGCAAGAAAATCATGAAAAACAAGTCAACAGCTTCTTAAAGGAGACCCCAAAAAATACTGAAGAAAATAACACCTTAAAAAATAGCCTAACCCACATGTCAAAAGAGGTCCAAAAAGCCAATGAGGAGAAGAATGCCCTAAAAAGCAAAATTGACCAAATGGAAAAGGTAGTCCAAAAGCTTACTGAAAAAAATACTTCCTTAAAAATTAGAATAGAGCAATTGGAAGCTAGTGACTTTATGAGAAATCAAGACACTGTAAAACAAATCCAAAAGAATGAAAAATTAGAAAACAATGTGAAATATCTCATTGGAAAAACAACTGACCTGGAAAATAGATCCAGGAGAGAAAATTTAAAAATTATTGGACTATCTGAAAGCCATGATGAAAAAAAGAGCCTAGACATCATCTTTCAAGAAATTATCCAGGAAAACTGCCTTGATATTTTAGAACCAGAGGGCAAAATAGAAATTGAAAGAATCTACCGGTCACTGCCTGAAAGAGATCTTCAAAGGAAAACTCCTAGGAATATTGTAGCCAAATTCCAGAGTTCCCAGGTCAAGGAGAAAATATTACAGGCAGCCAGAAAGAAACAATTCAAGTATTGTGGAAGCACAATCAGGATAACACAAGATTTAGCTGCTTCTACATTCAGGGACCGCAGGTCATGGAATATAATATTCCGGAGGGCAAAAGGAGATAGGATTACAACCAAGAATCACCTACCCAGCAAAACTGAGTACAATCCTTCAGGGGAAAAAATGGTCATTCAGTGAAATAGAGGACTTTCAAGCATTCTTGATGAAAAGACTAGAGCTGAATAGAAAATTTGATTTTCAAATACAAGACTCAAGTGGAACACGAAGAGGTAAACAGGAAAGTGAAAATCATAAGAGACTTACTATGGTTGAACTGTTTACATTCCTGCATGGAAAGATGAATTTGTAACTCATGAGACCTTTGTCAATATTAGGATAGCTGCAGGGGAAAAAATTATATGTATGTGTATATAGATACAGATAAATAGATAAATAGAGGGCACAGGGTGAGTTGAAAATGAAGGGGTCATATCTGGAGAATAAAATTAAGGGGCAAGAAAGGATTATACTAGGAGAAGGAGAAAGGGTGAGGTAGAATGGGGTAAATTATCTCACAAAAAAAAAACCAGAAAAGAAAAGGTTCTTACAGTGGAGGGGAAATGGGGGAAGGTGAGAGGGAATGAGTGAATCTTATTCTCATAGAATTTGATTTAAGGAGGGAATAACATACACACTCAATTGGGTATGGAAATCTGTCTTACCCTATAGGAAAATGGTGGGGGGGGAAGGGGACAAGGGAGTAGGGGGATGATAGGAGGGCAGATTGGGAAAGGGGGTAATCAGAAGCAAGTACTTCTGAGGAGGGTCAGGGTCAAAAGAAAGAATAGAATAAATGGGGGGTGGGATAGGATTAAGGGAAATAGAGTTAGTTTTTCATAGCATGTCTACTATGGAAGTATTTTACATAACTGCACATATATAACCTATATTTAGTTGCTTGCCTTAGCAATGAGGGTGGGTGGGGAGGGAGGAAGGAAGAAAATTTGGAACCCAAAGTTTTAAAAACACATGTTTAAAAAAAAATGTTTTCACATGCAACTGGGAAATAAGAAATACAGGAAATGGGGTGCAGAAATCCATCCTGCCCTACAGGAAAATTGAAGGGGAAGGGGATAAGAGAAGGGGGGGAAAGATAGAAGGGAAGGCAGACTAGGGGAAGAGGTATTTAGAATGCATGCCATCTTGGGGTGGGGGGAGGGGCGAGATGGGGTGAAAATTTGGAACTCAAAATCTTGTGGAAGTAAATGTTGAAAACAAAAAAATAAATAAAAATTACCATAATAAGATTTCCATCCAGAATGACTGCTGGATTCCCATCCTGAAATACGGCCTTGGCCAACTCTTTAGGGTGGAACAGTGATTGCTCAGGTTGGGAACAGGAGGGTGAAAGGTTATTTACTAAATGAGAAATAACTAATAATCCCTTGGGTTTTTTTTTTTTTCACTGTTAAAGTGCTTTCTGTACCATTTCTATCCCTGAAGCAGTTGGCAGTTTAGTCCCTCCCCTCCCTTTACTGTCAAGGACTTTGTTTAGTCTTTCTTTTTTTTCCCCCATTCACTCCTTCCCTCTCACCTTCCCCCATTTCCCCTCCACTGTAAAAGCCTTTTCTTGTCTGTTTTATGTGAGATAATTTACCCCATTCTACCTCTCCCTTTCTCCTTCTCCCAGTATAATCCTCTCTCACCCCTTAATTTTATTCTCCAGATATCAACCCTTCATCTTCAAGTCACCCTGTGCCCTCTGTTTATTTATCTATCTATCTATCTATCTATCTATCTATATACATATTTTTTCCCTCCAACTACCCTAATACTGACAAAGGTCTCATGAGTTACAAACATCATCTTTCCATGCAGGGATGTAAACAGTTCAGCCTTAATAAGTCTCTTATGATTTCTCTTTCCTATTTACCTCTTTATGTTCCATTTGAGTCTTGTATTGGAAAGTCAAATTTTCTATTCAGTTCTGGTTTTTTCATCAAGAATGCTTGAAAGTCCTCTATTTCACTGAATGACCATTTTGTCCCTTGAAGAATTATACTCAGTTTTGCTGGGTAGGTGATTCTTGGTTGTAATCCTATCTCCTTTGCCCTTCGGGATATTATATTCCATACCCTGCGTTCCCTTAATGTAGAAGTTGCTAAATCTTGTGTTATCCTGAATGTGTTTCCACAGTACTTGAATTGTTTCTTTCTGGCTGCTTGTAATATTTTCTCCTTGACCTGGGAACTCTGGCAGTATTTCTAGGAGTTTTCCTTTGGGAATCTCATTCAGGCGGTGATCAGTGAATTCTTTCAATTTCTATTTTGCCCTCTGGTTCTAAAATATTAGGGCAGTTTTCCTTGAAACCGCCACAGCTGCCCATGATTCAGTCCTCTGAGGGCTGCTTCAGGTTCAATGAGGCCTGTTTTACCTGCTCGCCCACACCAAACTGAGTTCCTCTTCCCACCTAGCATGATATACCTTTTTAATCAAACATCCAGGTTGTCTTGGGCTGGAAATTTGTTCCACTCTGTTTTTTTGTGGGTTCTACTGCTTTAGAATTTGTTTAGAGTCATTTTTTACAGGTATTTGGAGGGGTTTGGGAGAGAGCTCAAGAAAGTCACGCTTTTATTCTGCCATCTTGGCTCCACCCCCTTTTTGTCTTTTTTTTTTTTTTTTAATTTTTATTTTTAGGCAATTGGGGTTAAGTGACTTGCCCAGGCTCACACAGTTAGTAAGTGTTAAGTCTGAGGCCGGATTGGAACTCAGGTCCTCCTGACTTCAGGGCCGGTACTCTATCCACTGCCTAATCCTAGCTGCCCCTCATTTAGTCTTTCTCAAAGGGGCAGATTACCATTTGGGGTCTTTTCAAATTAATCATTTTTTCTTTAGGAAGCTTCTGAGCAATTATACCATCTGGGAAATACCTCAGAGAAGTGTTTTCTAGCACTATGGCTTAGGAAGATTTTTCAAAGGTGACCTTTCCTTCACTGGAGAGTCCTCATCACTCCATTTTGTAGCTGTCTGCAGTGGGAAGATAGTTGCTATCTTTTCAAAAGACATCTCCTCATCCCTTTTTATATCAAAATAAGTATCTAGTCTTCATTTAGACAGTCCCAAAGTTCAATATAAACCCCACCAAACCTCTACTACACAGTTCCCTGGTCCCCCGGGTGTCAGGATTTTACAATCTTTGAGGGTTCTTGAGGCAGGTCCCAGTGCTGCCTCTGTGTACGATGCCGTGGTCTTGTTGCTCTGCTGCTAGTCCTTCCTCTCCTTTCAAGGGATTAGGGTGGGGGAGGTGCTTCATTAATCACTATTTAGGAAGTGAAGTTGTTTTTGTTGCAAGCTGATAGTTGTGTTTCCTTCATAGACAATTCGGCTTCTGCAGTGACTCCTTCTGATCTGATTCTAACCCGAGGTACAGCTGATGAGGAAGAAGAGGATGAAGAAGATAGTGATACAGATGATATTGACCATAAAGGTGAGAGAGAAAACAGTTGCACAGAAGATAGCAAACTGGAATGACTTTGTAGAGATAAAGAGCTATTTTGCTGGGAGCTGGTGACCCAGGAGACTTATATTTTGAAATTATTTTGGAGTAAAATCCCCAGTCTCTACAGCATGTCATCTGTAGCCATGGAGATGAAAAATGGTAAAGGGAGTAACAGGAAATTGCTTCCCAGAGGCTTTCTTTTGCCCTTGGATAGTCACAAACATTTGTAGGCTCTTCATTGTCCCGTGATTCTCTTTAGACTTCAAGATATAAAGCCTAATGTCATTTTGAGGCCCTTAGAATTGCTTTGAAGACACATGGAAAGATCCTGAGGGACTCATTTTGGTTCATGGCTGGGTTACTCACAAAGTAGAAGTCTAAGAGAATCAGGATATGGAGAATGATTTAGCTTTAAAACCCTTGAGGGTTGGGGCAGCTAAGTGGAGTAGTGGATAGAGCACTGGTCCTGGAGTCAGGAGGACCTGAGTTCAAATCTGGTCTCAGACCAGACACTTGACACTTACTACTGTGTGACCCTGGGCAAGTCACTCCCAATTGACTTGCTAAAACAAAAACAATAAATCCCTTGAGGGTTTAACTTGGTTAGGAGCAGTTCTGTGAGTTGTGAACCGAATCTGCCTTTCTGCCTAACTCCTGCAGTATTAGAGTGCTGTCCTGACATCCCTAAATTTCAGCAGTACCAACTGGCAAAGCCTCTCAAGTGTTTTGGCCTACATATGGTCATAAAGGTCTCAGAGAGCTTCCTGGTTGAATAAAGGGAATAGTCAGATTTTATTGGAAACGAATGTCTTTCCTGAGGAGTGGAAGGAGAACAATTCCCACCCACCTGGCTAATTGGAAAGTAATTTTCACTACTCTTTTTCCCTTTCCAGTTACAGAAGAAAGCCATGAAGAACCTGCTTTCAAGAATTTTATGCAGGAATCAGTGACATGGTACAGGAACAGAAGCAATGAATAAATAAATAATTGGGAGGAGAGAGACATTAGGAAGCTGTACTTGGGTTACTTGAAGTCCTGAGTTCAGGAGTTCTGCATGAAGGAACTGTTGTTGTCTTCCACTGGTCTTGGTCCTGAAGAGGAGACCTTTTGGCTTGGCAGTCAGTGTTTCTCATTGTTAGAGAGATTCGGTGACCAAGCTGACCCAGAAGAGAGAAGCTGGATTCCTCTTCACCTTTCCTAAGCCCTCTGGATAGAAGCTCATAGTGTTGCAGCCCTGAGGTTTTCTTACCACTTTATCATGTTAAACTCAAGTATCTTTGCTGCTGGCGAGTAGAAATTGAGAGCTCACTCTTGGTGGTCTTCTACATCTCTTTTGGGAGGCTGGTTTTACAGCCAACACTTCTCCCTCTCTTTTCTACACCCTTGGCTGTATGTACCGCTTTCCCTGTGTGACAAATGGTGCTGAGAGTGAGTCTTCACAGGCCAGGAATGTCAGTGGCTTTCTGCTCACTTTGTCAGTGTCAGTGCTAGAACTTGTCTAGCATTATGTTGCTTATAGGACCTCACGCTTGTTGGAGGAAAACAGGAATGCTCTGCTTTGTGGTGGAACTTGGATAAATAATTTATTAACTGTGTGAGCCTACGTGTCATCATTTGAAATTAGTGAGAAATTACTTAGGTTTCAAGTCTCTAAAAACAGACTTCTCCCATCATTCAAAATGAAGAATCGAAGTCACATGTCTAATCTGGTCTTTAGGTGTTGCTTCCTGAAATTTACCACATAAAGATAACGGGTCCTTTTCTTCTCATAGAGACTTAAAGAATTTACAATATAGAGGCCACATAGAAGTTTTGAGTCAAGGTCCACATTCTTTTGGAGAGTAGCATATATCTCATTTCCCCACCCCTTCCCACTCTAAGGTAGGGACTCATCTGTTTAATATATACATATGCAAGGATATATTTGCCCTGTTTCTCAATCCATAGCAACATCCTCGAACACAAGGGATCAAATGTATATACCTTTTCCTTATCCAACTCAAACCACTAGACTTTATCAGCATAGTGTCAGACCAAATGAAATCTTTGAATTCAACACATTATTTAAGAGCTGGTTTCTATGTTGTGTTTTAATGATTACATCTATTAGAAATATATTTGTTAATGTTTTAGACCACTGTACAGAGCACTTTTGACTAGCTTGGAATTCCTGTGCTTTCCAAAAATGCAGTGACAGAAGACTGAGTTTTATGCCTTACTAAGGGGATTCTACAGGGGTTCTAAATGGTGATCTCTATACAGCTAGGTACATTACAAAGTTGCAAATGAGGACAGCATATTTATCTAATGGAAAGAGAATTCAAAGATCCATTTGTGGTGTTATATCATGACAAATCTGTAACATAGTCTCCAGGACTCCAGAGTGAGATACAAAAAGTCCTAAATCACCAGCACAGGAAGCTTTTGTCTTTGTAACATCGTCACAATTTTCTAGTCATTTGGCATAGACTTAGCATAAGCCATGATTTTATAACTTCTGGCCTAAATTAGTGCCTTAAATTTTCTTACGTTTACTTAATATGACATACATTCAATTTTGATCACCACCTTTGAGGAAGGACATTAATAAAAGATCTTCCTGGGATGCTGGTTAAGTGACTGCCAGTTTTTGTCAGGGGGAAATTTAACCCAGGTATTCCTGATTTTGAGGCCAGCTCTCTATCTACCATATCATTAATAAGGTATGAGATTAATAAGGATTAAGACTCAGAAGGGGCTATTACATTTGGCAATTAAGAGCTCTTTGGTAACCTTGGCAAGATTGGTTTCAGTTAGTAACGTCAAAAGATAGATTGGGTAGAAGGGTTAAGAAATGAAGGTGTGATGGGAAGTGAATTACTTGTTCATCAGCCCCTGAAGTATGTTACTTCTGGGGAGAACCTAAACTACAGAGTGACACACGACTGAGCATCAGTGGGGACAAATGTGACCGTGGGAGAGAAGGATTTCCCTAGACTGTCAGGATGTTGCACTGATAACAACTCCAAGTTTGATTCCCTAAATCTGGGGATCATGGAGAGAGCTAATGGATTGCATGCTTTTATGTTTTCTATATTTCTTTATGGGCTCCTCAAGTCCTTTGTGTCTCACGCATTTTCTGTGTGGGAAATAAAAGCTGTCCCATACCTAGAACCTATGTTGCATACTGAGAGAGAGAATAAGCGTTTTTATCAAGTACCTACTACGTGCCTGGCATTGTGCTAATCACTTTACAAGTATCTTATTTCATCTTCACAACCCTACGAGGTAGGTGCTCTTATCCCCACTTTACAGTTAAGGAAACTGAGGCAAACAGAGGTTAAGTGACTTGCCCAGGGTCATAGAGCTAGTAAGCATCTGAAGCTGGATTTGAACTAGGGTCTTTTGTAGGCCCAGCATTTTATTTATTCACTGTGCCACGCAAACTGGGGACCTTGTTAACTTCATTTGGGGAAACCTAGATAGGATTTTACCTGAGTATGTCAGAGGATTTTCCTGCAGTAACTCTTAAG
Organism: Vombatus ursinus; assembly: GCF_900497805.2. Lineage (NCBI taxonomy): Eukaryota > Metazoa > Chordata > Mammalia > Diprotodontia > Vombatidae > Vombatus > Vombatus ursinus. Next base: position 19,239,118 of record NW_020948840.1, on the reverse strand, counting down.
TAGGAATAATAAGCTAAAGGGTAAATATGACTGTTAGTGCATTCTGCTCAGTAGGCCAGGATCAGAGTCAGTCCACGTTAGTTCAGCCTCTTACTTTGTATATCATCTGTGCATGTTATATAATTCCCCACTACAACGTAAGTTCCTTGAGCAGGGTGAGTTTTGTTTTGCCTTTGTATTTCCAACACCCTACACATAGTAGGTACTTAGTAAAGTGATATGGGAGCAGCAGAAATAGTAGAACTTTATCCCTTATAGACCTGAAGGAGAACACTAATTTGCTGGCCATTCCTCAGCCCTGAAAACTTCCCTTTGTTTTTCTCAGTTTGACTCAATTAACCTAACCACATTCTGCCTCAAATACATTCACACTTTAATACAAATACATTCATACATTAAGTATGAAAGAAAAGGAGAAAAGAGAAGATAAAACAAAGTAACGTACATTGCAAAAAATGAAGTTAGTAGGGAAGATGTGCTCAAGAGGCTGGAGGACAAGGAAGAAGGAAGAAGAAAAGCTAAACAATGAAGAGAAAGGAGGGGACTGGGAGGGGTTGGTGCAGTATGTGTCACCACAGAGGTCTAGCTGTAAAAAAATTTCACGAGCAGGACTGCAGATGTTAGTTGGTGGAAGAAGCCATTTATTGGTTTTGGCCATTTGCTTTTAGGCACCAATATTTGATTCACAGTGACTTCCATCTGTTAATGAAGGAAGTTAAATAAAATACATATATACAAAATCCCTCAGTACATACAGGGCCTACATCTAAGCATAGCTATTAAGTAATAGCTTTAATAAATCTGATAAATCACCACAATTAATCTCCATAGCTCGCTCTCAGTGAGATAGTTGTAGCATGTATGTGTATTTCATGGTAGAAAAGAGGAACCAGATTTAGCGGTGAAGTAACTTGATCCTACTGCAAAACTCAGTATTAACGCCAAAACAGAACTCTGGTGTCATGATCATCACCTTGGTTTCTGTTTTAGTTTTTGTTCATACAAAACTGTGCTGACAGTCTCCACAGAGCAGAAAAGACCACTGTTGGCCAAATCCATTGCTGGAGATCCTGGAAACAGCCTCTGGACCCCTCCACATCAATTCACTGTTAGTGGGAAAGAGTTCTTGTATAGTTGTCACCTTATTGGTTTGGAAGAAAAAGCTCCTCCTTTTCCTCTTATATTTTCCTCATCCTCTTTTTGCAACGCTGGTTAAAGACAGGGGAGGATCCCATGAGGCTGTCAGGGGAGTGGGATCCATAGCTGCTCTCTGAGCCATTGGGACTCTGGGGCATCCCAGCCTCGCTGATGCCTGACATGGGCTCTTCAAAGACGTCACTGCCCAGCACGCCATGTCCAGAGACAGTGCCTTCTTCACTCTCCTGTGACTCTATTTTTACTGGGGCCAAATTCCAAAGAGGGGAAGCATTTACCTCAGCACCTAGAAACAGATTCCAACAGTCCGGCAGTCAAACACCAACAAAAAGCCAAATGCACACAGGTTAGTGAAGATCATGGACTGAGAAGGAATCTGAGAGCAGATACAAATGAAAACTATAAAAGAAATTAATAAATACAATATCGAGTCAGACAAATGGTCTGACAAATGCAGCCTAGGGCTGTCTATGACAAGGAAGCTATCTCTAGGAAAAATCATGGTAGTTGCCCTCCATTCTGTCACTTTCAGAGGGAGGCTATTAAGTCCTAGTATTGGTTAATTTGCTTAGCTGGGCTAAAGAAAATGATGAAGACCTAAATAGTATTTAAATGAATCCTAAACATATCCCCACTTTCTCATAACTCTTTAAGGGGAGATAAAAAGGATGGGAATGTCCCTGCCCAGTTCAGGGGCTCATGGAGATACCTCCTCTGGTTTCCTCCTTTACAAGGCACCTGGTCTTCTAGCCTTTCATTCTGGCTTCCTCACACTGTTCCAGGTAGAAAGAAGTCAAGATTATCTCTCTCCTCATTTGGCCAGGCCTGACCCAGGGAGGGGAGTCTTATGTCTATGAATGGCAGACTGCTCTGTGAGTCTTCAGCAATTCCTTTCAGACTCTCTTCTCTATTTAGTCATGATCTCCAATTATTTTTCCTATTTGTTAAGCTCTTTGCCTGATACTTTAAAAACTTTTTTTAAAGTCAGTTCTGACTTCTCACCAGGTCCACCACTACTACCACCAAAACCTGAAGGATCTATAATGTCATTGATATGGGTACTATTTCTGCAAATCCTGCCTCCAATCCAGTTACAATTCAGTAGATGATCTTTGAAAGTTGGTATGGCAAAAAAATTTCAACACCCTGCAGCCCTCCAGTGATGATGCTCTTTGAACATAGCTAGGCTGGTCCCTATATAACAATATAGAGCCCAATACTGGATGGATCTGTACTTTCCAGATTGGGAGGACCTGCCAAATTTATGTCCTACCAGCACAGCCATGAAGAGGCCGAGATCACCTTCACGCCACTATAAGAGATCAGAATAAGACTTCAGAGGGAGGCTATTAGGTCCTAGTATTAGTTAATTTGCTTAGCTGGGCTAAAGAAAATGATGAAGACCTAAATAGTATTTAATATTTGCAAAATCAATTTATGTGGCTGAATTAGAATGTGCATTTGTATGCTTCCCAATCTTTGAGAAGAGAAGAAAATTTGACTCAGCAGCTTTCTTGTAATCATGCCATAACTGAAAGCTACTTTGGAGAATGCTTCCTCTAGCCCAGGAGTGGGAAACCTATGGCCTTGAGGCCATATGTGGCCCTCTAGGTCCTCAAGTGCAGCCCTTTGACTGAATCCAAACTTCACAGAACAAATCCCCTTTACAAATCCCTACCCCTGCTCTAGCCTAATCTATTTTTCCAATAAAAACAGGAAAAGGAGAGAGAAGATAACTTCAGAATCCAAGCATCCAACTGAGATGTCTTGTGACCTGGCATTTTAAAATTCTGGGCTTTTCATTCTTACTTTCCTTTCCCCTCCCTTCTTTTTCATTCCTTTACCTCCAGCTCACCTATCATTTCCTCAAGAGCTTGATTTCAAATGGAAGGAAAAAGAAAAAGCAGTAAGGGCAGCTGGATGAATGGGTGAGTGTCAGAGAGTAAGAGCATTTTTCCTACCTGAAGCCTGTGGGGAAGCTTCAACCTCTAGGTTAGAGGAGAACCGTTCATTTTGCGCTCCAAGCACTCCTACAGGTAGAGATTGGTCACCAGATGCCAGGTCTCCTTCCAACTCCTCACTGACAGGGAAGGTGATATCACTGACAAGCTCCTCTTTGATTTTCACAGGTTTGGTATCTTCTGTAGCCTTCTCAGGATTTACAATCTTCTCATACTCCTCAGAAAGCTGCTTGCTAACCTGTCAGCAGGCAAGACACAAAGTTTTCCAAGAGAATGGTGAAGGCAAGTTGATCTTCATCTTTCTTCCCCTGGGGAAAAAAAAGGGGGTAAAGAGGTTGGAGAGGGAAGAGTATGAATGACAGAGAAGTTCAAAGATGAAGGAGTTTTGTTTAGCAAATGAAAGAGAGGAAGGCATGACAGATGTAAAAAAGCTTGTTTATGATGCAGATAGGGTATGTGTATATGAGAAAATGTGAAGAAAGATACTGATGGAAAATAGGAGGGACAGTAAAAAAGGTTCTATTTTTAGGCATAATTGCATATGGTATGCAGACCTAAGCTAATTAAGGAAGCCTTTCTTCTTATGTGTTAGAAATACTTTATCCCATCTATCCTTGGGGAAACTGAAGCAACGGTCAAGAGGTTTGTGGAAGGCCACAAGAGAAGACCAAATTAAACAGGAATTTCTGGTCTAGAGTTCAGTGTTCTGAATCTATTGACCATCTCTCTGTCCTTACCTCTTTTGAGCACATGTTAAGTCCTTGTCATCTACAGGGAATATTACTGATGCGCCCCTACTCAAAACAGGAAATGAGGTTTGGGCAACATAGTGGCTTAGGAAAATAAAAGACAAGATTACCAAAGATGAAGATTCTTCCCTTCCCCAACTTTCCGTCTCCACTCCAGTTCGAGATATGAGGGAACCTGAGAACCCCCAATTCAGTCTCCTTTAATTGTTTACTTCTTCACATGGTGCCCTCACCTGTAACATATAACTGTGATAGTCCTTGATACGGTGCTGCCAGAACTTCTGCAGCGACAGCACACTGCCAATGCCCACTTCATGGAATACCTGCTCCATAACATCAGGAAATGGAGTCTGTCCCAACTGGGCCTCCCTGTCCACAGCAAAGCGCAGCAGCTTGGTAAATTTAAGGCAATACTCATGGGCCACGTCGGTGAGAGTCTCTAGAACACTTTCATTAGCACATTCAAAGCCCGCATGAGCCAGGATTGTGGCTACTGACTGGTAAAGCAGCTGACGACAGGAGTTCCAACTCAGTTCAGTCACAGGTTCCCCCTTTCCTCTGAAAGTACAGACAGAGCAATGTTATGAGGGTTTATACTGTGGGAGAAACCTGTCCCTGCCTTCCTAGGAGTTTTCCAATTTCAAGAAAACCAATTTCCATTGTTGTAGGGAAATTTGGGTCAGGTTAGCTCTCCTAGTTTCTTTCTCATACTGCCTGAGCATATCCCAGGCACTCCATGATCACATCTTGGAACTCTCCAACTTTAGTTCTCTTTTAGCTAACTTCAATCCCCATGTTTCAATGCACTAGTCTATGGATTCAGTAATCATCTTTAGATATTACTATCTAATATATATTCAGTTACCTCTTGTGAACTTTGAATACAATAATAGCATAATTCCACCTAGTACTGCCAACAGCTTATATAGTAACTATAAACAAAAATAACTTTATATGGAGCAGCTCCTTAAGCTTGTGATTAGTACAAAACAGTCATATGTGGATTAATATTCTCAAATGGGGAAATATTTTCTACTTTACCATGTGCTTCTCTGAAATAGTCAGGTTGGTCCACCAGCAAAGTACTAAGGTTAACACAGATATAGCAAATTCCCTATTAGACAAACAGTCAAAAGATATGAACCTGCAGTTTTGAAAGAAAGAAATATCAGCTATCAACAGCCACATGAAATAATGTTCCAAATCACTAATAAGTAAAGAAAAGCAAATCCCATTATGAAGCTCTTGCCAATGGGGTGGGGAAAAGAGAGAAAGAAAACACAGATTTTGGTTAATTAAAAAGATAAAACCTTTGGATATATTGGAAAAATTGAATATTTATCAAAGACATGCTTAACACCCAATATGATGTATGGCTTCATGATGAAGAATTAAAGAAAGTATGTTTAAAAAAACAAAAACAACCCAAACCTGAAGGCTATGACAAAAATCCTGCTTTTCTAATCTCACTGATGACATCTTCATGCTTGTGAGGTAAGGCTGTATTGTTAAAGGGTTCCTCTAGACAGAAGTGTTTGAACTTCTAAACCTAATTTTTTGAAAGACTTGTTAACTCACATATTAAATTTACCACTCCCCTCTCCTCATGGAACACAGACAGGGAGTAAAATAATATGTTCTCTCTACTGCTCAGTTGATATGAGTCACTCAATACTCAGACTAGCAAAGTAACAGCTTGCCTGTTCTCAGGCAATGACGGCATTTCACATAGCTAACTAAGAGCCACTAAAGTACTTAAAATAGATTGATCACCTCATTTTGCATATTCTCAGATATTCCATGTTAGAGCCCTGCCTTACCGGTAAAAGTCACTCTCTGGGTCACTATGCCTGATCTGGAATGGCATTTTGCCTGTCTTGTTATCCAAAGAAAGCAGGTCATCAGGGAGGGGAGGTGAAGCGGGACGAGATGGAAGTGGTTCACTCTCTTCAGTTTTGATGCCCTCTGCCTGCTGCTGCATTTGAGCCTGGGCTGTAGCAATGAGGCTTCGTAGGCGCCGGTTGTGCTGGATAAGTTGGATTGTGTGGGTGGTGAGGCTGCAAGGCTCAGATGGGATGTCCAGCATGGTGGTTGGCCGTGGCTTATTGGCAGAGGGTTGGTGCAAGAGTGGATCTTGGACTTCCACCAGACGAAACTCCCGTGGGAGCAAATCAAAGGAGCTTCTGTTAGCTTGGCTGGATGATATTGGGATTTCTCCCCAGTATCTTAGCATTTTTGAGAATGAGTTGTTAAAGTTCAGTCTGACAAAAACAATGTTTCCTAATTCACAAGATAGGCTTCCAAAATAAAAAGCAGATTGGTCAAATCACCTCCTTATATCATCCTTGTCTGAGTAAGCAAAGTCAGGCCATCCAGGACTACTTAGAAAAATGTCTGCACCAGCAGTACTGTAGAAGGATCAGTATAGCTCTCATTGAAGAAACATGTGATTTCTGATCTGTAAAAAAAAAAAATCAGAAGTTTATCATCACAATCAAGGAAACTGATAACCTCTATGTGGCAGCCATCAATGCTAATTCAACTTTAGCCTTCATTAAGAAGTCAAGAAAACCTGGGGGGCAGCTAGGTGGCGCAGTGGATTGAGCACTGGCCCCGAAGTCAGGAGGACCTGAGTTCAAATCCGGTCTCAGACCAGACACTTGACACTTACTAGCTGTGTGACCCTGGGCAAGTCACTTAACCTCAATTGCCTAAAAACAAAACAAAACAAAAAAAAGTCAAGAAAACCTGGGTTCACATCCTGTCTCTGATACTTACTGGTCAAGGATAAATTGCTTTCCCTCCGAGTCTGTTTCCTCTTCTGTGAAATGGGTATAATAATTGTCCCTGTAGTACCTAATAGGGTTTGTTGTGAGGCTCAAATGAGATTCTATATGTAAACATCTTTGAAAACTTTAAAGAAGTCAGTTATGATGACAATGCTATGATGAAACACACAAGTATCCATAAGTAGAGATTGGCAAAACTAAGAACAATAGGTAGACAATGCAAGAGGCAGATGTAGGCTTGATGTAAGGAAAGACTTCCTTAAAAATCAGTTATCCTAAAATGGAATGGGATGCCTCAGAAAGGTAATGAATACCTTCCTACTCCCCTCCCAGGACAAGTTAATCACCAGAAATCTCAACATGCTGTGTTTAACTCAGCCTTGGATACTCAACACCTCCCTACCTCCCTCAGCCTTTTCTCCCCTTTACTAGAGGGCTGGAAGGTGGAGCCCTAAACTCCACCCAAAGCTTTCCTTTATAGGGGTAGAACCTGGACTTGGCAGCTCAATCCACTTTCCACCTCTAACTGTTTGAACAGGAATGAGGAGAAAGGAGTTCATCAAAAAAAGATTTAGGAGATTTAGTGGACTGCAAGTTCTACAAGAGTCAACAGTGTGATATGGCATCTAATAAACTGAATGTGATCCTAGGCTGAATTAAGAGAGGTACAGTTTTCCTGAGTAGAGACGTAATAGCCTGGCTATACTCAGGCCTAGTCAGAGAATAACTCAAGTATTATATCCAGTCCTGGATACATATTGCTATAGAAACAGACTGAAATCCATCTACGCTTGCCCATTCTATCAGACTCCTTTGCACATCTTTCCATAAGTTTGCAACAGGGTTTTCATTTACTATGTTGGGTGCCTTCCCTTATTTCTTGGGACATCTGAAAGAATGCCAGTGCAGCAAATGGGTCTTCCATTGGTTAACTCTTGCTCCTGCCACATGACCAGCTCATCTTCTTTCTTGATTACACATTTCCCTGAAGACATGCCTTGGCCATGGCAAACCAGGAAATAAAAGAATTGATACTTATTTAACAATTTTTTTTTTTAGGCAATTGGGGTTAAGTGACTTGCCCAGGGTCACACAGCTAGTAAGTGTCAAGTGTTTGGTCTGAGGCCGGATTTGACCTCAGGTCCTCCTGACTTCAGGGCGTGCTCTGCGCTCTATTCACTGCGCCACCTAGCTGCCCCTTTATTTAACAATTTTAAAGTTTGCAAAGTACTTTACTGGTGCTATCTCATTAACGCCTCAAAGGAATCCTGTGAGATGGATACAACAGTTATTATTATCTATATATTAGATAAATTAGATCAGGTAAAATAGATTAGATCAGGTAAGATAACTGAGACCCAGAGAGCTTAAGGGAGTTGTCCATACTCACAAAGCTACTGAGAATCAGTGGTGGGATTTGAGCCCAGGTTTTTCTAACTCCAGATCCATAACTCTAACTTACCATGCCATGTTGTAAGTAATCTACTAGAGATTCTATTATATGAGGAATTACTGAAAGAACTGGGCATATTTAACCTGGAAAAAGAAAAACTGAGGAGGGATTTGACTGCTGTCTTTTAAGTGCTATCACGCAAAAGAAGCATTTGTCTTTTTCTTTTCCAAAGAGGAAAATTTTGTCTTAAAATACAAAAAAACTTCTGAGTAACTAGAGGTATCCCAAAGCTGAATAGACTTTCTCCTTAGGAAACTTTGGGCTCCCCCTCAGGTGATCTTTGGGTAAAGACCAGATGATGATTTGTAAGGAATGTAGTTGAGGGAATTCCTATTCATATAGAAGTTGAACTAGATGGCTTCTGAGGTCCCTTACAACTCTGTGCCTTTGTGAGGGGAAGGAGCACTCTGGCTCAGGAATCAGCTTGAAGGGTCCTTGGCAAAAGGCAGCAGGGACAGAGCATGGTGCGGTAAAAAAACAACTGGACATTGGAAAGCTGAAGACAGAGGAGGGTTCAGTACCAGCTGGGGCATTATTATCTATGTGATCCTAAGCAAGTCACTTGCCTTCACAGGCCTCAGTCTCCTCATCCGTAACACTCAGGGGGCTGGACTGACGTGAGACAGCGCAGTGCAGCGGAAAGGGTGCTGGAGTCGGAGGTCCTGGGTTTAAAACGTGACTGTCACTCACTTCTTATGACCCCTGAACCTCTCTGGGCCTCAGTTTCCTTCTCTGTAAAACCAGAGGTTGACCTCAGATGACCTCGGAGATCCCTCCCAGCTCTAAAGTCAAAGCTCTAAAGATCTTAGGCGCTAAAAGACCCGCCCCTGGGCTGAAGGGGCTGGGGGGGGAGCGGTGGGGAGGGTATTTACCGGCTTCCAGCGGGATGGCTGGGAGGGGGCGACGTCTGAGCCCGTCCTCGGCAGGGCCCTGAAGCCCCCGGAGACGCGTGCTGGGCGAAGCGTAGGCAGCGAGCGTGAGCAAAGCCCACCGAACTTGGAAATAGACGGAAGTTCCTCTCTTCGGGTCGGAGACGGCCGCCGGAAGTCGTCACTAAGTAGTGCACTTGTAAAGACGTCCTCCCTTTCCAAGACGCTTCCTTTATTCGATAGTGTTAGAGTTTTAATTCGGTCCAGTGTCGGATGCAGGAGTCGGGGGAGGACACTGAAGTCGGCAAGCTCCGGCACCTCCCCTCCCCAGGGAGGGCTGGAAGCTGCAGCGGGGCACTTGGAGCTCTCCGAGTCCGGTTTCCGGCGGACGCTATTAGACATCGGACTCCTCGAAGATGGCGGAGCTCTCCTCAGAGGCAGAGCTGGGGTCCAGCTCCGAGCCGCCAGACAGCGACTTCAAAAAGCCGGTCCTGCCATTGCCCTCGATGCCGCGGGAGCATACGCAGGGCCCCGCTCCCCGGGAGCGAGAGGAGCGGGAAGAGGAGGAGAAGGAGCCGCCGCTGGCCGGCGGTCCTGGCGAGCAGGGAGTCCAGCCGGCCCGGCGGCGAGACGTCCGGGAGGAGCCCGGCCCCGGGCCCCCCGCAGAGGAGAAGCCGCGGCCGTCCGGAGCAGCGGCGGGCGCTCCTCCAGCCAGGAGCCCGGCTCCGGCTCCTCCGTATCAGGAGCCACCGTGGGGGGGACCCCCCGACGCTCCCTACAGCCTGGAGACGCTGAAGGGCGGGACCGTCTTGGGCAGCCGCAGTCTGGAGGGCCGGAGCCGCTGCGTGTTCGGGCGCCTGCCCAGCTGCGACGTGGTGCTGGAGCACCCCTCGGTGTCCCGCTTCCACGCTGTGCTGCAGCACCGGGCGCGGGGCCCCGCGGGGGACGAGGACCCCCGCGGACCCGGCTTCTACCTATACGACCTGGGGAGCACCCACGGCACCTTCCTGAACAAAACTCGCGTCCCGCCCCGCACCTACTGCCGCGTCCACGTGGGCCACGTCCTGCGCTTTGGAGGCAGCACCCGGCTCTTTATCCTGCAGGTAAAGGAGCCCCGCCCCCGGCTCCCCAGGTTGTGTATTAGTGTATGTTTGTCAGCCTTTCCCACAGTTGAGGGTTATGCCTTCTGGCTCCAAGATAGACTTCTTTATGGTTTCTGCTCCCACATCCTAAAGGGATTGTTTTACTTGATCAACAGGGACCAGAAGATGATAAGGAGGCAGAATCTGAGCTAACCGTAACTCAGTTGAAGGCTTTGCGAAAGCAGCAGCAGATGAAATTAGAGAAGAAGATGTTGGGTGAAGACTCAGATGAGGAAGAGGAGACAGATGCCACAGAAGAGAAGAGAAATACTAGTAGTCAGGATGTTGAGATGGGATGTACTTGGGGAATGGGTAAGAACTGAAAGCTACTAAGAAAGCAAGTCAGAATTTTTTTTTTAGAATTATTAATTGTATCTTATACTTGTCTTGTGTTTGGAAAATGACATAATATCCATTTGGTCCTCATAACAGCCCTGTGAAGTATAGAGGAGTGACTATTGTTATTCCTACTTTTAAAACAAGAAAACTGAGCTCCAGAGTTGAAATTTCTTGCCTGAGGTCACAGAGCTGTCAACAGTTCCAGGACTGTAAGAGTTTTGACTCCGTTATAACCCTGGTATGAATAAAACTTTTCTTGAGAAGTCACATAGGATATTGATTGAACACATTCTCCTAGCAAGTCACTTAATCTCTCTGGGCCTCAGTTTCCTCATTTATAAAATGAGAGTATTGGACTAAGTTATCTTAAAAACTCTTCCCTAGGATATAGGCAAAGCACTTAATGCAGTTATTTAATTCTGGTCCAAATGATCACCTTCTTTTCTTAGGAGAATGCCCTTATTTGTAATACAATAAAGCGTGGGAAAATTGTCAAATGAAAGATTTTGTGACTATGAAGTAAATAGCACACTATGTAAAAAGTCTCATGTGTTCTCTGCCTTGGTCCTAGTCGTTGTCAATTTAAGGACATAGAGAAGCAGTATGCTGTAGTGGAAAGAGCACTCAAGTTGGAAGTTAGAACACTTGGATTCAAAGCTTGGCTCTGCCACTTCTCTGATGCTCAGCATCCTCCTCTGCAGTATGAGAGGGCTCTCTTTCAGCTTAGATTCTATGACTTTAGGGATCCTCTACCAAAAAATTTTTTTTGTTTGTCGTGATTGAATATGTGCATAAAGGGACCCATTTAAAATACTAAAATTTTCCTTTGCATTTGCATGTTTATATGGAGGTGTATACATTCAGATTTTGGAGAGGAAGACAGCATATCTTATGGAATCATAGAGCTGGAAGAGACGATTGAAGATCATTTAGGCCAAACCCTTCATCTTGCAGATGAGGAGTCTGAGGCCTAGAGAAGTTATTTAATCCTCTCCATCTCTGCATAGCATCACCAAGGAACTACTCAAAACCTACGGTGTCATGACACTCTGCTAGGCACTAGGGGTATAAAGTATGTGTATGCATAAAATGATAAATAGCGATGTAAATTGTCCTATAAATGCCAAATTAATAATAGAGACAATGTGCTGCAGGACTTGAGGGCTTGAACATTTGGGGAATGCGTCAAAGGAGCTGGGCTTGAAAGTCAAAGTAGAACTTAAAACAAGAGAGAATGTGAGGGCATTCCAAGCAGGGGAACTTTGACAGAACACTGATAGTTTGTTCTGGAGTCTACTCCAGTAAACTCTTCTTTTAGGGAAGTTGTAGAGATAGGCCTGAGATTGGTAAGTTAAAGAATTTAGACTTTTTCCTGAAAGCACATTGGTGAGTGGGTGGTTTTTAAATTTTTTTTTTTTTGTTTTTCCCATGAGTGTGAGTTTCTTCACAGCACTTAGCTACTATACCTAAGACTGCACTTCTCTGGCCTGTCCCTTGTCCCATTTTCTTCTTGGTTTTGTTAAGATATTGATAAATAGAACACATTTGGGATTTGTGGTGAGAAGTATCATGTATTACCTCAGTTTTGTATAGCCTGACTCTCTTCTTTTTTGAGATAAGGTAGTGAATACTATTTTGGTAAGGTTTTCCTTTTTTTCCCTCCCTGCTTAAATAATATGTGTGACATTCTCTTTGATTTCTTCTACCCCAACCCTCTTTCTGCAGGAGAAGATGCCATTGAAGATGAAGTTGAAGAGAACCCTATTGTTATAGAGTTTCAGCAGGAACGTGAGGCATTTTATATAAAGGATCCCAAAAAGGCCCTGCAGGGGTTTTTTGAAAGAGAAGGTCTGTGATTAGCCTTTGATGATGGAAGTTATATATGTCCTATACCATAAATTCCAGTTTAATGCCATTCTTTAAAATGCCATTAAATCTACTTTCCCTGTATATGCTGTATAACTGCTCAGATTCTGCTTAATAGTTCAGCCTTTACCTGTTTCTTCAATTAAAGTATGCTCCTTCTGGGTTTGCCAATAATTAATTTCAGCAAACTAAATTTAAGTACCTACTGTTTGCCTAGCATTTTGCTAAGTACTGGGAATGTACAAAGTTTAGATAAGATGAGAACCCTGCCCTCAAAAGTCTTGCAGTCAAAAAGGGTGGTGTGGTGAATAAATTTTTTGCTATTCCAAAAGATTTACATCAATGGCCCATCCATTCAACTTCTCATGCCTTAGCAGACCATCTTCACTAATTTCTATGACAAAACCAGTTTCATTTTGTGGTGCTGCTAGCATGAGACTTTTCAGAGCTTAGCTAGGCTCATTATTGGATGACAGCCATGTAGCTGTTTCCAAGCCCATGCTCCAAGCCACCTGCTGGAGCTTACATTCCTTTGGCATAGCTTTTGAAAACTCAGTCACCTCCACAACATTATGAGGCAAAACAATAAGAATTTAGTGGAGGAGTAAGAGCCTTGACATTCTTCTTAACCTGAAACAAAGGATATATTTCACTTGACTCAGATCCTTAGCAGAAAACTTTGGTGTTGGGAAAATTGAATCAAGTTCTTATAAGTTTTCTGTTCCTAAGTCATAATATTCTGTAATTCCTATCATACATGGTAATTTCATATGGTTAAAAAAATATATTTTACATAGGATTGTTTAACTCTGATTTTCTTTCCCTAGTATATCAAGTTCAACTAATAACTGAATTTAATTTAGGAAGTTACTTTAAATTATTATTACAAATCTCTTTTTTACCTCTGTAGGGGAAGAATTAGAATATGAATATGATGAACAGGGACACAGCACTTGGCTTTGCAGAGTTAGGTATGTGTTTTTCCCATTCTCCCTTTACAGGTCAATTAATTTTAAGCTTCATTTATAGTTCTAAATAAGAGTTAAGATTACTAGATTTATAAAAAAAAGTTTTGAGTTTGGGTTTTGGTATTTCATAGGTATTTATTGTTTTTATCTCTGTGTGTATAGGGAAATGGTGTTACTTTTCTCTTTGGGGAATTTGAAGCATTATAGTGGAGAGTAGGACAAAGCAATTTAAGAACTCATTGCCCCCTTTTTTGATTGATCTTCTACATAGCCACCAAATTGATGTTCTTAAACTATAGATCTGACCATGTAACTCCCCTCCTCAAATATCTTTAGTGACTTCCTGTTACCTCTAAGATAAAATTCAAAATTATCAACCTGTTTCCTACTTACCTTTTTATCTTTTCTTTGTATTATTTCCCTTTACAAATTCTCCTTTCCTATCGAACTGTTAGGCTAGCTGTTTCCCATATTTGACCTTTGATCTCTCACTTCTGTGCTGTTACACTGATGGTCCCTATGTTTGGATTGTATTCTCTCTTCACCTCCCATTCATCAAATTCCTAACTTCCTTTGAAGAACTCAGCAGCTACTTGATATAGGAATCCTTTCGTGATCTTCCCATTATTAGTATGCTTTCCCTCTTGAAATCCTTTTTTACAATTTTGTACATATTTTGATTTTGTTCAGTTAACTTTTCTTTTGCCTCTACAATTCTGTTAGTCTCTGTTACAGGGATTGTATGATATAGAGTGTCTAACTACATAATTCCTAATTCTCTTAAATCTTCTAGTCTTTCTTTGAACTTGCTGATTTTTTCATTATGAGTTCTAATATCTGTCATTATTTCTCTTATATTTTCACTTAATTCATTGATTGCTCTTCTAAACCAGTCTAAAGGTTCTTAGAGTTGCTTTATTGTTGTTTCAGAGGGCCTCCTGGAATTATTTGTATGATCTTTGCTTTGTTTGTTGTAAAGAACTCACTTATGGAAATGACTTTTTTGTACAAAATGCTCAGCCCCCTTCCTACCTTTCCAGTCTTCTTACACCTTATTCCCAGACATATATTCTTTGTTTCAGTAATGCTAGCTTCTTGGCCATTCACAAGAAATGCCAAGTCTTAGCTCTGGGCATTTTCTTTGGCTGTCCCAAATACCTCCTTCATTCTGCCTACTGAACTCCTTGGCTTCCTTTAAGCCCAAACTAAAATCCCATCTTTTACTGGAAGCCGTCCCCAACCCCTCTTAATTCTACTGCCTTCCCTCTTAATTATTTCCTATTTATCCTGAATATAGCTTTATATATATTTGTCTCCTCCATTACATTATGAGCTCCTGCAGGGCAGGATCTGGATTGTTTTTTACTTCTTTTTTTGCATCCCCAGCAAATAGCAAATGCTTAATAAATGCTTATTGGTTGATTGATTCTCCAAATATTTGTTTATTTCTTATCCTTGGTAAGCTTTTTAATCTGTTTTTACTAATTGCTGCTGGTTTTCTTAAGTGGTAGCTTTGTAGTAAAGGTGCTTTTTATTCTTTTGTTCCTTTCCCCCAGTCCTTGTTATTTTTTTCTCAGGTCATCATGGTTCAAAACAATCTGTGACCCTCATTCTCTTCTCTAGATCTCTAGATCTCTCTTTTTTCTCCTGGACTGTACTAAATGGTTGTAACAGGTGCTTTACCTCTGGGCCCTTCCCTCTATGTTTTGTCCATCTTTTTTGAAGTTCTTGGGAGTGGTCTGATTCATGAGCCTTAGCCCACTCTGGGATCAACTTCTTTCTGGGCCACTATCAAGGAGTTAACTCCAAAAGATAGTGCCTGAAACTGCAGAGATACAGGGACATAGGCCCTAGGCCAGCACAGGGATGGGCACAGGGGAAAAGTGGGTGAGATAGAATTGTTGGTGAGTTAGTCTTAAGTTGTTTTTTCTATAAAAATTAATTTTTTCCAGGGTCTTTCCTCTTTTCCTCTTCCTCTCATTGCTGATTTTGCTGCATTATTGGCTCTGCTTTTTTTGGTAGTGGGGGAAAGAGCTGTAATCTAGGACACCTCTCATTCCCCCATCTTCCCAGTATTCTTTATATTTTTTATGTTTACTTATTTGTGTACATGTTGTATCTATCCCCTTCCTAGAATCAGTCAATCAGTAGACGTTTGTTAAGTGCCTACTATATGCCAGGCACTGTACTGACAAAAGTGGCAAAAGTCAGTCCCTGCCCTTAAGTAGCTTACAGTCTAATGAATGATAGTTGCTTGAGAGCAGGAGCTATTTTATTTTTGTCTTTTTCTTCCCCCCCTTCTTTTTTCTGTTAGGCAGTGGGGTTTAAGTGACTTGCCTAGGGTCACAGAGCTAGTAAGTGTCAAGTGTCTGAGGCTGGCTGTGAACTCAGGTCCTCCTGACTCCAGGGTCAGTACTCTATCCACTGCACCACCTAGCTGCCCCTATTTTTGTCTTTGTAGCACAGTGCATGGTACATAATAGGCATTTAATAAATGTGTTGAGGGGGCAGCTAGGTGGCACAGTGGATAGAGCACCAGCCCTGGATTCAGGAGGACCTGAGTTCAAATCTGGTCTCAGACACATAACACTTACTACCTCTGTGACCCTAGGCAAGTCACTTAACCCCATTGCCTAGCCAAAAAAAAAAAATGCATTGAATTGAATCAAGCCATTCAGATATGTGTGGCAAATGCTGTCACATATTAGCTCCTTTTCCTCATTGATATTTGCAACTGATGCAGGTTGCCTGTGGATGATTCATCAGGAAAACAACTGGTGGCTGAGGCCATTCACTCAGGGAAGAAAAAGGAAGCAATGATCCAGTGCTCCCTGGAAGCTTGTCGGATGCTCGATGCTTTGGGTTTGCTGCGTCAGGAGGCAGGTTAGTAGCTAGGCAAGGCAACTGGCAGCCTCCTGGAGGCTCTTTCTTATGAATACAGTTAAGGATGAATATATAATAATCTTTATTATCCTAGTTAGCTTCCCCTTAACTTCCTCCATCCTTCTGAAAAAGTTGCAGTGTGTGAATATAATGGAATATTATGATGCAATAAGAAATAAGCATGAAGAATTAATAGAAAGATGGGAAGAGTCCTATGAATTGACACAGAGTGAATGAAACAAAACCCAAAGAACAATGTACACAATGACTACAACAATTCAGATAAAATATCACTAAAAGAAAGCTGTAGTGTGAGTAGTAAAATCAGTGATGATCCTGAAGAATAGATAATGAAATATCTCTCTTCTCAGCAGAGGAGAGAAGGACTAATAGGGCAGAATGTTACTGACACTGTCAGATGTATTTTTATTCAGTTATTTTCTTTGTTATGGGGGAAAATTTGATCTAGTGAGGAGGGAGAGTATTTTCAGAAATAACTGATACTGAAAGAAAAGACAGTAAAGAAAACAAACCTTTTTTTAAAAAAATTTTCTAACTTTTCACTTTTTATCCATTATGCATACTTTAGTATCTCGAAAAAGGAAAGCTAAGAACTGGGAGGAAGAAGATTATTATGACAGTGATGATGATACATTCTTGGATCGAACTGGCTT
This sequence comes from Vombatus ursinus, assembly GCF_900497805.2. NCBI lineage: Eukaryota > Metazoa > Chordata > Mammalia > Diprotodontia > Vombatidae > Vombatus > Vombatus ursinus. Next base: position 19,222,270 of record NW_020948840.1, on the reverse strand, counting down.
GGTTGAGAAGAAGCGACTTAACAGGATGAAAAAAGCTGGAAAGATTGATGATAAGCCAGAGACCTATGATTCACTGGTAAATGTGGAAACATCTGTATTAAAGCGTTATTTGATTTTAAATTTATTGTAATACTTTAATGCTTAGAAATAGAGAAGTAAGTAGAGCTTTAATTTTAAAAGGACTAAGGGAAAATAAAATAGCCCTTAGCATGTGCTAACAAAGGAAGATGAAAAGCATTTTGAGGGTGTATTAGCATTAGGTTCCAAAATGTACCATTTTTTTGCTTGTGTAGTGTTATGCTACATGTGTTGATAACCAGCAGTCTCCCAGGCAGTATACCGAATTTAGACAATATCTAATTCCTGTTCCACTGACCTACAGTGAAAAAAAATGCCACTAACCAATGGTTTTGGACCAAGTGAAATAAAATTTGAAGTCTGCCTTGTGCTTTCAATCCTATTCAATTCTGACATCTTCAGCATCTCCCACTCTCTTTTCCTTTCTCTCAGTCTCTAACAGCCGGATAACCCTTCCCTCTACCACTGGTATAAGCCCTCAATTCCATCCCCTTTGGTCTTTTCCAGCAAATTTAATCCTCAAGCATCCTCACTGTCTTTTGAATCTTCAACCTCTCCCTGTTAACTGGTTATCTCCCTACTGTCTTCAAACATACTCTTTAGCCTTAAAAACCAAAACCAAAAAGGAGAAAAACTTTTATTGGGCCCTACTTTTATCACCTTAAGTTTTTGTCCTATATCTCTCCTGCCTTTCTCAGCCAAATTCCTTGAAATTTCTTAAAAGTTGTATAAACTTCATGCCTTTGCTTTCTTTCCTCTAACTCACTCCTTAATGCTTTGCCATTGGGCTTTTGACCTAATCACTCAGCTGAAACATTTCACTTCAAAGTTACCAGTGATCTCTTGATTTCCAAATCTGACCTTTTCTCAGATATAATGCTTCTTGATCTGTTGCATTTGACGCTGTTGATGACTGTCTAGTAGATGTTCTTCTCTCTGGGTTTTTGTGACACTGCTCTCTATTGGTTTGCCTGCTGTCTGTCTGACCTCTTCAGTCTTTGCCGATCACTTCCTCTAACTGTGAGTGTTTCCCACAGTTCTCTCCTGAACCCTCTTTTCTTTTCCCTTTCTCTTCCTCTCTTGGTATCCTTATCAGTTCCCTTGAGTTTTAACTAGATGCAGATGACTCTCAGATCTACATATATTGCCCCTGCCCCTCCACTTCAATTCTGAATCACCAAATGCCTATTGGATGTTCCAGATACATCTTAAAACTCAATATGCCTAAACCTGAATTCATTATCTTTTCCCCTTAAATCCAGTTCTCTTCCCAGATTATCTATTTCTATCTAAAATACCATCCTTCTGGTATCTCAGGTACATAATCTTAGCCTTATCTTCACTCTGTCTCACTCCATATAACTAATTAGTTGCCAAATCTTCATCTTGCATCTGACCCTTTCTCTCCACTCACACAACTGCCACCTTTATTCAGGCTGTCATCATCTGTCACTAAATTATTTTCACAGCCTAATTATTGGCCTCTCTGACTCAAGTCTCATTCCAGCCATCCCACACATTGCTGCCAAAGTAATTTTCTTTAAGTGAAGATCTATGCTACTTCCTTACTTATCCAACTCCAGTGGCTTCCTATTGCCTCTAGAATAAAATAAAAATTCTTATTTAGCTTTTAAAGCCATATAAGCCTGGCCCCAACCTACCTTTCTAGCCTTGTTGGGTATTACTCCCTCTCCTGTTCTCTGAGATTTAGCCAAATTGGCCTTCTCTCTTTTCCTCACTCATGACACTTAATCTTGTGCCTTCTGTGATTTTGCAGGAATGTACTCTCTCTTCACCTCTGCCTCACGAGTCCCTCCCTTGCTTTTAAGATGCAGCTCAGGCTCCGTCTTCTACATGTAGGTTTTCTTGATGACGCCTCCCCCCACAAAGCACTAGTATCCTGCTTCCCATACCATCTTGTATTTAGCTATTTTCTGTGTGTATGTGTATATGTATACATAAATATGTATTTTCTTGTGTTTTTTTCTAATTATTTTCTCTCCTACTTCCCTTACCTTCTGTTAAACAATTAAAAAGAAAAGAAAAACCCTTGTAACAACTGTGAATAGTCAAGCAAAACAAAAACCTTGTCCAAAAATGTATGTTTCATTCTGCATTTTAAGCCTGGCAGGAGGTGGGTAGCATGCTTCATCTTTGGTCCTCCAGAATCATGGTTGGTCATTGCATTGATCAGAGTTTTCAAGTCTTTCAAAGTTGGTTTTCTTTAAAATGTCATTGTATAAATTGTTCTCCCAGTCCTCCTCCTCACTTCACTCTGCATGAGTTCATAGAAGTCCTTCTAGTTTGCTCTGAAACTATCCTTTTTTTCATTTTTTGTTCCATTACATTCACATAACGTAACTTGTTCAGCCATTTCCCAGTTGGTGGGGACTTCCTTAGTTTCCAGTTTGTTGCCATCATCAAAAGAGCTGCTGTAACTATTTTTGTACAGCCAGGTCCTTCCTCCCCCCCCCCCCCCATAGGGGTGTAGGGCCTAGCAGTAGTATAACTGGATCAAAGGGTATGCACAATTGTTGATTGGTTTGCTAAACTTTTTTATTTTATTTTACTTTTTTAGATTGGGAAGTTAAATAATGCAGAGAAAGAACTTGTTGAGATTTCAGAGAAGTTGAAAGTCTCAGGCAAAGGTAAGACTCATTCATTATTTCTAGTGATCTGTGAGCTTGTTAGTTTGTGTATTCCCTCCACTTCCTGGCACAACTTAATAGACATTCTTCAAATGACTGTGGTCAACTTTCTGGTAATTCTCAAAACTTAGGCAGGTTGGCCTTTCAATGACAGATATACAGTAGTCGTTTGTAGGTTGTTTATGAAACTTTTGGAGCAAACCAGGAATAGGACTGCTTTATCTTTCTTCTGTAGTGAGGTGACAGTAAAATACTGATTTTTTTTCAATGGTTTTCTTCTTGCTAGGTTAATGTGGAAGCATAGATACAGACACAGAAATCAATGAATCTGTGACTCATTCAGCAAGTATTTATTGAGTGCCTATTGTGTTTTTGAATAAACTGAAGGGAGTATCTATACTCTTGAGCAGCAGACAGTATGGTATAATAGAAAGAGCTTGCTATATCTGGAGTCAAATGACTTGGATTTCAGTTTCAGTTAAAAAAAAAAAGCAACACTTGTATGGCCTTGGAAGTCACCTTTTCTAGGCCTTAGTTTCCTCCTCCGTAAAATTTTTGCATAGTTAGTATTTTGTGGATCTCATTTTGTGTCACTTCCTGTAGATCTTTCCTTCATTTCTTGTATTAATCATATTAGATGGGTTTTAGTGATAACATTATGTATCATAATTTATCCGTTACCCAAAAAACGCACAGGTCATTTCCATTTGTTGTTAATGCAAATAAAATATCTGTGAATATTTTTATATAGCTGGATTCTTTATCCCTTTTAACAGTATCTTTAAAATATATTTTTTATCTGTGAGATTGCCAGGTGAAATGGTATGATCAATTTTATAATTTTTATTGCATTTGACTAAGTTGCTCTTGAACATTTGTAGCAGTCTATGTTCCTACCAACAGTGTGATAGATTGTCTGTTTCACCGTAGCTCCAACATTGAACCTTCTTTTTTGGGGGGCTTAAGGGCATGGGCTTGTGGAGGAAGGGGAACAGGGAGTGGTGAGGAGGAAATTTTTGCCAATTTAATAGGCAGGTGGTATCTCAAGGTGCTCAATAACATTTCAAAATGTATTATGAAGCAGCTATAAAAATTTTCTAGTAATAATGAAATAAAAGAGGCAGAGAAACGGATCAATACAACTATACAAAAATTAAACCTGATGCACATATGAAACTAGTATTTAATAAACTCATAATTAAAAAACAAGGAAATGGAGTCATTTATTCAATTAAAACTCGTGGGAAAATTGGACAGCTTATATGGCAGAAATAAATTAAGATCTATAAGTTGTACTATGTTGTATGATACACTCTTAACTAGATAAATGATATAGGCATTGCCTTGATTTGTACTTTTTGAGAATTTGACTAGCTTTTCATGTGGTTATTTACTGTATAAGTTCACATTCTTCCTTTAAAAGTTGAATGTTCAAGTCTGTTGACCACTTCTCCACTGGGGGAGCACATAATCACTCTGCTAGAGGTATATCATAGAATTATTGAGTTGGAATGGAAAGTACCTTAGAGATCACCTGTCCTAGTCCAAACTCCTCACTTTACGGATGAGAAGACTGGATGAATGATTTGCTCAAGGTCACACAGCACAGACAAAAGTGACAGAATGAGAATCAAACCAGGGTTCTCTAAAGATTCTTTGTTCTTTCTGCTATACTGGGCTGTCTTAGTTCCCTATCAGTTCTGGGTGTCATACTATATCTGATATATTTGCTGCAACTATTTTCCCCAGTCTGTTCTTGTTCTTTTTATTCTAGAGATCATGCTTTTTGTCTTGTTTTTTGTCTTTGTTTAATCTATCTCCTGATTTTTATCTCTAATAATTTTGTTTTGGACTGGACCTGTAATTTTTCCATGAGGAAACTTCTACCAATATGGGTCAACACCTGCCTTGCACCTTACATTCTTTTCAAATTGCCTGGAACCCTCAGAGTTTAAGTGCCATGCTCAGGGTCACACAGCCTGGATGTGTCAGAGGCAGGATTGGACCCCAGGGCTTCCTGACTCAGAAGCTCGTTTTCACCATTTTGTTTCTCATTTTATTGGATTGCTAAATAAACATTTTTTACTCTTGAAAATTGCATTAAATATATCATTACTTTTTCTTCCAGTTTTTGTTATATAAAATTATTAAAATAAAAAATTTGAATACTTCTATCATTTATGTAGTTAAGAATATATCATATTATTTAGTGTGAGTTATGGATCTTAATTTATCTTTGCCATATAGCTGTCCAATTTTCCCGAGTTTTAGTTGAATAATGATTCCATTTCCTTGTGTTTTTAAATCGTGGGTTTTTTTTAAATACTAGTTTCTTATGTTTATAAGATTTTATTTTTGGATAGTTCTAGTGATCTGTTTCTGTACCTTTTTTTATTCCATTATTACTAAGAAGTTTATAATACACTTTGAAATCTGTTAAGGCCCTGTTCCAGGTCTAATGTTCATAATTTCTCTTGATATTTTTTGCCTGTCTCTGTTCTGGATGAATGGTCTTACCTAATTTAAGAATTGTCCTTTTCGTATTACATTAAATCTATAAATTAATTTCAGAAATATTTACATTCTAATATATTTCTTCTGTCTAACCATGAGAAGGAAATATATCCCTCCAATTTGTTCAATTCTTGAATTCCTGTCCAAATAATTTTTAAGTTAACTTTTATATAATTCTCTTATATTTCTTGGTATGTTAATCCCAAAATATTCTGCACATTTTGTTGTTATATAGAAATGCAGTTACATTTCATGGAGTTATTTCATACCTGGTTTTTTTTGCTATTGCCATTTATTACCTCAAGATTTTAATTTACTTTCTTGGGTTTTCTAGATAGTCATGTCATCTATAAATAGATATTTTAATTTCTCTGTTGCCAATGCTTTTTAGTGATGGGCATGGAGTCAGGAAGACCTCAGTTCATATCCAACCTCAAGACACTTATGTGTGACCCGGGGCAAGTCACTTAACCTCTATTTTCTCGACTCTATAATGGGGGAAATAATAGCACCTACTTTGGAGGATTGTGAGGATCAGGTGAAATAATAATTGTAAAGTGAAGCACAGTGCCTGGCACATAATAGGTACTTAATAATGCTTATTCCCTTCCTTCCCCCTTTTCAACTTTTATTGCTAAGCCACCATGTCTAAGACTGTCACAGGATTTGATGACAGGGGACAGCTCTGCTTTCCATTTATTTTTAGTGGGAATACCTCATTTCATTTTTTTCTTGATATCAGTTGGTGATTTCAATACTTTTTCATCATATTTAGGAAAGATCTTTCTGTTTTAATTTCCTCCTCTGTAAAATGAGGGGATTGGACTATCTATGATCCTCAGTTTTTCAGTGTTTTTAACATAAATGAATCCTCTATGTCCTGTTATGTTCTACTTCCCATTATTTTATTTATTTTTGTTGTTGTTGTTTCAGTGTATGTCAAATGTAAGAGGCAATATGGTGTAGTGGGTAGAGGGCTAGCCCCAGAATTAGAAAGACCTAGGTTCAAGCCCCACCCCTTATATATATCCTGGCTATGGAACCAGGACAGAGCACTGAAACCAGATTAATGATATTGGCCTGTATAATTCCAGTAACTCTGTTGTTTCTTTTCACATCTGCATTACTTCTGTTCATTAACTGTTTCAGTCAATATTTTTCAACAGTATTTTAAAAATTATATCAATGTTCTTGCTTGGTTCATTTGGGGACTACATTTAAATTATATTTTGGATTTTTGACCATTTTTCTTCTCCAATTTATCTTTTATCATTTTTTGAGGGGAGTGTTAGCCTGGCCAGCCTGGCTTTCCTTATTCTCATTCTGTTATCTTCCAAAATTTCTTTATTGAGTACATTACATTGATATTTAGCAGTGCTGCACCTTGGTGCCAGTCTTAGTAGAATTTACATTTGTTATGGCCATAGTGATTGCTTGAGATCCAGTTCTGTGACCGTAGTATCTTATTATATTACTTTTATGACCTTAATATCTTACTATTAAGCCCTGTGTCACTACTTTCGGGTACATATTTTCTAAAATATTATCTCTTTTATTGCCAGCCCTGTCAGAGTCTACACCTCAGGATTCTTTGGATGCATTCATGACAGAAATCAAATCAGGGAGCACATTAGATGGTGTGTCCCGGAAAAAGCTTCATTTAAGAACCTTTGAGCTGAGGAAAGAACAGCAGAGACTTAAAGGGCTGATCAAACTTGTAAAACCAACGGAGATGCCAGAGCTTAAAAAGTGAGTGTTAGTAATAGTGTTTAGAACTTGAAATAGAATTTGAAATAGGCAAAAGTTGGTATGTGATACACTTGGAATTGAACTATTTCTATTCTGAGATTAGAGGCTATATATGATATAGTGGAAAGAATGTGAGACTTGTATTCTGGAGAATTACTTCAAATGTTATCTCTGACATGTTTTAGCTTTGTGAACATGGCAAGGTATTTCACTTCTCAGAACTTGTTTGGTCATCTGTAAAATGGCACAGGATTATTATAGAGAAAGCACTTTGTAAATTTTTTATCTATCTATCTTAAAATGAGATTTTATTTTTTAATCAACAAAAATCCATCTTTTTCTTCTCTGCACTTCATGAACTTTAAAGTACTATTTAAATGTTAATTATTAATTCTTAAGCATCTGCTGTGTGCCAGGCAGTGTGTTAGAAATGGGATACAAAGATAAAATCCAAACAGTCCCTGCCCTTGAGGAGAATGCCTTCCAGTGAAGGAGGCTGCATGTACTTATCTAAGTGTGTACAAACACAGAGAAGATAACTAGGGGGTGAGAGGGAATTGCTTGCAGCTAGCGGGGCCAGGAAAGACCTCATGCAGAAGCTAGCACTTGAGTCAAGTTTCACTGGAAGGCAAGAGATTTAAAGAGATAGAGGGGAAGGGAATGGATTCTGGGCTCAGAGTGAGCCAGTGCAAAGGCATGGATATGAGAGAGGGAATGTGAAGAAGAGCAAGAAGCCCAGTTAGCTGGACTAGAATCCATGGAGGGGAGTAATGTTACTAGTCTAGGAAGGGAGGCTGGGGCTGTGATTATCAAGACCTTTAAATTCCAAACAGAGAAGTTTATATTTGATTCTAGCAGGAATAGGGATCAGCTGTTTGAGTTTGAATCAGGGAGTGACATGGTCAGATCTGTACCTTAGAAAAAGCACTAGTAGATAGAGCACTGGCCCTGAAATCAGGAGGACCTGAGTTCAAATCTGGCCTCAGACCAGACACTCGACACTTACTAGCTGTGTGACCCTGGGCAAGTCACTTAACCCCAATTGCCTTTTTAAAAAAAAAAAAAAAACACTTAGGTGGCTGTCTGAAAGATGAATTGGAATGGGAAGACTTGAGGCAGGGAAGAGAGACCGGTGAGGAGCAGCAGAGCTGGCCAGGCCAGGTTCGGGTGCCTGAACTAGGGTGGGGGCTGAGTCGATTTGGCACCTGATTGTATCTGTGGGGTAGATGAGAGTGAGGTAGCTAGAGTGGACTGGAGGAGGAAGTCACATAATCTCAAGTTGAAAAGAATGATAGGTGATTATGTCTAGGTCTAGGATCTCTGAATGGTCTTCCAGACATTGTTATGACAAGCTGGAAAGTAGCAATTAGAACTAAATTCTTTTTTTTTTTTTTAAACTAATTCAGCCTATCAACAGCAGGAGGAGCTGAGTGTGTTTCCATTCCTCTCCTCAGTGCTGGGCTTTTGACATGTCAGGGCTATTAAGCCATGGCATTACATTTATGCTTTAGAAGGGAATTTCAGATTCACAGCAAAGTGATAGCAATTTCCTCACATTGGCCATTAAAAATTGGTTTCTTAGTAATATCCTTAGACAAGATTTTTTGAGCAATCACTGCCTGGTGGGGTTGTCCTTTGCTGCCAAATACAAAACCACTCAGACAGGTATTCTACTTGTACTACACTCTTTACTGGGCTCTCATGAAGAAAGCTCTTAAAATGCCATATTAATGTAAGTGGTTAGCTTTTTGTTACTCTTGTATTACTTTCATTTTCCCTTACACTGCAGAGCTGTTACAGTTTTCTGTCTCCAGGATAGCTGTCTTCTCAGCTGCTACAGATGACAGCTTCTGGATAGCCACAGGCCTCATTTTCCTCATCTGTAAAAGGTGGGGGGAGTTGGTCGTAATGGCCACTAAGATCACTTCCAGACCTATATCTGTGAGCCTATGATGTGCTCGGGACCCGTGTTGCTCTGCTGGCTGCCTTTGCTGTTTGTTTTTCCTTACCTTTTGTTTTCTCTCCTTTTTTTCCTTCTTCTTTCCTGTCTCTTCTTATATTTACCTTATTTTTCTGTTGTATGTATTTTTCTCCTTTTCCTTCCAGAGCTTAGGTTTTGCTAGCCAAGGTGAATGTTCCTTTCCTCCTGATTAGCAAATTTTTCTTGTTGTTGTTGTTGTTTTTTGCTAGGCAATGGAGTTAAGTGACTTGCTCAGGGTCACACAGCTAGTAAATCATGTGTCTGAGGTCGGATTTGAACTCAGGTCCTCCTGAATCCAGGGCTGGTGCTCTATCCACTGCACCACCTAGCTGCCTCTTGATTAGCAGATTTCTAGTCCTGTTCCTTTCCTCCTGATTAGCAAATTTCTAGTCCTGTTTAGTATAATCATTGAGTTTGGGTCTGGTTCTGTTTGTGCTCCCTACTTAAGTTTCTCTCCCATTCTCCCCAGTCGTGATTCTGTTCTAGGTAATTGAGCTTGTTTGGCTTCGGGGTGAATGTGACTCTGTAGCTCATATAGAATAAGGAGTGTTGCTTGGATCATTGCTGTCACTATGATCCCTTCAGAAGTCAATGGGAAGAAAAGGATTATTAGCATAAGGTTACAGCTCCTGCCTCTGCATGGATAATTCCTGCATATTTCCCCCTCTTGTGTGACTCATGTCATAGGGTCATAGTTTGGTGAAAGCAAGGTTGAGAGAGGCTAGAAAGTGTTGTGGAAAGAGAGCCGGCCCTGGTTCTGACCTTTCCCAGCTGTGTGACTTCTCTTCCCAGAGCCTCCATTTTTTAATCTTTAAAGAAAGCACTAATAATACTTATGTTACTCACCTCACAGGGTCATTGTGAGGAAAAATTTTCTCAAACCTTAAAGTATTAGTAATTGCTGCTGGGAGTAGGGGTGGGGGGATGTTATAACTGCTGCTGCTGCTGCTGCTCTCTTGGGAATCTCCAGGCCAGTGGATAGGTGTCTTCCTGCTCTCAATTACTTTGACTACTTCTGTGAAAACCAGTGATGTAAAGTGATGTTAATTGCAATTGTTTCAAGTGGAATACATTTTTATTGCTATATAATCAAATCTCTAGTAGTGCCACTTTTTGCTTTATAAAGGTTTTTGAGTTATATATCATAGCAGTACATAGGCATTTGTTGCGCTGACTCAGTGGTTACAAGCAATAATGTCTTTTTCTTAATAGGACTGAAAACCAGGCTGAAAATGTGGAAAACAAGCCTAAAAAGCTAACATTGCCTCTTTTTGGTGCAATGAAAGGAGGAAGCAAATTTAAATTAAAAACTGGAACAGTAGGGGTAAGTTATGGAAGAAAATGTATACTTTTGGTCCTTGAATCATTCCTGTGCTGCTTTCCATTCACCTTGTTGATAGATAAAATCCTTTCATAATGTTAAGAATGATTGTTTATGGAGCTTCAGTGCCTTTAGCGAAGTTACCTCTGTTATAGGATTTGGCGCTGAAAGAGAGTCCGTTAGTCCAACCTCTTCATTTTTCAAGTGAAAAAACCAAGATCCAGAGACTTGCCCACATAGTCACCAAAGAGCTAGTATTTGAACCCCTGTACTCTGGGATTCCCACTGTACTGTGCTGCCTCTCCACCTGATTCTCATTCAAGCCAGCCAGAGACTCCTCTTTATTAGCTCATCCTGGGGAGATCAGGCCATGGTGAATTGATTGAGTCTAACCAGATTGACAAGTAAAGTAGATGGTAGTTTGCTAATTTGTGATGGGAGATATACTTTATCCTCTGAATGGGGAGAGATTAAATACAGTGGGCACTTCCTTCCTGGGAGATACAAAACCAAATGATGGGTAAGACGATTGGTAAGTGGACGTTTGTTACCACTTTACAAATTTTCTTTGGCAAGTGCAGCAGAAAGAAACCTGTATTTAGGTTAGACTATCGCCAAGTAGCAATGATGCCTGGTTCATGGCTATGTAGACTGAACAGCCTATGACATAGGGTGATTTACTTGAGGTGGAGGGGGGAAAGAACTTCATTTTTAGCAAAAAAGAATAGTTATTTATTAAGAGAGCTGAAGTTAGTCATAGCATTTTACAGTTTAAAGGGAATTTAGAAATTTTCTAGCCCAACTTGCACATTTTATGTAGATGGGGAAATGGACTGACCCTGTTCCCCAGAGCCAGCTGTTGAGGTAGAGCTAAGGCGAGGCTCAGTCCCTGACTAATGATCAAGCACATGATCCTTTCTTCCTCATGCAGCACATCCTGAAATGTGGCCGCACTGAGCACTGTAATTTAAAATGTGTGTCTTTCTTTCAAAGCAGATTTTTAAAGAAGACAGAAACTAAGGTGCAAATCTTGTTTCCTTTGTCACTTATGCTCAGCTGGACCTGTTATTCAGATTCTCAGTTTTACTCAGAGACTTCAGATTGAATGTTTCTCTATGACTTACATATCTTGTCTTCTTGAGTTAAAAGTCCTTCTCTAGAGTTCATGTATAGCTTGAGAGGGGATACCTTCTCTGAGGCTCCAGCGTCCTACACCAACTTAGTATCACAAGCCCTTGCAAGTAGCTTTCTTCATATATCCTTTTTCTTCTCTGGTGAAAATACTCTCTGATCATCCTTGCTGATTAATTGGCTCTCTTTTGCTTGTTCTTGTGTTTTTAATAGCACAGAGTTCTTTCAGCTGATCTCCTGGAACCAGTTTCCCTATCCTTACAGGCGGCTCTGAGTGTTTTTTCATTAATATTCTTTTGCCCTCAGATATTAATTCTAGACTCACTAAAGTCCTGAAAGGTTAAAGTTTCACAAGGAAACCATCCTTCCAACAGACTTCTTTAGAGATTATCAGCTTTGCAATGTGATTTCCTGTCCCTCTTCTCTTTAGCCAACCCTTTTAGAGAAATTTGGTTTGTCTTTTAGTTATGTAAGTTTTCCTGTTTATCCTTTTTCTTCCATCCTAGAAGTTGCCCCCTAAGCGTCCAGCACTCCCTCCAAGTTTAATAAGAATGAAGGATGGGCCTGAAGAAGAGGAAGAGGAGGAAGAAAAAGAAGAAGAACACAAAGAAGAAATAGGATCCATGGATCACGGACCTCTTAAAATGGAAATGCAGTCAGAAGAAGCAATGCAAGAAACTTGTCCAGTTCCAGATCTTTCAAATCAGAACAAGCTGATGGACACCAGACATGGTAACTTTTTTTCATTTCTTCTGTTCTAATGAGAGAATTTTTCCTAATGTTACAAGCTCATGGATTTAAAAAAAAGAAATCTGATTCTTAATTCTGTGTTGGCTTTTTATGCATTTGCTAGAGCAATGGTTCTGAAACTTTTGGGTCTCGGGACCCTTTTATATGCTTAAAAATTATCAAGGACTCCCAAAGAGTTTTTATTTATGTAGATTATAGCTATCAATATTTAATACTTGTTGTTCAGTCATTTTTCAGTCATGTCTGACTTTCGTGACACCATTTAGGGTTTCTTGGCAGAGATACTGGAGTAGTTTGCCATTTCCTTCTCCAGCTCATTTTACAGGTGAGGAGACTGAGGCAAACAGAGTTAAATAACTTGTTCAGGGTTAACACAGCTAGTAAGTGTCTGAGGCCATATTTGAACTCAGGGAGATGAGTCTTCCTGACTGTAGGCCCAGCACTCTATCCATTGCACCACTGAGCTGCTCAATATTTAACATATTAGAAATTTCAGTGTCTTAGTATTATGAGAAAGAGTTTTGGCCTCTCCTTGGGGATCCCTGGATCACACTTTGAGAACCTGGGCTAATGCTCTAGTTAGGAAAGTAGTTCCTCTACCATGGTACTTTCTTTCAATTCTGTTTACAATTCAGCCTCAGAGTGAACTTGGGGTGGACCTTTCAGCTTCTTCTAGTGTCATGTGTACTCATGAATACTTAGGGGCTGGGGGGTCCTCTTTTTGTTTGTTTCAGTTAGGGCTAGAAAGGACACTGATCCAGCTCAGTAGCAAAAGGAATACTCTACTTCCTTGCCTCTCTAAACCTGTGTGTACAAAACTGTGACCGGATGACCAGGCACAGATGAGAGGAGGCAGGAACGCCAGGAATGATGTGTGCAGTACCAGAAGTTGTAGCCCTGTGGTAGTCATCCCGTTGCTCCTATTTGGTTCCTGTAGGGCCAGTGAGCAGGAAGGTTCTTTGTTAAGGTGTAGCCTGGGTGCTGGCAGTTACTTACTTCTTTTCTAGGGGCAATTCAGGAGAATCTGCCTGCTGAGAGAGACGTGTTTCCCTCCAGGCCACAGAATGCCCAACCTTTTGATAATATATAGTCTTGTCTCTGGTAATTATTATTCTCTCTCTCTCAGTTATGGACACAAGTCTCATTCTTAAGAGAAGATCAGATTTAGGGTTGATATGACTGTTCTCTGATATTTAGAGGCTTTTAGGCAGAAGAGGGATTAGACTCATTTTCCTTACTGCTCCAGAGGTCAGGACTAAGAACAGTGGATAGAAGTTCCAGAAAAGCAAATTTAGGCTTTATGTCAGCAGAACTTCCAGAAGTGGAATGGGTTGTCTCAAGAGGTGGTGGGTTTCGAAACCTTTTACTCTAGAAGTCTTTAAGCAAAGGCTGGGTGACCACTTGTCGAGGAGATTGTTCAGATGCGCGTTGGACTGGGTGGCCTCTGAGGTCTTTTGTCCCACCTCAGCCTCTTCCCGCTTACTTAGAACACCCCCCTCTTGGAATACAGAGCAGTACACAGATTTAATCCGGAATTCCATCAGTGTGTAATAGTCCCCTTTGTTAGCAGACCTCACTGCCTGTTACTCAAGGTACCCATGTGTCCATCAGGGGTCTTCAAGCATCTTATAGACCTTTTCTAGATTATAATTTGCCAAATTGTTACGTCATAAACTGCGACTACTGCTTTCTTATGACTAGGATATATTGACTTCTATACTTTATACATTCTCTTATCTTGAAGGCATTTATTTCTCTTCCTGGTCCCGTGTTCTTCTATAAATCATCCTTCATGAAACCTTATTGTTCAGTTTTCTTGGTTAATTCATTTGACAATATGACAGCATAACATAGACTCTTTTTTGTTTCTTTTTCTGTATGAGAAGGTTAGCTGTTGGAACAAATGAATATTATAGAGGTCTTGTCTATTATTCAAGGACCACTGTGTATTTTATTTTATGCATTTATAAACGTTTTTCTCAGAAGGGGTTCATAGCACACAAAAAAAGATTTAACTGCTCCAGTTCTAAACAGATTGAGTTTGATTTTTGTTTTGGGGCCTAGTCTCTACTAGACACTTTTACATTTATTTCAAAAGAAATATTTCTAGCTTATACAGTGTGCCTTTATGCTTTTACAAACTTCCTGTCCTCTACCTCGACCCTCCTGGCTGCCCCATACAATTTCATTTCTACAGTTGCCAGAAATTGATAGTTGTAAAATCTGTAACCCAAACTAGCAACCTTACTCATGGTCCAGAAACACCCTGAGTCATGATAGGGGCTCTCTGTCTAGAAAGCTTCAAAGCCGAGATGCCTCTCGGGTCAGTGTGGCAGAGGAAAAGGAGCATTGGACGAGGCGTCTAGATACCTAGTCCGAGCTCTAGCACTAACTAGCTAGGTGACCCCAGGTAAGTCACCTTCCCTTTCCAGGCTTCAGTCTTCTTGTCTGTAAAATGAATGGGTTGAACCAGTTGACCTATGAAGTCTCTTCCAGTCTGTATCATACAAAGATCCATTTCCTTTCCATCCCTAGAATAGAAATGAAGTATGACTGAAAAGAAAAACCAAATTGAACTGTTTATTTAAGTATTTTATTTCCTCTTCTGTTAATCTGGGCAATTTATATTTTTGTAAATATTCATCCATTTCACTAAGATGTTAAATTTATTGGCATACAGTTGGGCAAAATAGCTCCTAATTATTGTTTTGATTTACTCTTCATTGGTGGTGAATTCACCCTTTTCATTTTTGATGCTGGTAATTTGGTTTGTTTTTTTTTTTAATCAAATTAACCAAAGTTTTATCTATTTTATTGATTTTTTTTCATGAAACTAGCTCTTAATTTTATTTATTAGTTCAATAGTTTTCTTAATTTCAATTTTATTAATCTCTCCTTTGGTTTTTAAAATTTCTGATCTGGTATTTAATTGGGGATTTTCAGTTTGTTCTTTTTCTAGCTTTTTTAGTTGCATGCCCAATTCATTGACCTCTTCTTTCTCTGTTTTATTCATATAAGCATTTAGAGGATATAAAACTTCCCCTAAGGAAAAGCAGTGACTTGCTTGAGCTGTCCCCCAAAACCCTCCAAATACCTATAAAAAATGACTCCAAACAAAACTTCCCTTAAGGACCACTTTTGATGCATCTTATAAGGTTTGGTATGTTGTCTCATTATTGTCATTCTCTTCGATGAAGTTTGACCTGTTATTTAAAATGGAAAGTTGGTAGTTCTGCATTAAGCAAAATCCAAATGTCGGTGGTTGAAACTGCTGGCACTAAAGATGGTGTCAGATGCTGGGATTGTTCTCATCTTGGAGCTTTTCCCCGTCCTCTACACTGCCTGACTATGTGCTTTGGTGTTGCTTTTTGCAGAAACAGGGTCTTCTTCGACTCAGCCTAGCCAGGAAAGACTGAATAAAAGATGCCCAGAGGATGAGGGTGTGGCCCTGATACAAGGGGAGTCCTCAGGTGAGCAGCTGATAGCCTCAACTTTTACACTGAGCATTGGCCACAAGGTAGCAGACAAGATGACAGGGTGATGGCAGTGGTGTCCGCCAGGATCTAGGACTTGTTTGTAAAGGAGCTGCTGAAGGATTTTGGTCATTCCCCTTGCCTGCCTTTCTCTCTTCCTCTCCTAGGATAAGCTTTGTCCCAGGGGAGATTTTAGAACTCACAAAAAAGTCTGGCTAGAAGGATGAGCCACCAGAATTGAGTCAGGAGACCCGGGTGTATGTTTCTGGCTCTGCCTGTCTCCATCTCTGATTTTACCATTTTGACCCTGAGTTTTCTCATCACTGTAAAGAAAGGTATAATAATCCTTCACCTACAGCAACCTAGAGCACTGTGGGGGAGGAAAGCACTTTGTAAACCTTAAGGTGTTATAGAAGTGAGATTCCTTATTATGATGAAGCAAAAAAAGATTAATAATAGTGAACTAATTTTACCTCTTAAGTGTTAAATTATGGAATGGCAAATTCAAATTCTAGAATTCCATTATGACTGGTTTTGCATATTACTATCCCAATAGTATGAATTATATTTAACTATTTTACATGGTCATGAAATATCTATGGCTTAGAAATATATGAGTTCTTGAAAGGAGAAATTCTTTTCCATATTTTATTTTTACTGGATTGGAATGAATTTGTAAAAATAGTACCAAAAGCCTTCCCCAGATGAGTTGTTACATTTCACTCAACTCAGGATTTTTACTTCCCTCCTGCGTTACTGATTCCAACTGCAGGGTTTTGAAAGTATATTGTTTTAAAGCAGATTTAACCAAAAGATTATGACTTTGGTGGAACAAGAATTAGTGTGTTTAATTCTGCCTCATTGGAGTGATAGAACTTTGCTTTTTTCACCAGAGTCAAAGAATAGCTGCAAGCAGAGCAAGGAAGCACTGAAGAAAGCTGCTGGTCCAAGCAGAGTAAGTCCTTTATGTTGTCTTTGCTGCTTGTATATTGGCACTTTGGGCTGCTTTCCATTCCTGCCACTGTGGCTGCTGCCCCCTTCAGCTCTCACCCACATCTTTTATTGGTGCACCATTAGTAACCATCTGCCACAGTGACTCTGTCTCCCATACTTCTGTTCTCTCTCTCCAGGTTCTCCCCTTTCCAACCTGTTCATCACACAACTACTAGAATCATCCATATACAGTTCTGATCATGTCACTAAATGCTTTCAAATCTTTCAGCGGCTCCCCATTCCAAAGCCCAAGTCCATACTCCTTAGCCTGAAACCCCACAGACTTGCTCCAGACTACCTTTTCAGTCTTCTTTCTCGCTACTCTCTCTGTCCTTCCAATAAACTAGACTACGAACCACTGAGAATCCATGCCACACTTTTCTTTTTCCATGCTTTTGCCTATACCATGTCTGGAATGCCTTCACGCCTGTCTCTGGCTACTGAAACCTATCTGTTCTTCAAGTCCAGTTCAAATATCCCTCCCTTCCAGAAAGTCTCATCACTGTGTTTGTACATTCTATTTTGTATTTTTGGTATTCATATACATGTCTTTTTTGCACTCTTTTCTCCCCTGCTGTACATATTGTAGGCATTTAATTAGTGTTTTTGAAAATGCTATGCACCTTGTTATCGTCACTGTTAATGATTTAATGTGGAAAGAAGTGGACTTAGGAGTCAGAAAACCTAGATCTGGTTCTTACCTCCATCAACTCTGTTACCTTAAGGAAATTTGTCAGCCTTCTTAAGGCTGTTTTCTCCTTTGTAAAATGAGGAAAGGAATATGTAATTGCTGTTTCTGCTTCACAAAGTTATTATGAGGATCAAGCATTTCTAAATTCTTGGTGCTGTTGTCTCAGCAGTACCATTACTTTGTATCCCAAAGAAATAAAAGAAAAAGGCAAAGGACCTCTATGTACAAAAATTTGTAGCAGCTCTTTTTCTGGTGGCAAAGAATTGGAAATTGAGGAGTGCCTTTTAATTGAGGAATGGCTAAACAAGTTGTGGTATGTGATTGTGACGGAATGCTATTATGCTGTAAGAAATGATGGGGGGGGATGATTTCAGAAAAATCTGTAAAGACTTTTATGAACTGGTGCAAAGTGAAGTGGAACAGAACCAGGAAAACATTGTACATAGTAAGATCATCAACTGTGAAAGACTTAGTTACTCTGATCAATACAGTGATCCATGACAATTGCAAAGGAGTCATAATGAAAAATACTGTCCATCTCCAGAAAGTAAACTGAATGGAGGTTAAAGCAAAATTTTTTCACTTTCTTTATTTTTCAGTTATTTATTTAGTTATTTATTTATTTATTTTGGGGGCATAACTAATACGAAAATATGTTTTGCATGACTTCACATGTATAGTTGATGTCATATTGCCTGCCTTCTCAAAAGCTGAGGAAGGGGCTGGAGGGAGAAAATTTTGAACTCAAAGTTTTAAAAAATGAATGTTTAAAAAAAAGTGTAATTACTTTTAAAAATTCTTGATGCTACCATTATTAGTAGTATAAACAGTTGTAGGTAACTATGTGACTTAATGGATAGAAAGGTAAACCTTGAAATCGCAAAGACCTGGGTTCAGATCTGGCCTGACTGGCTTTGTGACCTTGGACAAATGATTTAACCTTTCAGTGCCCTGGGCAACTTTCTCTCTCTTTTAAAAAAAAATTTGTTACAATTTTATTAACATACAAACCAATATTAAACATAAAATAATTTAACATACCTAGGTATTTATGACATAAATAATCATAATAACAATAACAGCATTATACTGAATTATGTTAAAAATATAATGGATGTGATAATTATAATATGAAAGTATAATAAATAATCACTGGTAATAAATATTAATGTGTTAGCTGGGCTTGTTTTTTGGTGCAGTTTCTCAAAGCATTGTGACTTTGACATTGCTGTTTATAATTCTTTTTCAACTACTTATCTTTTTTTTTCTTTAATTCTGCGACTCCCACTACCTCTCCCTGAACAAATTTTTTTTTTAAAAGGAAAAATAAATTCCTCAATACCTATATGCTTAGTCTGGCAAAACAAATTTCCACCTTGGGCATGTCCAAAAATGTATGTCTCTTTCTTCATTTTAAGTTCTCTTCTCTTACAGGAAGTCATCTTCATTCTTTTGGACTCTTTACTCTTTTGGTTTATCATTCCATTAATCAGACTTTTAAGTTTTTCGAAGTTGTTTTTCTCTACAATGTTACTATCATTCTATGGATTGTTCTCCTAGTTCTGATCACTGCAGTTTGCCTCAGATCAAAAGAGGTCTTCCAGAATCCCATGAAACTGTCCATCTCTCTCATTTCTTGTAACATTTAATATTCCATTATGTTCCTATGCCACAATTTGTTTAGACATTCCTCAATAGGAAGACACCCTCTTAGTTTCTAATTTTTGGCTACCACAAAAAAAAAAACTGTCATGAATATGTTTTCATGTATAGGTTCTTTTTCTCTTTCTTTCATTTCTTTGGAGCATAGGCCTAGTAATAGCATAGCTGGGGCAAAGAGTATGCACAATTTGGTAACTTATTTGGGCAATTTCAAATTTCTTTCCAGAATGTCTGGACCAATTCATAGCTCCTCCTCCAAGTATCTCTTTTCCCATGGTCCTTCAACATTTGTTATTTTTCTCTTTTGTCACCTTTGCAAGTCTGATGAGTGTGAGATAGAATCTCAGAGTTGCTTTGATTTGCATTTCTCCAGTTATTAATAATGGAGAGAATTTTTTCATATGGCCCTTGATAGCTTGGGGTTTTTTCTTTGAAAATTGCTTATTCGTGTCTTGACCATTTAGCTATTGGGATTTTATGTCTATGGCTCTTAGTCTTGTAAGTTTCAGTTAGTTTCTTATGTGTCTGAGATTGTGAGTCCGTTTTCAGACAGTTATCTGAGACTGTAAGTTGCAAAGCACTTATCTCTGTGTTGGCAGAGGGAGTTTCTTCACTAGGAATTTCCTGTACCAATGAAGTCACAAATGTGCTCTTCACAATAATAGTAAGTTAAGGTATTAACTACCTAAATTATTGCTAATTATATTTTCAGTTTGAGAAGCCAGTGATTTGTATCACAATCAGAATAGAATAGTCACTCACTTGAGGTGCGAAGAGTAGAGACAGTCAATCCCCTTTTTACTGACATCTATCTTGAATCACTATTTTTTCTACAAGTGACTCAATTTATGGGACATAAAAGAACGAGCAAGACACAGCTCCTCGAGGTAATATATCTTTGTCAGTGTTATCAAGCGCTCTGAATCTGGGGTTAATTAACCCATTTTTTTCTTGCAGTTACCACAGATGCTTTCCTCAAAGTATCCAGAAGATGATCCAGACTACTGTGTGTGGGTGCCACCTGAAGGTGGGTACCAGTTTCCTTGCACGTCTTTACTCTCTTTCCACCGTCTTCTCCTTTTTTGGCAGACTGCTGAATAGCTTCTCTTGCTCCCTGACTTTGGAAAGTAAATGTGTTTCTTTGTTTTGGACCAGGCCAGAGCGGTGATGGCAGGACCCATCTTAATGAAAAATATGGCTATTGATTTCTTCGAGCTCCCAAGTCCTTCCTTTTATTTGTTACTACCCAAGAGGAAACATTATGGCACGTGCATTACCCGGTGCAGCTTGTCATCATTTCAAGTTGAACGGCTAAGGATGAGGCGTTTGGTCGACTTTTTGTGAAAAACTGGATGGCTTGATCTCTTCACCCAGATTCTTGACTTTCTAAACTGATGGCCTTTGATCTTTGTCTCCTTTTGGAAATGATTCATGTGCTTGGTATTCATGCATCAAAGTGAAAGTTTGTGTACCTATGTAAGATAAGAACTGTATGTTTCCAGGCCAAGTAAAACAGGAGAAAAACATGTTTTCATTAAAAACGCGATAAAAAATATTTCTCTAGTTACTGTGTAGTGGTTAGCTTTCTGGACTTGGAGTCGGGACGACCTGGAGTCAAGGCCACTTTTTGACACTTAATAGATGTGTCATCAAGGGCAGGTCGTTTAAGAGCTCTGACCTTTGTTCCACCTCTATGAAGTGAAGATAATAATACCTACCTCACAGGGTTGTTGTGAGGAATGAATGAGATGCCGTTTGTTAAAGGTCTTTACGTATTTTGAAGCTCTACAGGAATTCAGTTTTCACTGCTGTCATCCTTTGAGAATTTCCCTAAGTCAGAAGGTAGTTTCATTTTTTAGGGCTTGAGTCACAGGGGGAGATTGAAGGATGTATTGCCTTCAGTGCTGCCTTGGTTGGAAGATCTCTGGCACATAAGAGAGAGGCCATGCTCTCTGTAGCATTTATGAAAGATCATGGACAAGGATGGAATGAGGAGTGGATGGGTTGTGACCTGCATCATTGCATAGTGTCCCCGTCATCGAGGTCATAGATCCATTGAAGTAAAAGTGTAAACAGGAATCAACCAAGCTGAAACAAGACAGGAGTGAAGTGTCCAACTTGAGCATCGGGGCTTTTGTGACCAGTGTTTCAAGCCTTTCCTTTTTTAGTTTCTATTTAGGAGTTAGGAACCAAGTTCCTGAGGATGATTAAGGTTGTCAGAAGCCTCGCTTCAGGATTCATAATAATGGAACTAACTAACCTTGTGCTACTGTCTTGTTTGTTCTCTCCCTACATTTTGTTCTGTCCCTGGTAGCAACAGAAGGAAGTGACAGGAGCCATTGGCATTGCTAAGTTTAGGCAGCAGCACCTAGCTTTTAGACTAAGTACCCCATTTTATTCGGAGACAAAATGTTTTCCTTGTATATATCCTTATATATTATTGTATTTATGCCATTTTAGTCGGTTGTTCGGAAGACATTGCTAAAAACGGTGTTTTCCGAACTGTATCTGGAAACGCAAGTGTCCCATACAGTGTGACTAGGGAGTCCATGAAAAATGGCAATATTAGAGATACTTCCTTTCAAATTTCACATTAAATATGAAATTATGTGTAAAAACATAAATCTGTGGTAATTTTTAGTATGAAAAGAGGCTTAATTTCCCTATTTTGTTAAAAAAAAATTTCCCCTTGTACTAGGTCCAAAGACTTATTTTTAAATCCTGATATTGTCTCTATGACCCTAAACCTTAGTTTCCTTCTCTGTAAGATGGGGATAATAATACTTTTTTCCTTTGACTTGTTGTGAGGCTTAAATGAGAATTATGCAAAACACTTTGCAAACTTTCAAGTTCTGTATAAATGTCATTATTTTGTGACCTTGGCTACCTACCGTACATCATCTCTCCACCTCTGTTTCCTCATCTCTAAAATGGAGACGTTTGTACTACCTGGTTCACAAGGTTGGTATGAGAATCCTAAAGTGCTAGTAAATATGGGCTGTTACCCATTTGTTTCCTTGGGTACGTAAGGGTTTGGTCTGGGTCCAGATGGCCAATGGAAAGGAGAAGAGTGAATTCGTATTTACGCCTAGGGTTGTTACTACTGTCCTGAGAGGAATGGTCCAGCAGTTACCCCTCCCAGTAAATCCAATCCCTCTCAACACAGCCCTGGAACATTATTGCCAGCGAGGGAAGCAAACTACCAATAATGGGATTTCACATCTTGAGATGAAGTGAACCTATTTCTGCCCCGTCCTGGTCCTCTGGAGTGTACAGAACCCACACAACTTTGCCATTTCTAACAGATCTAGGAGCAGAGATGGAGGAAAGGTATTGAGTACTGGAGGAGCTAGCTGGTTAAAGTGAGCCATCTCTTTCTCCTCAAAGTGTGCAGAGAGCCTGCTTGCTGCTTTGAACCCGCTTGGGAATCTGCTTCTCTTCTATTTCCCCTTTTTAGGGGGAGAAATTTCTCTTTTTCCCATGGCTTGCAAACAGCTAGACATTACAATGATGACCCGTTGCTGCTCCCTCGTGGTCTTTTCTGTAATAGCAGAGCAAGACTGTCCCTACAACATGAAAAGTTGCTATCTCTGGGATAGAATGGAATAAGTGGTCAACTACCATGGCCAAATCTGTGAGCCCTTCTGCCGGATCCATTGCAGTCAAAGGCAGGAACCCAAACATGCAAAGGAACATATTTGACATTTGGCCCAGGCACCTACTCTTACTGCTGGGGAAATTACATAAAAGCCCTATGGATAACATAACATCAAATGATGACCTCTGCAGGACCTGGAAGCTTCTTGATTATGATGTTGCCACCCCTAAATAATGAGATTTATTGCTCACCAGGTTCTCTGTTCAGAATGTTTAAAAATGTTTTTAGTTCATTTTCTGAGCATATCTAGCCTGTCTGTAGTTGACTATGTCTGAAATAAACACAGTCAAAGATGGGCATGGAGCTATCTGTATAATGAAAACCTAGACATCTCCTTCCCCCAAAGAAGACCTGGCACAGAAGGGGCCATTTTGATTGTAAAAACCTGTTAGCATGAGGAACTAGCTTTATTTCCCCAAAGCCAATCAGTTACCATACCCCATTGATTCTTTCTGTATATTGTTTCCAGTTGTTCCTCTTTTATTCCCATTAGTACTGCATTAGTCCATGGTCTCATTACCTCATGCCCAATTTTCAAGTCAAGAAGCAATTATTAATTGTGTACTATATTCTAGGCTAGATGGTTGGAATAGCTAGATGGCTCAGTGGATAGAGCACTAGGCCTCAAGTCAGGAAGATCTGAGTTCAACTTTGGCTTCAGATGCTTAATAGCTGTGTGACCTTGGGCAAGTCACTTAACTTCTATTTGCCTTAACCCATTGGAGAAGAAAATAACAAACCACTCGCGTATCTTTGCCAAGAAAACTC
Organism: Vombatus ursinus; assembly: GCF_900497805.2. NCBI lineage: Eukaryota > Metazoa > Chordata > Mammalia > Diprotodontia > Vombatidae > Vombatus > Vombatus ursinus. The sequence continues at coordinate 19,198,853 of NW_020948840.1, read as the reverse complement.
CATGGATAGTAAGATCCACAGGGTCACAAATAATCAGATGTAACTGTACAATAGCTATATTCTATCTAGGCAGTATACTATGCCCTGGGTATACAAAGAAAGGGGAAAATAGCTCCCTTTCTCAAGAAGCTCATAGTCTAACAAACAAGTATGTATAAACAGAAAAGATAGAAGATAAATTGGAGATATAGTTGTATATACTTATTCTCGGAGGAAAGAAACTAGCATTGAGGGGGGACTGGAAAAAGGCTTCTTGCAGAAGTTGGGATTTCTGAGGCTTGAAGGAAACCAGGAAGCAAAGCTGAGGGAGAGAATTCCAAGACAGCCAAAAAAATGCAGAGTTAGGAGATGAAATGATGTGTAAGAGGAAGGTAGGAAGGGGCTAGGTTATGAAGAGCTTTAAAAGCCACGCAGCATTTTATATTTGATCCTGAAGGTAATAGAGAGCTATAGAGGGATGATATGGTCAGACCTATAATTTAGAAGTATCGATTTGACAGTTAATTGGAGGATGGATTGGAGTGGGGAAAGATTTGAGGCTGAGAATCCAATCAGAATGCTGTTTTAATAACTCCAGGGGAAAAATGAAGGCCTGCATTAGGGTGGTGGTAGTGTCAGAGGAGAGAAGGGGCATGTATGAAAGATGTTATAAAGGTAGAATTGACAGGACTTGGCAACTGATTGGATATATGGGGTGTAAGGGAGGGGTTGAGGCTGACACCTAGGTTGAGAACCTGGGTGACTGGATAGATTGTGGTGCCCTCAATAATACGGAAGTTAGGAACAAGGCAGGACTTGGGGGAAAAGGTGATTAGTTCAACTTAGGACATGTTGAGTTTGAGATGTCTATAGGTCATCCAGTTCAAGATATTTATAGGCAGTTGGAGATGCAAGCCTGGAGGTCAGGAGAGAGGTTAAGACTGGAGAAATAGATCTGGGAATCATCTGCAGAGAGATGATCATTGAATATGTGGGAGCTGATGAGATCAAATGAAATAGTATAGAGGGCCCAGGACAGTCCTTGGGAGACATCTACAGTAAATGAGAATGAGTTGGATGAAGATCCAGCAAAGGAGACTGAGGAGTGGCCAGACAGGTAAAAAGAGAATCAGGAGAGAGGTGTGTTATGAAGACCTAGAGAGAAGAAAATATCAAGAAAAAGAGGGTGATCAGTGTCAAAAGCTGTAAAAAAGTCAAGAAGATTGAGCACTGAGGAAAGACCATAGATTTGGTAATTATGAGATCACTGGTAACTTTGGGGAAAACAGTTTAGGTTGAATGATGAAATTGGAAGCCAGACTACAGAGAGTTGAAAGGAAGAGGAAGCCGTAGTCTATGGGAGAGATGGTGAGAACCTAAACTAGGATGGTGGCTGTGGGAGTGGAGAGGTAGGAGAGATAGCATGGAGGTAGAGATGGCAAGAATTGAAATTGCATATGTGGAGTGAGTGAGAGGAAGGGTGGCTGGTGTGATGCCTTTAATTGTAAAAAGAACAGAGCCAAGTTTTGAGGAAAAGATAATGTCATGAGGGGCAGCTAGGTGGCACAATGGATAGAGCTCCATCCGTCCTTGGAGTCAGGAGGACCTGAGTTCAAATCTGTCCTCAGACACTTGACAAGTACTAGCTTTGTGACCCTGAGCAAGTCACTTAACCCCAATTACCTCACCAAACAGCAAAAAAAAAAAAAAAAAAAATATAATGTCATGAGATCTGCGATGCAGATTCGTGATATAGTTCTGAACCTATCTGTGCCATTCATCCTGTGTTACTCTGTCCCATTGAAAATGAAAACAAGAGTGAGGCTTTTACTAGCTATTGCCTTGGAGTACAGCCAACCTTGGGTCTGCCTGTTACAGCCACAAGATAATCTGGGGACAGGGCTTGAGTGAGGTGGGAGTGGAGAGTTTTCAATAGCTGTGTAGCTGCTTGTAACTTCCCAGAGGGGCCAACATCCAGTATAGAAGAGAAGTTAGGAGTTTGCACAGCTGAAGGATGAGATGGAGAAGGTGGAGTATTGGAAGATTTGGGGTACAGAGTGGGGGGTGTGGTTGTGTTGGATACAACCACATGATCGGCTCTCCTGGGGAGGATGGGATGTGGCTCATGTTCCTGCCTTCTAATTAATTAGCTAATCACTCCATGGGGATCATACCTCTGACATGGGCAAGTAAGTATGGGTCACTACTTTGGAAACCACTGGTCTAGAAGATAAGAATCAATTTTTATCTTTTCTAAGGGTTCAGGAGGTTGCACTAAGATAAGAACAGGTCCAGAATAACTCCCCAATACTGCCTTTGAATAGATCCAGAACTTTCCAGCACAGCCCTGGAACCAATCCAGCCACCAGGGGTGTGACTTGTAAAGGATACACCCTGGTCAGTAGGCTTTGCTGAATCACACATGTGCTTCCTGTCCTGGCTGCTTCTAGGGATTCTGGCCTTAGCCCCTGGGCTTTCTCCTTCACTAATTCATAAACTGAGTTTTTTTGGTAGCCGCTTCAATGTAGGTCTTCTTACTTAAGCTGCTATAGGGCTCCCACCAGAGTGAGGGAGTGCAGGGAGAAGAGGGGAAACTCCAACCATTTTATTTCTTTGTCAGTGGCTCTGATGAAAAAAATAAAAGATGAAAGGCAACATGCAAATGAGGGCTTGGACCTATTTATAGATTTTCGTATTCTACTGGAGATGGTACTATCAGAAGTTTTTAACTTGAGGTCCACAGACCTCCAAGGGGTCAGGGAATATATTTCAGGGAACCGTGAATTTGGCCTTTAAAATATTTTTATAGCTGTGTTTCAGTGTTATTTCCTTTGTAATCCTAGGTATGTCATGCATTTAAAATGATTGTTCTGAGAAGGGATCCATAAGCTACACCAGACTACCACAGTGGGGAGTCTGTGACCAAAAATAATAATAATAATGATAAAGGTTAAGAATCCTGATATGTAAAGTCAAGTCAACAGGCATTTATCATGTTTTATCATATTTACTATATGCCCAACACTGTGCTTAGCTGGGAATATAAATATAAAGAGAAAGTTCCTGCCCTTGAGAAGCTTACATTCTAATGAGAGAAGACAATGCATAAGTTGAAGCAGAAAAAGGATGGGCGGACAAGAAGAGGGGAGGGGGTACCTGAATAAGCACATGGTAGAGAAAGTCTGCAGACAAATGAAGATATGGCTGATGTGATGGCCCTCCTTAAAATGGAGAATCTGAGAGAAACCAGCCAATCAGAAGAATAAACTGTAGGGGAAGAGGATACTTTCAGTGTGAGAAATCCAAGGGTGAAGTGAATTCCAAAATAAAGAGGTTGAGAAAATCCAGAGTGTTTAAGAGTACAACCCGGGGAGAAATGAATAGACTCGTAGTTGTGAGAGTAGGATCAAGCTGTGTGAGAAGAACCAGCCTTCGCAGACCTGAGGCCTGGGAGAAAGAAGCCTGGAGGTGGAGCCTCAGGTCTATGCTTGCCTTCATTCTCCTATCCTTTGCTAATGAAGGAAGCTGAGAGGCAGCATCATGGTGCAGGAAGGAAGAATGTTGGATATGGAGCACTGGCATCTCCTACCTGTGTGACCTCGGACAAATTGCTAAACCTTTCAGCTTCCATTTATGCTCAACTGAAAAATAAGGATAAACTTGCACTCCCTGTTGTTCATCCTTCATTCCCGAAGAGGTCCAATGACGGCATGGACAATGATGTGACTTGCAGGTGAATTGGATTTAAGTGAGGCCCCTGCCTCTCACTGTGCAATGTCTTCAATCTTACTCTCTCCTCCAGAGTCATTGGAGTTCAGTGGCAAGACGTTAAGTCAAGATGGCTGGTGATGGCCCAGCTGCCCTTCCTACTTTACGGACAAAAAGTACTTTGTAAAACTCATCTTAATAAGTTGGAGTTATCACTACTAGTGGGCCAAGTATGAAGTCACCAGGCCAGAGACCACTAGGTGGCAGTAAAGTCCCACTAGTGCCCCACATTTGGTGTGGAAGTTGGAAAATAAAAGCATCCTTCCTGAGAGAGGAGGGAAAAAATAAGCTTAAGACAAGCAGAACCTTAGGTTTGTTAAAGGCAGCAAATGGAGTCACAAGCCGTGGAGATGCATAGCTAGTCTTAGGCACACTGGCGAATGGAGACAATGGAATAAGAAAGAAGCCTTCTCTCCTTCAAGATATTCCCCCTCCCTATCTGCTTATGTTGGTGAAATAATTAATTAGAAATTAATTTGTTTGAGTCAGGACTTTGTCACAAAAAATAAAAAGCTATTATTAGCCATCAGGTGTCAGCCGAGGGTAGGTGGGATTGGGGAGGAGAGTGACTGAAAATTAAAAGTCAAATTTCACTTCATAATTTTTCCTAGAGAGGATTATTCATTTAGGAAAGAGAGAAGACATGAATACCACTGGTCAGGACACTTGAATTTCCCTCTTGGTTATGTCCCTAACCTATACAGTAACCACTTTCATCCTTGTGCCTCTCTTTCCCCACATGCAAAATCCTGCCTGGACATGTATGGCCTATTGGAATGTCTCTGCATATCACTTTGCATCTTTTTAAAATTTTAAAACCCCTGTTTGAATAGATATAGGCATGGTATAGCAAATAGAAGGCTGACTTGAGAATGAGGGAGACCTGGGTTAAACTCCTGTCCCAGATACATACTGGCTATGCAACCCTGCGTGAGTCATTTAATTTTTTAATGCTTCCCCCCCCCCGCAATTCTAAGATTATAAGTTGCAGACAAATTGCTGTCTGCATCAGTGGAGGGAGTTTCCACACAGGGAGTTAGCCATACTGATAAAATAATAGCTCTGGTCCCACAATAAAATGAATATTTTTATTTATGTGTTGGATTACACATAGCAAATTGAATGGTGCTTTTAAATGAACCAGAGTTACACCCTACTGCTAAAACCCATCGTTCTCTATACAGCATGACATAATGGATAAAAAGTTGGCCTTGAAGTCAGAAAGACTTGGGTTCAAAGTCCTGCCTCGGACACCTGTGATAACTTAATCTCTCAGTGCCCTGGACAGCTCTCTAAGACTTTAGGCTGCAGAAATCGTGGCTTCCCCTACCAGGTATGGGGAACCTTCAGCCTCAAGGCCACATGTGGCCTTCTAGGTCCTTGGATGCAGCCTTTTGACTGGGTCCAAGTTTTACAGAACAAATCTTTTTATTAAGGGGATTTGTTCTGTGAAGTTTGGATTCAGTCAAAGGGCCACATTTGAGGACCTAGAGGACCAGGTGTGGCCTCGAGGCTGAAGGTTCCCCAGCCCTGCACTATACCAATGTCCATACAGGTCTCATCTCTATCCCTGGTGGTGCTAGATGGCTGCAAACCATGAAACATCTCTAAAGAATCAAAATTTCAGGTGATTCAAAACACAATGGAAAGACTTAGGGGCAGCTAGGTGGCGCAGTGGATAGAGCCCCACCCCTGAAGTCAGGAGGACCTGAGTTCAAATCCAGCCTCAGACCAAACACTTGACACTTACTAGCTGTGTGACCCTGGGCAAGTCACTTAACCCCAATTGCCTAAAAAAAAAAAAAAAGAAAAAAGAAAGACTTAGAGTTGCTATAAGTTGGCTGCATCATGTTACCGATGTCAGGGAGACCTGGGGGAATTGTTTTTCTCTTTATAAATACACCTACTCTCATTGGAATATACTTGTGCTAAAGATGTTAAGAAAGGAGTGTAGGGAAACTGTCCACTTGCCTCCACCTCTCACGTCATGGGCAGACATATATTGCCTGCCTGGATCTCTGCATGAGCACTGAAAGTGTTCCCAGTCTCCCAGCAGTCTGCTTGGATTCTATCTTGTTTAATCTGGGTTTAAGATGGAGAGATCATTATTGTGTAATAATTCACAAGTTTATCAAAATTGGCTTGTACCCCCATTCCCGTTAAGATTTTAATCTCCTCAACTTCATGTGACCCAAAGGAATTACCACTCACATTACAGATCACATTTAGATCACATTTACTGACTGATCAAATTACATAATATTTGTAAAGCGCTTAGCACAGTGCCTGGCATCTAGTAGGCACTATATAAATACTAGCCATTATTTCTGACTAAAATAGAACTTTTAAAAGATACATTTAAACTCCTAAATGACTGCACCGTTATGGTTAAAGTTCTAAAATCTCAGCTTCACTTAAAGTTTTAAAAAAGTTTTTAAACTTTTGTTAAAAGTTAATAACTAATTGGTAACTTTTGTTTTTATATCACCTTCTTTCCTGAATGGATTCTTCCCCTTGCCCTACCTAGCAAACCACTTCTTGTAACAAGTTCATGAACAACTTGCAACAATGAATTTAGAAGGAAGAGTTCAGCAAAGTAGTTCAGCAAAACTAACCAGCCCATTAACTGACTGACAGTATATACAATATTACACGCTCACAATTCACCATCTATGCAAAGAAGGGAAGAAAGTATGTTTTTTCATCCCTTTTTTGAGGCTAAGTTTGGTCATTAAAATTACCAGTGTTTATTTTAAGGGTCTTTTTTTTTTTTTTTGGTGGTATACTTTCCATTTATATTGCTGTTGTCCTTATGTATGTTGTTTTCATGGTTCTGCCTATTTCATTCTGCATCAGATCATATAACTTTCCATTCTTCTCTGATTTCTACATATTTATAATTTTTTCTGTGCTGTAATATTCCATTGCATTCATGTACCAAAATTTGTTTAGCCATTCCCTAATCATTGGACATCTAGTTTGCTTCTAATTCTTTATTACTACAAAATGTGCTGCTATACAAATATTTTTATGTACATGGAACCTTCCTTTCTATCATTGACCTCTTTGGGATATATGGCTGAACAGTCAGATCTTTGGGTCAAAAGTTTTAGACCTTTTGATCATTATCTTAGCTTAATTCCAAATTGCTTCCCAGAATTTTTGAACCAATTCATAGTTCCCAGCAACATTAAGGTACTTATCTTTCCGTGACCTCTCAGATTAATTTTTGCCAAGGGAACAGTTACACCCAGGGGTCATTTGTAGAGTAGGCCTATTAAATATCATCCCAATATTATATCATAAATTAGGATATGGGAAAGCTTCACCTCGTAGTGAGTAGCAACGCCACTCTGACTCCTGACCCTTTCCTACCTGACAGTCTTCTTACCCTTTCCTCCCCTCCATGTATTCTGTGATTCAGCTTCACTGGCCTATTCCTCCCACAAGACATTCCATCTTCCAACTCCAAGCCTTTGCATTGTCTAGCTCCCGAAGCCTAGAATTCTTTGTCCTCATCTGTACCTCTTGGCTTCCCTGGTTTCCTTCAAGACTCAGCTCAAATTCTACCTTCTGTAAGAGGTCTTTCCTCCTGCTAGTCCCTTTCCCCATGCTAGTCCCTTCCACCTATTATGTATATATCTCCTATTTACATAATTATTTGTGTGCTGTCTTCCTCATTAGAATATTGAAGGCAGAATCTGATTTTTGATGTCTCTTAGAATTTCTAGCACTAGCACAGTACACAGTAATAAATGCTCATTGACTTGGTGAATGTGAAAAAGGAAGACATTTCCTAGCTGATTTACAGGCTAATCCCCTCTGTTCCCAATATTCCACTAAGGGGTCTCTCTGATATCTCTAATATCATCACAAGCTGCCTCTGGGGTCCCAGAGTCCTGTCAAACTTGATAAGTAATTTTTCTGCCTATGTTGCATCTCAAGATGGCTCCCTGTGGGTCCTTACTTGGGCCTCCCCTGGTATACTTGCTGTTTGACCAGCCTCAGTCTCCCAGGCTATTTGGAAGCAGCCAGCACACACACACTCTGTGTGTGTGTGTGTGTGTGTGTGTGTGTGTGTGTGTTTGTAGATCCCCTAACTAACAGGCCAAGTGACCCCCATGTGGCACCATGCAGCAAGCTCATTGTCCACACTTCTATGCTATGCCTCTTTTCATTAACTGGTAATATTGCCATCAGTCGATCAGCTCTGTGATGTTTGTCGTTGTGTTTTTATTACTGTTTTTAACTTTCTTTTTTTGTGAACAAATGTGAACCTTTTGATATTTTTTGGCATTTGTCTCTGTTGGTCCTAGGCAGCTCCATTTATATGAATCCTCCTACACATACTTCCAGTCCCTTTGGCACTTTTGTTTGGATGGGAAAAATACAGAAGATACTAAAGAAGAGACATATATGACTTAGGACACTTAATAACTTGGGATCATAGGATTTGGAAGCAGAAGGGACCTGAGAGATCAAGATAATCCAACTTGCTCATTTTAAAGATGAGAAACTGAGGCTGACAAGTCGAGTTGCCCATGGCCTGCCATAAATTAGCATCAGTCCAGGGACTAGAATTTAGGTGTCTTGACTCCCAGCCTAGTACTTTTTCTACTTCATCTCCTAAAGAAGCTACATAAAAGACCCAGTGAAAAACTTGTACAGTTTGACTGAAAAAGGAGGAGAGCAGGGCATGTAACAAGAGTGAGAGACCACAGATGGACAACCCACATGCTACATGGCACCCACAAAAATGAAAAGAACTAGAAAGCCTGGGATCACACAGACAATAAGTTGGAGAGTTCAGGTTTGCACTTAGGTCCTTTCCCTCTAAATCCAGTGTTCTTGCTACTGTACCAAGTCACCATGCTGCTGCCTCTAGCCACAGCCCAAGTCTGCCAACCATACAACTGCTTCCAGATGAATAGGGGTAGGGTGGGGTGAGGGAAAAACATTTATTATTTAGTATGTTTGTCGAGCACTTATTATGTGTATGCTAAACCAAAAGACCAACATAATAGCAAATAGCAAGTAAAGCCATTTTTATCCAAGGAAACAGCAGACAGAAATTGGAGACGTTATACGGATTAGACTATACCAGAAAATGCATGAGTGGACTCTTTAGAAGGGAGCAAAACGAAATCTCAGCTCAAATCTAGAGAGAAGCCCTAATCTCATTGACCTATTATTATTATTCAATTTTATTTCATTTTCAATTCTGAACTCTCTTTTGCCTTCCACCCATTGAGAAGGCAAGGAAATTATTTTTCTGAAGTTTAGCTAGGCAAGCTAGAAGTTGGGACATGTTGAATGGCCAGTTTTCTCTGCATCTCAGCAGCTTCCAAAGTCTTTTCATGTGGCTCTCCCAACGAGTATCTCACATCACAAATGTCTCTCTCCCCAACAAACCCTAGCATCATGCACCCCTTATATGGGTCTACTGATCTGCCACGTAGGAGTCACATCTCTGTCTGTAATCACAGCAGTATGAAAGATGCCCCAGACTTTGTTAGAAGCCCACTTAGAGAAATAAGGAGAGTTGCAGGTTTCTTCAGCAAAATAACATCAGAACTGACTGAAAAGTAGAGTGAGCAATGAATTTGTAATGTAAATGCAAGGGGCACTCATTGGCCTCTGGAAGACTACTACTGACCTTGGAACCTCCAGTGATTTGATGGTTGATTCACTGGATCCCCAAGATTGGCGTCCTCCATGGATCCCCATGCTTGGAGATAATCCAGGAAGCAAATGCCATTCCTACAGGAGTCAGGATGGATGATCATTACCCACCATACAGGAGGCAAAAGTGACTAGGATTGTGGTGAGCTGAGAGTTGCCCACTCCCCTTTGGCCTTTGAGTGCTTGAGGGGTGATCTTCCAATATGTTTTTTTTTAATTTAATTTATTTTTAGTTTTCGACATTCACTTAAATAAGATTTTGAGTCCTAAAATTCTCCCCCTTCCCTCTCCTCCTCACTCCCTAAGATGGCATGCAATCTGATATAGGCTATACACATATAATCATATTAAACATATTTCCATATTAGTCATGTTGTGAAAAAAGAATCAGAACTAAAGAGAAAAAACATGAGAAAGAAAAAAACAAAAAAAAAATAGTATGTTTCTATCTGCCTTCAGACTCCATAGTTCTTTATCTGGATGTGCCAATATGGTTTTGAAGTATGTCTGGGTAATACCCTGCTTATGACTGGGAGGGAGGATGCTGGAATTTCAGGTCATCATAGGAGTGACTGGCTTAGCCTCCCAGGCTCATTCAGTCTGGACTATTGCAATAGCCTCCTAATTGGTCTCCCTGCCTCAGGTTTTTCTGCACTCCAGTCCATCCTTCAGACTGCTACCAACATGACCTTTCTAAAGTACAATTCTGACCATGTCATCCCTTCTTCCATAAGTTCTACTGGCTTCCTATTATCTATAGAATCAAGTACAAATTCTTCTCTGGTATTTAAAGCTCTTTACAACCTCTAATCTATCTTTCCAGCCTTATTAGCAAACATTACTTCCTTCCACTCAATCCACAATCCAGCCAAATTGACTTTCTTGCTGTTCCTCACTTATGACACTCACTCTCATCTCCATGCCTTTGCACTGGCAAGTCCCCCATGCCTGGAATGCAGTCTCTTCTCAATTCTATGTTCCGAAATCCTTGCTTTCCTTCCAGACAGCCCAAGTGCCACCTTCTGCCTGAGGCCTTGTTAGGGGCTGTTGTCTTCCTTACCAAGGCTACCTTGTATCTGTAGATCTTGTATCCACTATGTATCTACATATGTACATGTGGTTCCTCCTATTAGAATATAAGCTCCTTGAGAGCAGGGATTGTTTGCTTTTATTTTTGCATCCCTAGAACCTAGCACAGTGCCTGGCATTTAATAAATGCTTGCTGACTGATTGTTTTATATTATGAGTGTTTAGCCCTTTTGGGTCATGCAAAATTGGGAAGGAGATTAGAATTTTGAAAGGAATGAGGACATGAGCAATTCTGATAAATTATAAATTACTGGAACATATTTTGTCCCCTAGGCTACACAAGATGAAAGTGAACCTGGTCTTTATAAGACACTAAAAGGAATGAGAAGAATCATGGAGCTGGAGCCAGCTCAAACTCAACAGATTATTCATTTTCAGCATGAGCATTTACATTTCATAAAATCAGCAAAGTACACCTTGGGGCTGGGTTTATTGTTTTGCTAATTGTGTGGACTTAAAAAAGCTATGCAGAAAATTTTAATGATGCAGTTTAAACTTAAAAGTGTGTCCAATTTACATTTCTCTTCAGAGAGCTGGTTGTAAAACCAGCACAGCCCTGAATAGGGCCCAGGCAAGTCATGCCCATGCATGTGATCAAGGCTTTCCAAAGGGGCTTAAGTTGGCAGTTCCGAGCCTGCAGGGCCAGTGGAGGGACTAGGAGCCATGTGCCCCTTAACCTGCCTGCCTTTCTGTGTCTAGTTTTGATGTGGAACAGGTGCTGTTGGGGAAAGGAAAAACCCAACACATACCCTGTACACACATTTCCAGAGCTCATTAAAGCTTCTAAATGTGTTCCTTAGTTTCTACAAAATGTCAGAAGCAGCAGGAGAGAGGGCGTGGATTTGGGTTAGGGCTAGAGGTAGCACGGTACAGTGAGCCAAGAACACCAAATATGAAGTGAGAAAACGTGGTTCAGATATTGACTCTGCCACTTAATATGTACGTGATCTTGGGCAAGTCATTTCCCTTCTCCAGGCCTAAAACCTTAAAATAATCATGTCATAAAAATCTGAATTTACCGATGTGTGGGGATTATTCATGGCAATTTTTGAAATACTAGTCTGGCTTTTTCTGCTATCTAGCACCGTCTAGGCTGTCTCTCCACATCCTTATCATAAACTCAAGAAGGCATTATATGGATGGACTAGATAATTTCTAAGGTCTCTTCTAGTTTTAGTATCCTGTGACTTAAAAGCTTGGCTGTAATAGGACCAGTAATAGCCCTGAATTACCCTGTGATAACACATCAGCTCATTTAGTGTGATTTCAACTAGCCCCTCTAATTGTCTGCAGAGCTCCATTTCCCCTCCCACCCCCACACCCCCAGATAGTGGCTCCTTAGCCTCCTCCATGCCAGCTCCATCTCTTTGTAAAGCTCCAGACAGAAGGTTCCCCTATCTCCCAAGATTTCAAGACAGGAACGTTACATACTTAGGGCACTGCTCCCAGACACTATATTTTTTACAACATCTCTTTCATTTGTCATCTTCTCCCCAACTATAAAGACAATGTCCTAGTTCAGGTGTTTGTCACTTCTTGCCTAGTTTATTGCAGTAGTCTCTTAAGTGTTTTATCTTCATGCAACCTCTCCCATCTCCAGTCTATTCGGTAAACAGCTGCCAAGTAGATGTTCTTAAATATCCAGTCTGACCATGCCACTGCCCTTCTCAAAAAGCTTCCGTGGCTCCCTATTGCTTCCAGGACAGAAATCTAGATTCCTCTTTCTGGCATTTAAAGGCTACATTTCCATGCTAATTACCCATTAATCCCCTCCATATACTCTGCAGTCTGGCTGAACTATCCTACTTGTTTTTCTCCATACATATCATTCTATCTCCTGCCTCTTTTCAGAGAGCTGGTTATAAAATATTTAGTAGCACACCCCTAAATGGAATCCAGACAAGTCATACTTGTTCTAGAGGCTTGAGATCTTTACTTACATCTTTCCAAAGAGACTTAAGTTGGTAGTTAGTGCAGTCCCTTCTCACGTCTACATGTCTTTGCACTGGCTGTTTCCCCTACGCCTGGAATGTTCTCCCTCCTTGCTGCTGCCTCTTGGAAGCATCAGCTCTCCTCAAGGTTCAACTCCAATGCCACTTCCTACAAGAGATCTTTCATGATTTCCTGAATTCTTAATGCTATCTCCCTCCCTGAAATTATTTTGCGTTTATTTTTTATGTATTTAGCATTTACTTATCTGTGTGCACATTGTTTCTTACCAGTAGCAAGTTAAGTTCCCTGAGGCCAACGCCTGTTTTGGTTTGGACTTTGTGTTCAAGTCAAAAAGCATTTCATAAGTGTCTATGGTATGCCAGGCACCATGCTCACTCTGCATCGGAGGCACACAAAAAGGCAAGAAAGACGACCCATGCCCCCCCAAAAAACCCCAAACAAACCACCCAGTCTTTGCTGTCAAGGAACTCACAGAGTGTCTAATACATAGTAAGTACTTAATAAACATTTATCGAATTAGATTGAATTGAATTAAATCTCAGAGTAAAACCATGGTAGGTGGTGAGAATGGGGGTGGGGGGTAGGGGAGGAAGAGGGAAACACTGACATCAGCCCAGAGCCAGCGCCCATATCAAGGCATTGTTTAATGTGTCATTATGGCCAGATGACTTCATATTTGGGTGGGAGAGAACAGGCAGGCTGTCTCCCTCCAGATACCCAAGGAGGCTTCTGACATTGTCTGTTTTCCTTGGCATATGAGAAGCAAACACTGGGCTGAGTTTTTCAAAGACTGAGCTCATCTTAGGAATGGAGAAAGTGACACCTTACTCTGTAGGGAAGAGGGTTTTTGATCTTTCCTCCCCAGGTCCCAAACATCCCCAGGATTGGGGCTAGTCATGGGGAATATCAGCCAATAAAACAGAAGAAAGGTTTGGTCTAGAGAGGGATTAGTATTCAGCCTTGTCCTATGTGACATCCATTTACAGTCATGAATGATCCCAGGACACTTTTGGTATCATTATCATAAATGCTGTTGATAATATGTGTTTACTAAATATTCTGTAGTATGATTTTGGAGATATGAGGCAGCTCAGTGGAAAAAGCACTGGCTCTAGAGTTAGAGGTCTTGGGTTCAGATCCTGCTTCTGTTCCTACCTGTATGACCTTGCTCGACTCAATCAATCCTCTGGGCCTCAGTTTCCTCATCTGTAAAATGGAGTTGGACTGGATGGTCTCTGGGTTCTCTTCCAGCTCTGTGATCTATGATCCTATCAATCTACGGCACCTGAAGGAGTCCAAGTGAGAAAATCATACACTCAACAAATGTTTGTTAAGTGCTTTCTATATGCCAGACACTGTGCTAAGCACTGGGGACGTAAAGAAAGGCAAAACCAAAGAAATACTCTCTGCCCTCAGTGACCTTATCTACTAATGGGAAAGACAACTTATAAATAAATAGGCACATGCAAGGTACATATAGAGTAGAAGGAAGCTAACCTGGGCTATGGGGTGAAGAAAGCCTCCTTCAAAAGGCAGTATTTTAGCTGGGGAGTCAAGGACAATTATCAAGGGCAATGAAGTTGCAAATCTGGGAGACTAGGAGGATGGTGGTTTTCTCAGTAGTAATAGGGAAGTTCAGAGGAGGGGTATGTTTAGGGGAAAGATAATGAATTCTATTTTGGAGTTTTTGGTGTTGAGTTTGAGATGCCTACAGAATATCCAGTTCAAAATGTCCCCTAAGCAATTGGAGACTCAGGATTGTAGTTCAGACAAGACTCTAGGGCTGGATGTAGAGATCTGGAAATCATCTACATAGAGATGATAATTGAACCCATGGGAATGACTGTGATCACCAAGTGATATAGTGCAGAAAGAAAAGATAACAGGGCCCATGACAGAGCCTTAGGGATCACTCACAGTTCAGGAAGATGTTAAGGATAAAGATCCAGTGAAGAAGACTGAGAAAGAGCAGTCAGACAGGTAGGAGAACCAGGGGAAAGCTGTATAGCAAAAACCCAGAGTGGAAAGATAATCTAGTTAGGAGAAAGTGACCATCAGTGTCAAATGCTACAGAGAGGTCAAGAAGCAATTTAGAACTGTAGAATTACAGACATAGAAGTGGACCCTAACTCTCATCTAATCCAACTACCCTCATTTTACAGATAAGTAAATAAACCTGGGTTAAAATCCCACCTTTGTTGATTAATGCCTGTGTAACAGTTAGCAAATAAGTCATTTACCGCTTCAATTGTGTGGAAAGTGGGGGTGGGACTACATGGCCTTTCAAATTTTAGATCTCTGATCATATAAAATAGAAATACAGGAAAGTAAAGTGATTTGCCCAAGGTCACATGGTGAGTTAGAAACAGAGGCAGAATTTGAAGTATGGTCTCCTAACTCCCAGTCCCATGCTGTTTCACCTCTACCATGTTGCTATCTCAGGTCACCCCAAGAGACAGTGAGTTGGGTCTGGAGTTCCTGCATTACCTTGCTTCTTGCAAGAATTGTCTTCCTTCTTTTTTCCCAGCAGTGCTGCCATGGCCAACCATTACCTTCCCCAGCCCCCAACCCCCACCAGCATGGTGAGGATGTGCAGGCCAACTCACTTACTTGGGAAACTAGGCAGAAGCCTGTGGTGGAGGTGGAGCTAAGGAGAATAGAGATGGAGAACAGGGAATTTTTAAAACTGAATTTCCCAGTCTGAATTTCCCTGGGAGAGTTTTGAGGAAGGGGGATAAGGAGTGAGGGCAGTGAGGCATCACCTTGACTTCCCATCAATCAGTTTCCCAAGGGCACGGCTGGGCCAGAGAGCATTGAAGAATGAACCCCAATTCCGCCCCTGGCTCCTGCTCCAGACATCCTCTTCTTGCTCCTTCCTCCCATCTCCCAGAGCCATCTAACTCCTTACCTGCTACAATTTTCAAATGTGCTCATCATAAAATTTCCAGGGTTGGGAACAGGCTGTCCGCGCCCAGCTGGCAGCAAACCTTAAGACACTGATAAACAAGAGAAACTGAGTTGGCATGTTGGAAACTCAAGACCAAACTGAATTCCCTAAACATTTATTAAGCACCTACTGTGTGCGCACAGAGAACTGTGATAGGCAGTGGAAAAGATACAAAAGGTAAACCAGATGGTCCCTGCCCTCATGGAAGCCTATTCCTGGGTTTCTTAATCTAAGATCCACAAACTTGATTTTTCAATATTCATAACTCCTATTTCAATGTAATTGGCTTCCTTTGTAATCCAGTGTATTTTAAAATTTTATGCATTTAAAAACACAGTTCTGAAAAGCGGTCCACAGGCTCCACTAGGTTGACAAAGGGGTCCGTGCACAAAAATGGTCAAGACCCCTTTTGTGTACACAAATCCTGTAGTGCAAAGCAGAGCATCTGGAGGAGGGGACCCTGGAAAAGGTTTTGAAGGACAAGTAGAGTTTCAGGAGGCTGAGATGGAGGGAAGGGCATTCCAGGGGTAGGGAATGGTGTCAACAGAGGTCTGCAAATGCCACAGGTGGAAAGTTAGGGGCATGGGGAGAGTCCAGTGTGGTGGCACAGAGCACAGGGTAAGTGGCAGGGGAGGAGTTCAAGGCCAGGCTCCGACTGATTCTGGGCTGGAAGTCAGGAGGCCAGGGTTCTGTATTTGGCTCTGCCACTAACCATATGTGGTCTTGTCTCAATGTTGAGATTCTAGGGGAAGACAGACAGCTGCATGGGGAAGTGACATTTGCACAGCTGCTTGCAATTGTTAATTAATGTGCCCAGGCTGCCCCTCCCTCCACAACATAGGAAAGCTTCAGGATGTTTTCTTGTGAGGCTGGTGAACAGCTGGTTGTGACGGTGCTAAGATGGAGCCCCACCTTAGCACAGTGTGTTTGTGATGGGGCAAGGTGCAGTTCTGGAGTGTGTGGTCTTTGAGGAGAGAGTCTTGCCTCTGGAGTAAGAGGTCTTGGGTCTTGGGTTCAAATCCTACCTCTGATTCTTACTCTTTGTGTGAATTTGGGCAAGTCCTCCAATCTCTTTGGGCCTTGTTTTCCTTATCTAAAATGAAAGGGTAGGACTAAATGGCCTGTAAGATCCCCTCCTACTCTAGATTTTATGAGGTAGGTGCTATTATTATCATCCCTATTTTACAGTTGAACGTACAGAGGTAGACAGAGGTGAAGTAACTTGCCCAGGATCACACAGCAAGTAACTATTCTGAGGGAAGATTTGAACTCAGATCTTCCTTAATCCTAGTCCACAGCTCTATCCACTATGCCACGTAGCTGCCTCAATAAGTATAGGGAATGAAGAGCCTTCATCCCAGCACAGGCCATGGGCACCAATTCTATGTTGGAGTTTGGAGCGCGGGTCCCCAGAAACAAATTCTACTTTGGGCATGGTGGGGACCAGGTTAATGTTAAATAACCCTGGCCTTTTAGAGATGGTCTGAAAGATTTTAGACCTCTGGTCCCAGTGCTGATCTCTGTGGATCAAGATCACCATTTTGGGTACTGTGATGATGAAACCTCAGCAAAGTTATGAGCCCCCACACTCCCCACAAGAAAAGAGGGCTCTCAGAAAGAAGCCAGTGGGGCCAGATGCTAGAGTAAATATATGGGGGGGTGGGGGGCGGTAAGAAGGTCAGGGACGTAGGCATCCACCTTGCTTTAGGCAAGGCACTAAAGGTCTAGGAGTCAGGAGGTGAGGGTTCTGGCTCCCCCCCTCACTAACTTCCTCTGTGACCTTGGGCAAATCTCTTCTATACTCCAGCTCTCAATTTCTTTTTTCTTTTTTTCTTTTTTTGGTTAGGCAATGGGGTTAAGTGACTTGCCCAGGGTCACACAGCTAGTAAGTGTTATGTGTCTAAGGCCGAAGCTGAACTCAGGTCCTCCTGAATCCAGGGCCGGTGCTCTATCCGCTTGCCACCTAGTTGCCCCTAGGTCTCAATTTCTGTATCTATAAAATGCAGTGGTTGGACCAGAGCAGGGGTTCTTAACTTTTTTATTTCTGTCATGGACCCCTCTGGCAGTCTAGTGAAGTCTATGGGTCCCTTCTCAGAATCATGCTTTTAAATTCGTAAAATAAAATATGTAGTATTACAAAGGAGAACAATTAGACTAAAATAGTTATCGAAATATTAAAAAAAAATTCACAGACCCCTAGTTAAGAATCTCTGTGCTAGATAATCTGGAAGGTCCTTCCAGTCCTAAAATTCTATGACTCATTCTCTAGGCCTCAGTTTCCTCACAACTAAAATGTGTCAGACTGGATGGTCTTTAAGGTCCCTTCAAGCTTTATGCAGCATGATTCTAATAACTTATTTTTGTTGTTGTTCAGTCGTTTCAGTCATGCCTGAGTCTTCATGACCCCATTTGGGGTTTTCTTGGTGAAAATACTGAAGTGATTTGCCATTTCCTTCTCCAGTTCATTTTACAGATGGGGAAACTGAAGCAAATAGGATTAAGTGAATTTCCCAGGGTCACACAGCTAATAACTTATATATAGGCTGAAATGTGTTTTTGTGTTTAAAGAAGAAAAGTCTGTGGCAATTCCTGAATTGCCAGATTCCAAAGAGTCTGTCCTTGTCCCTTCTCACTGTCAGAGGCAAATGAGGCCCTGAAAGGGTAAGTCAGATTAACGAGAAGAGACAGGAGTTCAGTCCAAAGGGAAGTGAGGGCAGGGGTATGGGGGAGGAGGCAGAGAGGCAGGTGGTCAGATGTTTGACTTTCAGTTTTACTGTTCTCTCACTAGATGGAGGTCTTCTCTTCCCTGGAGGTAATGTAGGAATGAGGACAGGGATAGGGAGAAGGAGAGACTTCAGGGTAGGAGAAAAAAAAAATCTCAGGGCAAAATTGGTTTTTAAAAAAGTAGCTAGATGAGAAGCGGCTAAAGCTCCTGACCTTGTCTGTCCATCTGGAATCTCTCCTCTGCTAGCAGGTAGTGGAATTGTATTTGGAAAGCAAGATGCCATTGCCTGCTGTTATGACTACTTTTAATTACATGATCTAAGGAGTCAGTGGTCTCAGATTTAAGAAGACTTAGGTTCAAGTATCAGGAAGATGGCTTTGCCTCTGAATGAAAAAGCATTTACAAGGCACTTAATAGGTGCCAAGGGCTGGAAATAAAAAAAAAAAGAAAAAGATGAAGGCAGTTACTGTCCTCAGGGAGCTTTCATTCTAATCAGAAGAGACAACCTCCTGGAGGGGAGTGGAGGCTGGGGAGAGGCACTTTGGTTTGGAAAATTACTGGGATGTTGAATGGAACCTTAGAGGAATAGATTGAGCCACCCTTTACAGTAGCAAAGGCAGTATTGATTCGACTAGAAAGGGACTGGACTAGATGATTGGAGGCATTGTGGTCCAATAGAAAGATGATAGACTTAGTGTCAGAGGAGTCAGACTTGAAGATTCTTCCACCTGACTATTACCACTTGTATGGCCATGGGAAACCCAGAACAGGGGTACATCTGACTCAAGATCCCACAGCTGGTAAGTGATAGAGCTATAATGAAGACCCAGGTGGTCCAACCCTTTTGCCTATCTGACCATAAAATACACACAACATGGAGAATGACTAATAAATAGGAAAGCTTCTTGATGAAGGCAGCCTCTTGTTAGAGAAAAAGAGAAGGACTGAAAATTGAAGGGCGATGACGAGTACTGCTCATTGGGTTAAGGAAGGAGGCACCTGCCTGCCCAGAGATACCAGCAGAGAGAATGTGTGTGAAGGAGCAGTCTAGAGCCCAGCTAACCTGAGAGCAAGGGAAAGGAACGGAGACACATTGGGAAGGGTACTTAGAATCTCCAGTCTTTGTGTCTCTGTCCTTTCCTTCTGTCCCACAATCCTCTCCTCTACTCTCCCTCCCTGCCCCCCAAAAAAGGAGAGGAGTTGTTGACTCACTGGCCCAAGTCAGCAGTTTTGTGTGTGGACAGGGATTTCCTCTGTACAGCCCTAAATCTGACAGGATAGAATGCCCGGGGTCCTCCTCTGGGACAAGCAAAGTCAGGAAAAAATACGGCAACATGGAAATGTCTCTAATCACCCCAATGTACTTCTTTGCAGGAAACACATCTTTTGCTCAGATTCCTGGACTAAGAACTTTGTTTCCTTAAAAGTCAAGAAACATTATTATTATTATTACTGTTAACTCACATTTGTATAGCACTTTACAATGTACTTTCTCACCATGACTCTGGGGTTCTATTTCTCGATGAGGAAACAGGCTCACATAGGTGATAGAACCTCCCCAAGTTCCTATGGCAAGTTAAGTACTTCAGCTAGGATTGAAAGCCAGGTGTCCAACATCAAATCCAGACTTCTTTCCATAGTAGCAGGCTGCCTCTCAGCAGCGCGACTCGTTACCTCAGTAGATGGATAGATTAAACACTTACTAAGTTCTTCCCATGTGCCAGGCACTATGCCTGGGTTCAAATCTGGTCCTCAGATTTGCAGATATATTTTATCAGTTCACTATTGGGGACTAATCCATAACAGTTAAAATCACAGGAAATTCCTGCAGCTCTGCTGGTCAGGGGAGGCCTCATTTTGTTGGGCTGGAGCAATTCCCAGGGAACTGGACAAGGGCTAATTGACCAGGAGACCTAGACTCTGAAAGTTGCTCAGATGGTAGAGGTACTGGGTGAATTAGAAATACCTGTTCAACATTTCTACAAAAGGCCTTTACCTTGGAGAGTGGGAGCTGAGTATAAATGATGGACTACTTGAAATAATTTATACTTGTGTATTTGTGAGTCTTTTGTATCTTATGCAGGTTCTGTGATGGAGAAAATAGTCATAATTGATATCTGTTTTTCACATTGAGTACCATTTCTAGAAGGGACGTTGTTATTCATATTTTGGGAAGATCCTAGAGGTGAGCTGAACATAATCTTTTGTTTTCAAGATTTTCCTGGAGTTACTCTAGGGTAGGGGCAGAGGCAGAGAGAGAAACTTAATCTTTCTGGAAGTAGACAACCCCCTGAACTGAACCAGGTCTGTGTGAACCCAGAGTCCCTTGTTGGGGCCCCCTGAGCAGCAGGATACACTAGTTTAATGAGGTGTGTGTTTGTACGTGTGTATGGCATAATGGTCTTGTAGTCAGAAAGACCTTAGTCTAAATCCTATTTCTGATGCATAGTCTCTGTATGCTCCTAAACAAGTCACTTAACCTCTTAATGCCCCAAGCAACTTTCTAAGACTATAAATTGCAGAGTGGTTGGTGATTTACATCAATAGAATAAGTTGCTCCCTATACTAATAAAATCACAAATTAGAAAAAATAATAACAGTACCTGCTTCACAAAGGATCCCTGCTGCCTGCACATTGACTTAAAAAAAAACCATGTATTAACATTATCTATCTTCTATTGCATTTTTTTATATATTTTGTTAAATATTTCCCAGTTACATTTTAATCTGGTTCAAAGAGTGTTGTGGGCAAGTTCAACATCTCTGCTTTATGGAGCTTTTCTTTAATAATTCCTCATTCATAATATGTTGTTCTAAGAGCTAGTACAAATCAGGAATCTCCTTAGGCAGCAGCATTATTTGGATCCACACTGCATATTTCCAATTGGATAGAACCAATAAACATATTTCACATAATTGTAATTTCAAATAGTATGAATTCAAATACACATGTATTTATATAATACATGTATTGGAGTGTCATATGCCTGTGAGTCATGGAACACAGTCTCCAAAGAATTAAAAATGAGTGTCACACAGAGGGCAACAGAAAGGCAGTGGTGAGTGGCCACAGGCTTCCACGTATAACCAATGAGGAACTCTAAAGAATAGGAATAAGAGGTATCACTGGGGAAGAGAAGATGGGCTGGTCACGTGACAGGCAGACAGCCAGAGTACTCTATTAGTGTCTTTGTGAAGTCAGGAGAAAGTGAGGAAGGCCTTCCCACACATTGGATGGACTCCTGCATGGGCAGGCATAGATGAACTATGACCATCATTACAGAGAATAGACAACGAGCATCACAGGTCCATTGTAATCCTGGTGTACCAGAGTCATGTGCTTCAGCCAAAGGTCACAGAGGTATTAAGTCTGCTTGTAACTAGACCCTGGCTTTTTCAACTTTGAGTCTAGTGCTCTTCCCATATACCACAAGCAGGGCAGGGTTGCCAGAGAAGCATTCCTTTAAAACAAGGGGACTTGGTTTTCCATGGTGCCGCCTGCAAGTTACAAATCACAAGTCACAGATGTACATGTACATCTTTAGAGATCGGCGCCTATCTCTATGCCATTCCTAACTGGGGTGCTGTGAAACAGTGCCCACGTTCTCCCCTGGCAGCATGTGGGCATGCAAGCTTATACCCAAGTCCTTTTATTCTCCCAGCAGCCTCAGAATGAGCCTGACCTTGACCTTTTCACCCTCAAATGTGAGAACAATCCTTCTTGAGCTCAGTCTGAGGGACTTAGTGTTAGATAGTAGAATTATATTTCCAGTAGAATTTAAGCTCCAAGAAGACAAGATCTCTCTCTGTCTCTCTCCCTCTCTCCTCCTTTGTCTGTCTCTGTCTGTCTCTCTTTGTTTCTGTCTCTCTCCCTCTCCCTCTCTTTTCCTCTCTCTCTGTCTTCTCTCTGTCTCTGTCTCTCTTCTTTCTCTGTCTCTCTCTCTTCCCCCTCTCCCTCTCCTTTGTTTCTATCTCTCCTCTTTTCTCTTCCTCTCTTTCTCTCTTCTTCCTCTGTCTCTCTCCCTCTCTTTTCCTCCCTCCCTCCCTTCCTCTCTCTATGTCTCTCTCTCCTTGTTCTTTTCTCTATCTCTCACTCTTTCTCACTTAGATCTTGCCTGACCCTTCGTCCCCTCTCTCCCATTTATGTCTAGCCCTATGGTTTCATTTGCATGGAATACTTACAGTAAGAAACCCCTTTAACCAATTCAGGTCATTGCCTATCCTGCACCTTCTTATATTAAAGAGTTCCCTGAGAGCACTGAGGCATTCAGTGATCTGCCCCTGGTCACACTGCCAGGAGGTGTCAAAGGCAGGTCTTGGCATTCCAAGTCTCCCTAACTCCTCGGCCAGTTCTCTCTCTCCCCTGGGCCATGCAGTCTCCCTTGCTACATAGCAGCTGCTTCATGGATATTTTTTTAAATTGAACTACATTGTGTGGAAGCAGTATGGCAAAGCACTCTGGGTCTGGAATCAGAAAACCTGGGTTTAAAAATCTCTGCTGCTTTCTGGATCTGTGCGACCTTGAGCAAATAATTTTCTTTCTTTCTTTCTTTCTTTCTTTTTTTTTTAGGTCATGAGACTTGCTCAAGGTCACACAGCTAGCTAGTGTCTGAGGCAGGGTTTGAGCTCAGGTCATTCTGACTCCAGGGCTGGTGCTCTATCCACCATGCCACCTAGCTGCCCCTCCCCCACTATGTAATTTTATTTCTTTGAGCCTTGATTTAATAGGATTACATGGCTAGAGCCAGAAAGAGACCTTTAAAGTCATTAAGGCCAACCCCCTCATTTCACAGATCAGGAAACTGAGGCTCAGAGAAATTAAATGACTTGCCCAGCTAGTAAATGCAGTGAAGCAGGATTTGAACCCAGGTTCTGGGTTCAAAGAGCTGTCTGCTTCAAAGAGCTGTCAAACTCATAGTCCAGGGCCATGTGCAACCCCAAACTCCCCAATGCAGCCCAAACTAGATGAAAATGTAATTGGAAAATGTTTAACAAAAATAATAAAAATAAGATACAACATAGATAATGTTAATTTGAGGTTTTCTAAGTCAACATGTGGCCAGCAGGGATCTGTTTCTATTTGAGTGTGATCCCATAAAATGACGGGGTTTGACCAGATGATCTTTAAGGACTTCCCCTCTCAATTTGAAATCCTTTGATCTCTATTTGAGTCCTGGCTCCATCAGGAGGACAATCTTGGTCAAATCCCTTAATTCCTCAGAGCCTCAGTTCCCTCATCTGCAAAACAGGCCCACTCTTCCTTTCATGGGGTAGGAAGGGGTGTGTGTGTTGAGGGGGGGGCAGCTTCAGGGAATCGGGAGGAAGGCACTTTGTCAACTTGGAAGCTTCTCCTGTTATTTGCTTTCTTCTTGAAGGAAGAGAAAAGGACAAGAATCAGTCCTCCTCCTTCTCCCCCCTACCCCGCCCCCCAGGAGGGCTTCTGAGAGAGAGAGAGAGAGAAGAAAGGGAGGTGGGTGTGGAGGAACAGGCGAGGGGAGGGGAGAGAGCGTGAGGGAGCAAGGAGTGAGCGAGGGAGCGAGCGGATGTCACAGCTTACCTCAGAGCCTGAATTAGAAGCCAGAAAAAAAATCACAGCAGGAAATAATGTGTTACCTAAAATAGCAGCATCACATGGGAGCGAGGCCTGGAGTAGGGATGGAGGAGGTTGCTGCCTCATTCCTCCCCAGCAGCAGCTTGATGAGTGGCTGGGAGCCACTGTATTTATGTAACAAAGGGCAGGAAGGACTGAGATAGCCTTGTTGCTACCACTTGGGGTGGCCATGGGTGGGGGGGAGGGGGAAACTGTTAGCCTCTTGACATTTTCTGGCTTCGGTAGAAAGGAAGAGTTGTCCTTTCCCATCCTGGGTCCTCCTCCTCCCTGCTTCTCCCCCTTCCCCTTTAACTGGCCATCTGGACTGCTGGGTCTTTGAACACAGCCATGGCATTCTCCTTGCCGCAAGGTCTTACTTCAGTTCTTAAGCCCCAGGACCTTCTCTCTCAGAGCCTTGGCACTGGCTACTCCTCCATGCATTTGATTAAGAAGCCAGGAGGTCTTAACTTCATGCCTAGCTTTGCCCCTGGTGCCTCAAGGTCCCTAACCCTACCCCTTACCCCCAGCTGCTAGTGCCTTTTCCTCTAAAACTACTTTCCATCTGTGCTGATTTGTGCTGTGTGTGTCTTGTGTGTGCATGCACTTTATACGTATTTTGTATTCACTTATTTTTTTGGAGGCAGTTGGGGTTAAGTGACTTGCCGAGGGTCACATAGCTGGTAAGTGTCTGAGGTCACATTTGAACTCAGGTCCTCCTGACTCCAGGGCCTGTGCTCTATCCACTGTGCCACCTAGCTGTCTCGGATTAGAATATAAACTCCTCAAAAATAGGAAGAGTTTTTGCTTTTCTGTGTATCCACAGAATTTAACACAATCCCTAGCTCATACCAAGCATTGAAATGCTTGTTGATTGGCTGCTGGATTTGTCCGTGAGGGGTTGACTATCAAATAGGGACAATATGATGACTAAGAGAGAAAAAAAACCTTATAGTCTCAACTTTCAAATTAGAAGCCTGAAGTTTGAACAGAGGACAAGGAACGAATTCTAAAGATATTAGTATGGGAGTGAGGGGGACTTTTGTATCTTGCCCGAGAGAGATATAATAACATCTCATAGTCATATAACAGTTAAAGTTTTCCAAAATGCTTTATATACATCATCTCGTTTGAAATTCACAACAATGCCTTGAGGTAGGTACTTTTATTATTCCTGGGAATAAATGACTTGCTCAAGGTCACACATATAGTAATTGTATGAGTCATAATTGGAACTCAGGCCTTTCTGACTTCAAGTCCAATGTGCACTATGCAACACTGCCTATCAGGAAAGATATGGGAGATAGAAGGGGGAGGAAGTCTCAGTCACTGCAGCAAGGACTGTCCACAGAAGGACCTGAACAGAGATTGAAGGTCTGGGGGATTCAACAGGTTTTACTCATCTGAAGTCCATGATATAGAAAACCTTGGGCAAAATGCAGAGGAAGCACTGTGTGGTGGAAAGAGTTTTGGATTTTGGAGACAGTAATGAATCCTGACTCTTTAATTGTTTGACCAGAGGCAAGCCATTTAATTTCTCTGACCTTCAGTTTCCTTTGTATGTAAGGGGTAAATCCGTTGGGCTTTGTTTCACATAAAGCTTGGGGCTCATTTGGCAGGTTTTATCTGGGATACATCTCCCATAAGGTGTAAGATGTGTGTGAGCCCACAGTGTGATATGTCACTAAATAAGGGCTCTGACTGGTAGGGAATACAAATTTGGAGAGCCAGATGCTGGCATCTTGGGAGCAGGGTATAGAAGCAAGAAGTCCGCAGCATGGACCAAGGAGGCAAGATGTAGAGTTACAAGATGTAGGGTGGCAAAAGAGGCCATTTGGGAGTACGAAGTGTCCTTGGATCCCCAGTATGGTATGTGGACCATGGTGACCCCAGAGCTGAGGTGAGAACTTTCAGCTATCGTCCAACCTGCCCCCCAAGGAGTCCTAGGAATGATACCCAAAGAGGAAAATGGCACCACACCCCTTAAGCATCCACCTGTGGCACTCTGCATTCATCCCTTGAATACATCCATTTTTCTCCTCTGACCTGGCGTAGCCCTCATCATTTCGTGCCTGGACTATTGCAATACCCTTCTGGTTGGTCTCCTTGCCTCAACTCTCTCCATACTCCAGTCTATTCTTCATTCAGTTGTCAAAGTGATCTTCCTAAAGTACTGGTCTGACCATCTCATCGCCCTACTGAATAAACTCCAGTGATTCCCTACCACCTGCAGGATCATTCAAAGTCCTTCATAACCTGGCCCCACTCTGCCCCTTACCTGACACTTCATCAGACACTCTATGATCCAGTGACACTGGCCGCCTTAGTGTTCTTCAAATAAGACTCCATCTTCCAATTCTAGACATTTTCTCTGACTATCTCCCATGCATGGAATGCTCTTCCTCCTCACCTCTGCCTCTGGCTTCCCTGGTGTCCTTCAAGTCCCAACTAAAATCCCACCTTCCCCAATCCCCCTTAATTCTAAATCCTGTTTTGTACATAATTGTGAGATTATTGTCTTTCCAATTAGACTGTGAGCTCCTTGAGGGCAAGGACTGTCTTTAGTCTCTCTTTGTATCGTCTTAGCCCAGTGCCTGGCCCATAGTAGGCACTTAATAAATGCTTATTGACTGCCTACCTGACTGAAGTGATGTGCCTTCCTGAAATGCTGGGATATAACAGACACTGAAGGAGAACTAGATGGTAACTCCCCTGAAACTCGGAGATTGTTCCCATTTGTGTATGGGTACAAGCAATGTTTTACTACTTAATTTTCATTGTTTCATATCTTAGTCAAATGATATTATTAATGAATCTCTGATATGATTTAGAAATACAGTTACATCTTGGATGTGGGATTCAGCCATGACCTAAATATTTATTATTTCCCCCTCCCCCACAACAGCCAAGTTGAACCTGAGAATAACTAAGGTGTGAGGGAGAGAGTGGGGGAGATATATAAAATAGGAATGATAATATTTGTATTTCCTACCTCACAGGCTTGTTGTGGGAAAATGTTTTGTAAACAGTAAAATGTATATACTTGTGATTTTTAAAAAATTATCATTATATCCGTGTAACCTTGGACAGGGAATGTCCTCTCTCTAGGCTTCTGTTTTCCCATCTTCAGAATGAAGCATTTGCATTAAATGGGAGATTTGCAACTCTTAAAGCACTATATAAATGCTAACTATTTCAGTAAATTGTGTGAGGAAAGCAAAGATGGAGTCTGTGGTAGAAATTTTTATGAAAACCTGCCTACTGGCTTCTCCTGTTGTCATCAAGGATACACTGAATGTAGGTATAGGTCATTCTTATAAAGATTTTATAATGGTGAGACAGTAGGATCATTAATTACTGATATCTATCAATTGCTTTTTTAGGAATATTAATACTACCTATGATTTTTCCCCCATTCTTCTAGTATTTTCTCCCTGAGATAACTAACAAAATGATCCATCAATGCCTTCCAGATTGTTTCATTTAAGCACAAATTTCCTTGGTGTATATTTGGCCTGGTCCAGATACTTTTCCTGACTTTCTCTTCTTAAAAGGTGCCATGCCTACTTCCTTATATACATATCTGGAATGGGGATGTTACAGTCTAAATGCAGTGATTCCACTGCCATTTTAAATAGAAGAGTATAAAAATGATTACCACTGTGCTCCATTTTCTATTTTTTGCTTATAATAATGTTTCCTAGTTGGATATCATACCACGCTTCCCACAAACTTGTTTTCATCTCCACTGCTTTTTGTCATTTTATTAGCAAAACTGCTTATAATCTTTATAATCTATTTATATTATAAACAAGTGTGTTTATGTTCTAAATCTTTCCGGCCCTTAGTTGCCATCTCCCTCTGCTTCGCAAGGAGACCAAGGGTTTTTGCTGACTAAGGCAGTTTCTGGATTCTTTAAGCCTCTTCTTTGTGGCAACTGTTTTATATTGGTTAAACTTTTTCAGGAAGTGGTGATAACCAAGTTCAGTATCTTTGCCTTTTTCTACTTCTCATTTGACGTCAACAACTTATTTAAAGAGGTCAAATTGAAATTGCTCTAATTGTACGCACTTTTTTTTTAAACCATACCTCTAATTTGATGTGATATTGACCATTGCTCTAATGAGTAGATGAACTAATTGCACACAGGCATTTAATTCTGATATGACTCCTACGTCAGTAACTAATCATTTTCCATCTGTTAAGATGTAGTCAATTTCATTTCCCCCCCTGTTATTCAGTGACTGCCAAATTCAATGAAGTCATCCAGTGCCTTCTAACTCTCTTCTTACGGAAAGTATCATGATACCAAAGCATGACACTTCTGAGGAGTCTACAAACCTCTGGCCTCTTTCATTTCTTACCCTGAACAAAATTTTCCAACATCTTTTTTATCTTTCTCTTTCCCATCCCTGTACTGAAGTTACCACATGTCAAAGTAGATGTTCAGATGATTTTGTCAAGTTTGTCATACCTCACCTTTGTCTCTATCTCTTTATCCTATGTAGCAGATATTCCTATGTGTCAACCTGGCAGGAAGTCTCTAGTGGAGTGCCCCAGGGATCTATCTTTGACCCTGTGATGTTTAACCTTTTCATCAATGACTTCAATAAAGGTACAGATGATACGCTCATCATATTTGCAGATGACGCAAAGTTAAGAGGATAGCTAATATGATGAATGGCAGAGTTAGGATCCAAAAGGATCTTGACAGGCTACAGCATTGGGCTGAATCTGATAAAATGAAATTTAGTAGGGATAGACGGAAAGTCTTGCACTTGGGTGCAAAAAATCAGCTTTACAAGTATAAGGTGGGGAGGCATGGTTAGAGAGCAGGATTCTGAAAAAAGATCTTGGGGTCTTAGTGTCAATCAATCAGCAATCATTTATTAAGTATTTACTATGATTTGGGCACTGTGCTAAGCCCTGGGGATGAAAAACAAGGTAAACAATAATTCTTGTCCTTAAGAAGCTTAGATTCTAATGGGGGATGCATATAAAATAAATAGAGTAGATGAAGTTAATCTGAGGGGAGAAGGTATTATCAAGGTGAAGGAACTAGGAAAGGCATCCTATAGAAAGTAAGACTTGAGCTGAATTGGAAGGAAGCCAGGAAAAACAAGAGGCAGGAGTGAGGGGGCAAAGCACTCCTGGTATGAGGATGCCATGAAATAGTCACATTTCAACCCAGAGGAAAGACATGGAGAAGTAACATGGTTAGGTTGTTCAGTAATCTAATTTCCTCCTGAAACAGAGACCTTCTCTGCCACATTAGAAGGCTTCTCACATGGGCCTTTCATGCCAGAAAAGAGACAAAAGTGGGTGTCCAGGTCCCAGCATAAAGCAAAAAACAATTATAGCTAGTTGCTGTTCCTTTTTACCCTGGGAGGAGTGTTACTAAACCTTCAGAATCAGAGAGCTTACTGGTCGACCATGTTTGCCTCCCTCAGATGGGGGCTATAGGTCAGTCAGACAACAATACTTACTGAGTGCTGAATGTGTATGGAGAAGGGAAGGACCCTCTTGAGAATCTGGAGGCTGATAAGCAGAGATATACCTTACCCCTCTTCCCAGAACTTCCCAGTCACCCCTATTTGAAGGACTGGAGGAACTCAATTATGCAAGATCTGAGGACAGTGAAAGAAAGAATTATGTGACTGAGACCCCCAAAATATAGCTATTGGCACTTCTCATCAAGTCCAGTTTCCCCAGATAGAATATAAGGTTCTTGAAAGCAAGGACTGCTTTGATTTTGTCTTCATAGCCCCAGTGCCTAATAGAATAGGGTTCTTCCCTGCCCGTGGAGGTCTTTAGGTTCAGTAATGAATAGGGGGACTGTCAGTGGATGAATCATACATGACCAGAAGCTGACTCCCACAGTTCTCTCCTAGTTGACTAAAAATGGGGCTGCATATGTTGGGGGTGGGAAAGGGCCCCTTACATTAGCACAGTCCCTGACACATAAAATGCTTGTATAGCAAAGGAGAAGCAGTTTAGTATAGTGGAAAGAGCACTAGACAGGGAGTCGGGAGATCTGGGTTCTCATCCTTGCTCTACCACTAGTGCTGTAGAAAGATTGCTGGATTTGGAGCCAAGACCTGTATGACCTTGGGCAAATCACTCAACCTCTACAGGCCCCAGTTTTCACATCTGAAAATCAGGGTGTTGTTCAAAATGACCTGTCTTTCCAGCTCGCTCCAAATCTATGATGACAATAATTATAGTGATAAATGAGCTTCATGGACTTCATTTCTCTGAGCCTTATTTTCCTTATGAGGATATGGGGATCAAATGATCTTTAAGCTCCTTCCAGCTGGAGATGGAAGTTTGCAATTTTCTAAAAATGAAGAACTTTGGAGGTGGAAAGAGGAAAGAAAGAACTATAGATGTAGTGGGAAGAGGGATATTTGGGTTGTTTCCAGACATAAGCTTGAAGAAAACAGTTTTCAGTTGAGCGTTGAGGTCAGAAATCAGATTGCAAAGGGTAGAGGAGTGAATGTGAGGAAAGGAAATGGAGGAAGCAAATGAGGACAGCTTTTTCAAGGAGTTTGGCTGAGAAAAGGAGGAAAAAGATAGGATCATAGTTTGAGAGGATGGTAGCAGTGAGTAAATTTTTTTTAAGGATGAGGGATGTGTGGGCAGGTTTGAAGGTAACAGGGAAGGAACTGGTAGACGGGAAGAACATGAAGAATAGAAAGAGAGGATGGAAAATGCAATCTGCTGGAGAAGATGGGATCCAGCACGCGCGTGCAAGTGTTGACCTTGACAACGAGAAGGGCACTTTCTTGGTCAGAGACTCTCTTTTGAGAGGAGGAAGGAGTGTTTCATCATCAGTTCTCTGGGACTGAGTTTAGTTATTATAATGAAGCAGAGTTAAACAGCTTTTTATTGTTGTTTTCATTCACATTATTGGAGTCATGGTGTAAATTGTTCTCCCAATTCTGCTTACTTCATTTTGTATCATCTCATACAAGTATTCCCTGTTTGTCTGAATTCCTCATATTCATCATCATCACTGCTTATCGTGCAGTAATATTCCATCTCATTTGTACACCACAGTTTGTTCAACCATTCTCTTACTGACAAGTATCCAACTGTTTCCACATTTTTGCCATCATAAAAAGACTAACGGTTATTTATTTTACTTTTTATTGATGTTTTCTGCTTTTTACATTACCATGGTATCCCATGTATCCCTCCCCCCCTGCCTTCCCAAGAGCCATCCCATATGACAAACAGTATTATTTTTAGAGAACAAAAAAAAAAGTCAGCACAACTAACTGATAGATTGAGAAAGTCTGAAAACATGTGCAATGTGTAACACCTATGGACAAAAGACAATATATTAGTTATTCTTTTTCAGACCGACCCCAATACACTTTTGGAGTAGTAGCCACCAAACCACAGTTGTGTCCCAGCCTAGCTACTGTAATCTTTCCCTCACCCTTCATCCTAACAGCGTGGACAGACAATGAAGCAGAGTGGAAAGAATATCGTATTTGGAGTCAGAGGATGTGGATCCAAAGCCTTATCTGCATAACCCTGGACAAATTGTTTGTTCTCCCTGGATCTCAGTTTTCTCAGCTGTAAGTTGAAGGCATTATACTAGATGATTTCTTAAGTTCCTTCTAGTTCTAAATCTATGATTCTATGAACCCCTTGTCATTGTGGGTGGACAAGTACTGATCTGTGTTTAATTCAAATATTAGATTCTCAAATGGATCCATGAACTCATCACTTTATCCTCCAAACCAGAGACTATGCCTCTGAAACTTAACCATCTCAGCTCTGCAACTTTTTCCCTAGGGTCTGTACTTTCCTGATGGGGCATTTTGTCTCAGTCTCTCATATGTTCAATGCAGTATAGTTAAAGTGGTCAGAGTGTGGGTCTTATGGAGAGATAGTAAGATATAGGTCTAGGCTGTCTGAAACCTTCCAATGCCAATATCTTTTCGAGCAGCTTGCTCTTAGAATTTGTCTTGATTAAATTAGATATAGACCATACACTAAGAAATACTTCCCCCTTTAAACACTTTAGCAGCTGTGGAGGTTTCCTAGTTTCTCATTGGATATGCTTATGCATAACTAGTGAAATGACCAGTCAGTCACCACTAGGATGTTACTTATATCTTTAGTATTCCTTGTAGAGAGAAAAACTGAATGCAGACAAGTCCCAAAGATTTGCTGGCATTTATATTCTCCAAATATTCAGCATGAGTTGGCACAGTGGGCACAAGTTTCACACTCCTTAGTGACATCTGCTGTCATCTTTGGTCAGTAAAATCTGTTTCTTCCTAGCTTCAGGGTCTGCTCAACCCATCTGGACAAAGTCATCGTGTAGGGCTTTCGTGGCCATAGAGTGATAAGCTCTGGGTAGCAACAACCACTTCCTGGTTCTGTGTGTGGGATCAGCCATAGTCCAATATAGCACTCCATTGCATAGTTCCAACTTCTGACATTTTCCCAGAAGTAAGGTGCCTTCTGGCAATTGGAACTTGAGTCCTTCAGCATCACTTCCTTGCTTTTTTACTTTTATCCCCTCTCTTAGTCCTTCATCATCCATCTGCCCTCTTTGCTAGTCATCCACAGATAATTGAAGCCAGGAAGTTGATTCAATGAAACAATTCACACGTAGAGCCTCCCTCAGTCCTCCTCTTATTTATTCCCTCACATACCAGAGCACCTGTTTCCCTCAGTCCCTTGTAAGTGGAGGTTCTGTACTTGACAATTACTTTTTATGTTTTTTTTTTTTCTCTTGAAGCTCTCTCCTACTATTGGAACTGAAGGTATTTTTTGAAGGTCATTTTAATTTGTATTATGCTTGGGATTTTTAATGATGGTTGCCTTTGAGCTGCTCCCTGGAGCAGATTTCTGCTGATACTGCCCAGAAGTTGTGGGTTTTTTTTATGCCTCAGTCATTAATTTTGTTTCATATCCTTGTGCTTAGTCACTGATATAATTTTGTTTTCAGTCGGACATTTTTCAGGGTTTCATTTAATTCTTTGTAGATTATAGGATTCCATATAACAACAACCATATAACAACACTGCAAGGATATTGGTATTACAATATATAGATGTTTGTTTCAGAGAGAAGCTTTGGGTTATTAAAAGAACTTTATAATTTACTAAAGGTGATCCAGCCTGCATCCCTTCTTATGTCAGATGAGAACTTATTTTCCATTTTAAGTGCTTGTCCAACACACACACACACACACACACACATAGACGCACACATACATCATACACACACATACAAACACACACATGTGTATATGTATATGTGTATAGACATACATATACATACATGTGTGCATGCATGCATATATATCGCAGTGGATAGAGTGCTGGCCCTGGAGTCAAAAAGACCTGAGTTCAAGCCAGCCTCAGATATTCTCTAGCTATGTGATCTGAGGCTGCCCACTGATTTGGGAATGTCAGAGGCGGGGAACCAGCGGCCTCGAGGCCATGGAACAAATTGTGGTGTATAGCTGCAATAGAATATTATCGCGACATAAGGAATGGCGAATATAAAGAATTCAAAGACTTGTATAAAATGAGGCAGAGTAAATAAGCAAATCCAAGATAACATTTACATGATGATCACAAAATATAAAGTAAAATACTGAATGATTTCAGAACTTGATGCCATGCCCAATCATGACTTTGGAAGCATGTTGACAATGATGTGTCCTACCTATCTCTTGTCAGAGAGGTGGTGGATAATAAGAATGGAATAAGTCATTCGTTTTCAGACATGACTAACGTACTGATTTATTCTATTTCTTTGTTATGAGGCAAGATTCTGTTGGAGGGGAAATGAGGAATGTCTTTAGGAAGTGACAGCAATTAAGAAAAAAAAGAGAGCATCAAGTTCCCAGTTTTTCAATCCAGATTGGGCAAAAGATATGACAAGTGTAGACTTTGCAGAGATCTAGTCCCTGGGAAGGTGGGTGTTACCGGTATATTACTGTTCAATATAGTATTCAATACAGATCAGAGATCTAAATGTAATTCTCAACTTCTCACTTTCTCTCCCCACCATATCCAATTAGTTGCAAAGTCCTGTCAATTCTACTTTTGCAGCACCTTTCAAATAGGAGCTTTCTCTGACACTGCTAACACCCTGGTGTCAGCTGTTATCGCTTCACTTCACTATTGCAAGAGCCTGCTGGTCTGTCTCTGCCTCAAGTCTCTCTTCTCCAATCCATCTGCCACTCACTTGTCCAAGTATCTTCCTAAAACACAGGCCTGACCATGTCACATGCTGCTCCCCCAAACCCCAATCCAATACACTCCAGTGGCTCCATATTACCTTTAGGATCAAATATAAAACCCTATGTGGATTTCAAAGCCCTTCATAAGTTGGATCCCTACGCCTGACACCTTCACACACTCTGTGATCCAGTGATACTGGCCTCCTTGGGGCTCCTCACACAGGGCACTCCATTGTTGTGAGGATGAAATGAGATACTTGTAAAGCACTCATTACAGTGCCTAGCACATAACAGGCACTTAATAAATGCTTGTTCCTCTCCCCTATTCCGTCTCCCGACTCCAAGCATTTTTTCTCACTGTCCCCCATGTCTGTAATGCTCTGCTCCCTCCCCTTCACCCCTGGCTTCCCCGGGCTCCCTTCAAGTTTTAGCTAAATTCTCACCTTCTGCAAGATTTATTTCCCAGTCCTCCTTAATCTTAGTGCCCTGCATCTGAGGCTAACCCCAGTTTACCCTGTATGTATCCTGTTTGTACATAGTTGTTTGCATTGTGCCCCCACCTCTCCAGTTTGATGGTGAGCTTGCTCTTTGAGATCAGGGACTATTTCTTGCCATTCTTTGTTTCTCTAGGGCCTAGCCTAATGTCTGGCACATAGCTACTTAATAAATCTTAGTTGAGTGACAGATTGACTCACTTCGATTTTAGTGGCTATGGATACTCCCTTCACCAATGCAGATTGCAATCCTTTTAGATCTTAATACAGTCTTCATTAGAACCCACATTTATGGAGGGCTTCCTTGTAACAGTATTCTTTCCAGAGCTTCTTAAACTGTGGGTCGCAACCCCATATGGGGTCGCAAAAAATTTGGCAACAGTAAAAGGTTTCTGAACACGAAATGAGCAAAAATTAATTAAAAATCAAATGCGTAATGTAATGAATCCAAGATGTCTTTGGCAATGCTTACCCGGTTGTGAACACAAAGCATGCACACTTTGTACTGCTCATGCTCTCAGGCCCAAGGCCAATGAATGCTGGAGTGGAAGAAGTTAAGAAGCCCTAATCTAGCTCTTCATGAAGTGCTACGACCCTTACACCCGCCCCCCAATTAATTATCTACTGTTGAGGAGCTTCTCCAAACTTAGAGTAGTCCTTGGCTAACAGACACACATCATCAGTTCCCTACTTTCTAGCTGCATTCTGCTCCTATACCCTTTGAAAGCCCAGGGGCACTTCCATGCCACGAAAAGACATTGGAGGGGGAGCTTAGTGGAGGATTATTGGCATAAGTGGGCCTAAATGGTGTTTGGACCTAGAGGTATGTTAACGTCGGATGTTAGCAAACAAGCTAGAAGGAATTCTTCACCTGACACAATCCTTTTATTATTACAAAAGCATCCAGTTCAAAGTCAATTCCTAGAGACCAGTATGGCTAACTGTGGGGACTTAAAGAGAACAACATGCTAACAGGAACTCACAGTAAATAAAAAGCGAAATTATACCACGGTGACTCCTCTGCACACATAGAACTCTCCTCCCTGTTTGGTTAACTATAACCCAACTACCCTGTCCCTTCATTCATGTTGCTGCCCTCCTCACAGCAGAGCTCCAGTGGATATGTATTCTCATTGTTATGGGTATTCCCTCTAATCCTCTGATTACAACCAATTCATGGTTGCCTTTTCTGTACAACTTCATGGACTGTGGACCCCTGAAAGCTACTCCCAGGTTAATGACTCAGAGTCCATTATTTATTCAAAGCCCCTTATTTCCATTGGATCTCACCAGACAAAGTAAGATAACACATAAATTTAAAGCAAGAGATATTTAATTACAAATTTACATAAGGTAAATTAGAAAGAAAAATTCCCCAGAGGCAAAATGGGGCATAATCTCCCACAGATTCCTACACTGCCAATTGGAGTAGAGACACTCCTTGGAAAACTTATGCTACTAGAATAGCATCCCAAGGGCAACACCTCTCATAGCTCTCTGGTTTAATTTCCTACATAAAGGGGGTTTGGCCCATGTGCAGAGAAAGTGCCATACGCAGAACCTGGGAAGGCTGCTTCAGGGAGCATTGTGTTGATGGGGAAGGAAAGTGTCTAGAAGAGACATTCTGTAACTGGCTCAGGCCAGCTAACCATGGGTTGAAGAGGAGGCTCTTTTGTTCCCTGTGGAGGCATTCCAAAAAGCTTATCAGGTTCAGCTACTTCGTCTTTTGTCTTATTGATCTTTGGCTTCATTTGGCGATTCCTTAGCTCACTGGCATCTGGTATGAGACCATGGTAACCCTGGGAGTGTAAACCATAGGAATCTCAGAATCAGGATAATGATTGGGTTTCCCAAGCCAACTCAGCATCTGTGCTCAAGCAGAATGGAACCTGATATAGAATGTCTCCATGTGCTCCACAGTCTTTCCAAGGTACTTCCCCTTCCACATCATCAGAATTCTGCTGGAAGCAGGCAGCCCAGGCTTTCCTCAAGGAGACACCATGAGCCAGGACATTAGCCTTGCTTCAATTTCACTCTACCTCTGAGGCTGCCATTTCTTGGTTCCCCCACAGAGTGGCTGCGGTTTTCAGCTGCTGGGCTGCTTTTTCATTGAGCTGCTATTGCCATTTGCTGGGGAGCTTCTTTTCCTTCAAAGGAAGTATTTTGTTTTTTGAGGGGTTGCCCAAGCTAGGGTTCTTTTAGATTTCCTTCCTTCCTTCCTTCTTTCTCTCTCTCTTTCTTCCTTCTTTCCTTCCTTCCTTCCTTCCTTCCTTCCTTCCTTCCTTTCTTTCTTTCTTCTTTCTTTCTTTCTTTCTTTCTTTCTTTCTTTCTTTCTTTCTTTCTTTCTTTCTTTGACAGTTAGCAACACTCAAGCCATAGGGTAGAACTCGCTACCTTTTCCTTGCATTCCCATCCCTTCACTCACATTGCTGCCCTCCTTACTGAAATGCCCCAGTGGATATGTGTTCTTATTGTTATGGGTATTTCTTCTAATGACATAATTAAAGCCCATTCATGCTTGCCTATTTTGTGGAACTTCATGTCTCTCCATAAATCTATAAAGTCCACCTAAGGCCTTCCTTTTAATCAGTGAATGTATATCCTTTTTTGGAAGCCTTCTCTATGGTATACTAGAAGGGCTAGAACTTCCAGTGTCTTTCACTTTAAGATTTGCAGTGACCACAGAATTATTGCTTCTTTCTCTTTATGATCTGCTGAGAAATAGGAAGCATAACAAAAAAATCACCTACGAATAGCTTGAGAAGAGCATGCTCTAAAGGTCCCATTGTTGCCAAGTGTTGAAGGACTGATTCAGTATTGCGCTTTTTTTTCCCCCTGGCTTAGCTAAGGCCATTTGTTATTATTTGTGGCCACAAGGTAAGAATTGTGGACATGCAAACAGGTGTTATATCCATGTTCTCTATCCAAGCCAAGTATAGTCAACCAACTTACAGTCTTACAGCAGAATTGAGAAGACAAAGGAAAAACTGAGGATGGTATAGAATTAAAGACCAAGGGGGGATAGTACAATTCTGAAATAACAAGGCACAAAATGATCAACTTGTGGTTTGAATAGTTTGAGAACTGAAAGTTCAGCAGATTCTTTCCAATGTTCTGCCTAGAAACAGGACACTTTGCCATAGAAAAGAAATTTTCTCTTACTTGTCTTTCACGGTAGCAATGTTTAGTCTGTCTATAGGCCTTTGCCTATATTCTCTAGAAGTATAACAGAATAAGATAGGCCTAGCTTCCGGATTCCACACAAGTCACCTAGAGGAATGCAATACTTTTACAATTAACCAACTCATCAAGTCGACAACGCACTCTAGAACTTCTAAGACAAAGGCATCTATGACCTCATTTATCCTGGTAGAAACCTAACTTAGTTAAGATCTAAAATTTTCAACCAAGACTGACGTGCTAAAAATGAGTGAACAGTAGATACAAAGAGAGGAGTGTCTAGAATGTGTTCTCATTAGTTCTGTAAGTGCTCCCTTAAGTTGGGGAGAGACAACCAAAGCAAGCCTCAGCATGTCACCCCACTGATAATTCAGCAAGACTGGCTTCTGCTGTTGAACACGGGCTAACATGTTGAACAGTGGCAACTCTTGGCCAATCTTCAACAGTTTACTTCAGGGCATTTTTAGTAAGTCTGTACATTAAGAAACTCATGCTATCAATGACCATATGAAAAAAAAATGCTCCAAATTACTAATAATTAGAGAAATTCAAATTAAAACAACTCTGAGGTTCTGCTGTAAACCCATCAAAGACAATTGACGGAAGAGGAAAGGAAGACACAAATGCTAGTGCACTACTGATAGAACTGTGAATTGTTTCAGCCATTCTGGAAAGCAATTTGGAATTCTTCCTCCAAAAGTCATCAAACTGTCCATACTCCTTGCCCCAGCAGAACACTACTAGGTCTATACCCCAAAGAGATTAAAGAAAGAGAAAAAGGACACATATGTAGAAAAATATTTATAGCAGCTCATTTCAGAGTAGGAAAAAACTGAAAACTAAGAAACTTCCGAGAAATTGGGAATGGATGAACAAATTATGGCATATGAATATAATGGAATAGTATTGTGCCATAAGAAATGACAAAATGGACAATTTCAGAGGAAACTGGTGAGATTTCAATGAGCTAATGCATAGTGAAGTGATTGGAACTAGGAGAACAATTTATAGAATGTCAATAATATAAAGAAAAACGACTCTAAAAGACTTTAGAACAGTGATCAATGCAATGATCAATACTTTAGAAGATCAAAGGGTAAACAATGTTACCCATCTCTTGCCAGAGAGGTGATGGACTTAAAATGTAGAATGAGACATTTTTGGATGTGGCCAATGTGGGAATGTTTTTTTGCTGGACCTTGCAAATTTTCTATATGGGTTTTCTTTTTCTCTTTAAATTGTTCAATGGTGATGAGGGAATGGGAGGGAGAGATGACAGATACTTGTAAAAAAAATTAAAAATTAAATTTAAGAAAAAGTAGTCTGTACCATTTTTTCAACCCACTCTGGCCATTTGTTTGAGATAAGACACAACAGCAACTAGTCAAAATAGTCTTTTCCACAAATTCCTTAAACTTAACTGATGTAAATGCAGACCTTTTGTCATAAATTACATTGCCCAGAAATCCATGTGCTGCAAATAACTAAGCAAAAACTACGATTGTTGCCGCAGAGGTTTGACATGGAATGAGGAATGCTTTTGTTCTTTTTTTTTTTTTGCTTTTGTTCTTTTTAAGGAGGAGATTACCATAATGAAGAAATTCTTTCTTTGGGACAGTGTTGCAAAATTGACTAAAAAGGTCACAGAAAACTATATGCCTCTGGCAGGTTGTGCTGAGTAAACCATCTAATACTCCCTTAGACTCTTAAAAGCAGAATCTACTTCAGACTACTAGATGTAGCTTCTAACCAATGCCTCCATGAAAATAATTCCCGGATGTGCTGCCTGTGTTGTTTCTTCTGGGATAACAATGTGATTTCCCCATACATTTACCAGCAGATAACTAATGTGGACAATTAATGAATGATTTTATTTTCTCAGGCAATTTCTCTGCTGGCTCCCCCCCTCCCCCGCCTTTTTTCAGTCGTTTTTTTCAGTCCTGTCTGATTCTTTGTGATCCC
Source organism: Vombatus ursinus (assembly GCF_900497805.2). Lineage (NCBI taxonomy): Eukaryota > Metazoa > Chordata > Mammalia > Diprotodontia > Vombatidae > Vombatus > Vombatus ursinus. The sequence goes on along the minus strand of NW_020948840.1, from coordinate 19,159,271 downwards.
ATTTGGTGTTTTCCTGGCAAAGATACTGGAATTGTTTGCCATTTCCTTCTCCAGCTCATTTTACAGATAAAAAAACTGAAGCAAACAGGGCAAAGTGACTTGCCCAGGTTCACACAGCTAGTAGGTGTCTGAGGCTGGATTTGAACTCAGGAAGAAAAGTCTTTCTGACTCCAGACCTGGCACTCTATCTCGCACAATTAATAATAGAATTTATTTAGGAAGGCGTGGATCAGTGAGGTCTTCTAACATAAAAAGTCCAGTGGACATGGTGCAACATAATTTGGAATCTGTCTTGGCAGATGGCAACAAGCCAACAACATTTTATGTCTCTATTTCAAATATGTCTTTCGAATTATTGAATGAAACACCCCAACACACCATAAATGGTAATAATTATGGGTGCATTCTTATCCTTTAAAAAGGAGCCACATAAAAGACTTGTGACTAGTACAGATTCTAAAGGCGCAATGATAAAGATGGCCATGAAATTTCCCCGCTCCTATACTCTTAGTCGTGTTTTCTTTGTCAGTTTATCAGTTGGTGTGCAGCTCTGCTCCACAGATCACATTGTTCTTGAATAGCTGACACATCATCTCCATCTGACATTTTGTCACTAAGCACAACTGCAACACCAGAAGTGTCACTGCTAAGAAACAGTGGCTTACTTTCTAGCACAGACGCAGGAGTCAATGACTGCTTGACATTCTCGAAAATGTCCTCATGTTGGCAACTTTCACGTGAGGGATAATGTCTTTCCAATAGACAGCAGAGTTGCTCGGCAACAGTGGCTTTCTGTGGAAGAAAACCTTATTTTGGGAAGAAAACCAGTGGCATTGGTACCACAGCTTGAGAAAAAGACACCGGGCATTACTAAATTTGAGACATATTATAGATGAGGGTCAGCATCCTCTCTCCATATGTTTTCTTTTACTTAGACAATCAGAATCAGTTCAAAGCAAAGGGCATGTAATCAAACATCACAGCAAAGAAAATGACACGAAAAGATTCCTCGATATCCATAGTGGTATACTCTCCCATGTTACCACACCATCAATAGAGAAGCCTACAAGTGCAAAGACTACACATAACAAAAGAAGGTGCTCACATAAAGGAAATGTGTGGTCTGGGCACACAAATGGAAAGTGCATATGTAGGGATAAGTATGGTCAGGGCATATGTACATCTGGGGCAAATGACCCCGCCAATGCTGTCTCCTATTAATATCATCATGTCACTGATGCTGATCCTCTGCTAGGCATTGTGTTTCTATTCCCTGCTGGGAGTTTCCCCTGGTCTCTAACTATATTGTTCTCTGAGCTGCTTTCTATTGCTATCTGCCAGTCTTTGGCTATGCAGTCTCTTTGGGCTATCTGTTGCTCTCTGCTACCATTTGCTAGAGTCTAGCTGCAGATAAGTCCCCCTTTTTTCAATGGAGAGTTAAGTTAACTCTGTTCTCATTCACAGTCCCAGATCCCCACCAAATATCTGACCTGAAGTCATAAAATTCCTTTGAACTCATATAAAATTCCTGATTCTCAGGCCATGTCCCCTCAGGAAATACTGGGGACCCCTTCCAACAATACTGCAAGATAGGTCTGTGAGGTTAGAGCCTTTAAGTACCTATAATACATGCAAATTAATCTGGAGCAAGGAACAAAAGGAATAGTTAAAGCTATCAATTTTTGGCTTAGATCTTTTGTTCTAAATCCTGTGTTTATTATTCACATCTGTCAGCAATAAAATCACTAGGTTTTGTTGAGCATTTCTATTAGTGAAAAATCTAGCTGGTCTCCAAATATTTTAGCCTACACCTATATACAGAAATGATTTCTATAATTTTGTAGATGTTGCTTTCCAAAATGTAACATTAGTGCAAAGTCATAAATAATGTATCACTTTACATGAATCAGTGTGAAGTCATTCATTCTGCCTGAGCCTCAGTTTCCCCATTCCCTATACAGCTAGTGGCCCAGTAGATAGAATGCTGAGCCTGGAGTCAGGAAGACCTGAGTTCAAATTTGACCTCAGACATTTACTAGCTAGCTATGTGACTTGGGGCAAGTCACTTAACCTCTGTCTGCCTCTGTTTCTTCAACTGCAAAATAAGGATGGAAATAATAGGAGCTACCTCATAGGGTTGTTATGAGAATCAGAGGAGATTTTATCTGTAAAGCACCTAATAGAGTGCCCGGCACAAAATAGAAGCTTAATAATAAATGCATATTTCCTTTCTTCCTTCCATTAAGGATAAAACCTACCCCACCTACTATATTTTAGGGAAGCCAGAAGGCAGAGATGAGGAGGGAGACTATTCTAGGTATGAGGTCCCAGCCCAAGCCTCTCTTGCTCGCTGTTTGAGTTTTGATGGCTCCCGAGTGAGTGTAAATAGCAATTGTTTTCTGTTCTGGCCAGAAACTCAGAAGGTCTTCCCCTCCCAAATTGATTCTTTTGTGATGGCAAATTAGGCCATCTTTTGTCTCAATTCTTACCTAGCCCTTAATCACTGAATGGGTGTTGCCTTAGACAAACTAAGACCTGGAGAAGACCTTGGTTTAAAAAAGGCCAAAGTCACACACGGTATCCTGGACCATAGCCAGTGGTCTTGGCTTTTGTCTTGCCACTAGACTCCTATGACTCCGGAGGAGAGAGTGAGGCTGATGACTTTGCACTGCTCTGCCTCACTTAAATACAATTCACTTGCAAGTCAAGTTGGGGGAGTGTCAGTAAAAAGACATAGTGTTGAGAGATAGGGTGTTATATGTAGAGAACAGCAACAAGACCAGTGCTACTGGAACTGTAGAATATGTGAAAGGGAGTAAAGTGTAAGAAGACGGGAAAGGTTGGAATAGGCCAGGTTGTGAAGGACTTTAAAAGCTAATCAGAGGATTTTATATTTGATCTTGAAGGTAATAGGGAGTCACTGGAGTTTATTGAGTACTTGAGGGTTACATGAACAATTTGGCAGCTGAGTAGAAGATGGTTTAGAGCAGAGAGATGCGGGAGGCAGGGAGATCAATTAGGAGGCTATTGCAATAATCTAGGTAGGAGTTGATAAGAGCTTTCATTAGGTGTCAGTATAAGTAGAGAGAAAGAAATGTGTATTATAGAGGTTGTGAAGATAGAAACAACAAGATTTGTTAACACATTGGATGTGTGGGGTGAGTGCAAATGAGGAGTCAAGGATAACCCTCAGGTTATGAGCTGAGGAGGATGGTGTTGTCCTCTACAATAATAGGGAAAGTCTGGAAGAGGGACAATTTAGTGTTAAAGAGAAGTTCTCTTCTGGACATATTGAGTTTGAGGTTTCTATAGGACATCCAGTTTGAGAAGTCTAATAAGGTATTGGAGATGTGAGGCTGGAGGTCAGCAGAGTTTAGGGCTGGATGAGTAGATTTGAGAATCATCAGCATAGAGATAATAATTAAACCTACAGGAGCTGACGAAATCATCATACAAAATTGTTGTTCGTCCTTTGTTTTTGAAGAGAACCGATGTCTTGACTCATAGGTGAATTGGATTTAAGTGAGCAGAGTTGCTCAAAGTCATCAGCCTCACTCTCTCTTCCAGAGTCATTGAAGTCCAGTGGCAGGACAAAGGCAGGATGACTGGCCACGGCCTCCGATGCAGTGGACGACCTTGGTGTCTTCCCTGCCTGACCAAACTCTCAGGGCTCCACAGTGCCTGCTTCAGCCGCCTTCTTGGCCATTGGAACAAATTGTTCTCATCCTCCCCTTCTATCAGGGGAAGTCTTCACATGCTTGGGATAGACATCCCCCTAACTCACCAATGGGTTTGGGGCCTGTTAGTTATCTTCAACCTGGTTTAGCCTGTCTATTGAGATGGTTTGACCAGGGTGTGGCTACTGTGTATGCTGCAGCTTTTTGGAGTCACAGGTGAGAGTTGGGTAAAAGGTGGATGAACAGCCCCGAAAAGGGCTCAGCAAGTCCAAAGGCTCTAGTCCTCCCCTGAACACCTATAGTACAAAATAGTGCAAGATAGTACAGAGGGAAAAGAGGAGAGGGCCAAGGACAGACCCTTGGGGGGGTATCTATGGTTAGTGGGAGTGACCTGAAAGAAGATTCAAAGGAGACTGAGAAGGAGTTAGGCAGGTAGAAGGAGAATCAAGAGAGAACAGTATCATAAAAACCTAGACAACAGAGAGTATCAAGGAGAAGAGGGTGATTGACTGTCAAAGGCTGGAGAGAGGTCAAAAGGGATGAGGACTAATAAAAGATCATTAAATTGGCAACTAAGAGATCATGGGTAACTTTTGAGAGAGCAGTTTCAGTTGAATGATGAGATCAGAAGCCAGACTGCAAAGGGTTTATAAAAAAGTTCGGGGAAAGGAAGTGGAGGCTCTTATTTTAGACAGCTTTCTCAAGGAGTTTAGTCACAAAAGGAAGGAGAAATATAGGTTGATAGCTCCCAGGAATGGTCAAATCCAGTAAGGGTTTTTTGAGGACATAGCTATATTTGTAGACATCAGGGAAGCAGCCAGTAGACAGGGAGAGATTTAAGATTAGTGAGAGGGTAATATAATAGAGGGGGCAATCTGCTGAAATAGAGAGTGGATTCAGAGGCTTATGGAGAAGAGGATGCCTGGTCAAGGAAAAGGGCCACCTTTTGAAAGGAGATAGTGGGGAAAGACATTTGATTGACGTGAGATGAAGAGGAGGGAGAAAAGAATACTCTTAACAAATGACCTCAAGTTTTTTTCGGTGAGGTTTGAAGCAAGGTCCTCAGCTGAGTGGGTGGGTGAAGATGGGATTGCCACAGAAGGGCTGGAGAGGGATGGAAAGGTTTGGAATAGCTGCTGTGGTAAGTAGCATAGTGAATCAATTAAGAAATTGTCAACCGATTGCCTTACTGCAGAGAGGATCCAGTTCAGATTATGTAACAAATTTAGTGTGGATCCTGTCAACATGGTTTCATGATTTTCTATAGTTCCATTCAACAGCATGTGAGCAGGCGGTGAATGGTGGGTGTGCTCCAAGGCTGGGGTTTGGTAAGACATGATCGGTCAGAGGATAAAGGGGTAAGGGAGTTGAATGTGGAGGTTAGTATCAACTTGAACTCTGTCACCAAGGGGTAGAGACAAGGAAGGAAGGAGAGGGTTGCCAGTGAAGTAGTGATGACTTGGTCAAAAGTAAAGGGTGGAAGAGGTCACAGTGAGGATGAAGAACCGGTAAGGCAAGGATTAAGATGGAAAGATAGAAGTATGTGATCAGCTAAAGGAATTTCACAATTCAGCAAAATGGAGGGGGAACACTTAACAAGTTATGGCAAGATCAAATCTACAGCCATTTCTATAGTGTTGGAAAAGTCTTTTTTAACTGTCTGCTAAACCAGAATTTTATGGATATATTAGGGGACAATCCACACTCCGCAGGCTACTATTCCTTTTGACTTTGAAGCCCAAGGACAAATCCCTGAAATGTCCAGTGGGTCACGTGAGGAAACCACTTTGTCTCCACTGAACCATAAGCCATGCACTCATGGCCTCCTGGGACAGCTAAGTGGTGAAGTGGAGAAAGTGATGGGCCTGGAGTCAGGCAAACTCATCTTCCTGAGTTCAAATCTCACCTCAGACACTTACCAGCTATATGACCCTAGGCAAATTACTTAACCCTGGTTTGCTTCAGTTTCCTCATATGTAAAATGAACTGGGTAAGGTTATGGCAAACTACTCTAGTATCTTTGCCAAGAAAATCCCAAATAGGGTCGTGAAGAATCGGACACAACTGAACAACAACATGACCTCCTAGGCAAGCCTGTATCTGGAATTGGAGCCACCTTCTATTTGTGCCATTTCTTTTAATACATGGTCTTGTGAGAGATCTTAGAAGGCAACTAGCATCTTCCCCTTCCTGGACACCTGAATAGAAGGATAGCGGCTTTTGGAGCAGTTGTGGTAATAGCAGTAGAAGCAGACAGGCCAAAGGGGAGAGTTGCCTATATAAATGAGAGACAGTGGCAAGAAAGAACCCACTTGAGATTGACTAGATTGCTTTCAGTGAAGGTGAAATATAAAATGACTAAGTAGCATCCCCTGGAAAGAAAGTCTTTGCAAATGTCCCCAACAAATCTTGAATATTAGCTTCTCAATTGATTGTACTAGTTGTGATAAGTTACTTGATTCTCTTCTAATCATTCTATGATTTTTGTTGCTTATCATTCCCTTTTCTGTGTGGGAATATAACTACCTGTTCTATAACTGGCTTGTGTTTTCTCCCCCCCACCCCCTGGCCACCCCTCCCTCCACCCCAGCCAATCACTAGCTTATTGGCAAGAACCTTTGAGTTAGAGCCAAAAATAGAATTGCTCTCAGTAGTTGGGATTGAAGGATCACAGATTATAGATTTGGAACTATACAAGATCTTGGAGGTATCTAGTCCAACCCTCCTCATTTTTCAAATGAAGAAACCCAGAGAGGTCTAGTGACTTGCTCAATGTCATGCAGGTGACAGAGTAGCAGAGTGGGGATTCAAATACACGTTCACTGTCTCCAAGATCTCTCTCCCTCCTGGCTATGCTTCAGACTTTCCAAACTCTGCCAACATGTTCCCACATGGGAACCTTTCTCCCCATTCTCTTTTATGTGTTGTCTTCTCCCACTAGAATGTAAGCTCCTTGAGGACAGGGTCTATCCTTTTTGTTTGTATTTGTATACTCAACACTTAGCACCAGGTTGTCTAAGGAGGGAAGAACCAGCCCCATTTATAAAAACAAATTATATGATCAGCACTTCTAACCTAGTCAAGTTAGAGAGACCCAGTCTCAAAAAAACAAAAAGCAATATATATGTCCAACAACATATATGAGAAGAACGGAATAAATAATGGTACATTAAGACACCATGTTGACGGTAGTGTGGATAGAGATCCAGCCTTGGTGGTAGGAAGACCCTGCTTTAAGAGTCCTGCCTCTGATACCTTCTGGCTGTGTGACCTTACATGTCACTTACCTCTCAATGCCCCTGGGCAACTCTCACAGGCTATTAGTCGCACAGCTGAGTTTGATCTGCATTGGTAGAAAAGAGTTTTCCTGTTGGGAGTTCTTTTCACTAATAAAATTATAGGTCCAGACCCCACCCCAAATAATAATGTAATGGAATATTACGGTACTTTAAAAAAACGATTACTATGAAGCACATAAGGAAATAGGGAAGGATCTCTGGGAGGTGATGCAGAGTAAAATCAATAAAAATCTAACTGTTTACAGGCAAAATGCAAGTATGTTTTTTAAAATAGTAGGGAAGAAAGAATAGAAAGAAGGAAGTAAAACAGGGCCAAAAGTAGCATAAATTTAGGCAGCCCCATAAAGGGTATTTTCTTTGGCAGTTAGACAGCACTACAGATATAGTCAGGAAGACCTGAATTCAAATCTGTCCCAAGACACTTCCTAGCAGTCTGACCTTGGGTAAGTCACTTAATTTCTGTCTGCCTCGGTTTCCTCAACTATGAAATGGGGATGATAACAGCACCTATCTCCTACAGTTTTTGTGATGATCAAATGAGATATTTTTATAGTGGTTATTACAGTGCCTGGCACATAGTAGACACTTAATAAATGATTTTTTTCATCCTCTGCTTATTTATTGTTTAGCAGTTCATTTGGTTCTGTTTTACTAAAGGTTAAGGGTTTGGGGTACAGTTTTGTTTCCTGCTTTTAAGTTTATGCTTCTTCAAACAAGAGAGAATTATTTCCTTTGATCTGTGTTAAAGCCATTCCATAGAACATGAATAGGATAGACTTGGTACATTATCTCCACGGTGCCACATACTTCAGCACTGAGCAAATATGTCCCTGGAAGAGAACAGAGTGCATATCCAACATTCCATGGGAAGTGCTCCAGTCATAACATGTGTCACTAGAAGTGGCCAGGGCCCAGGCCTATCCCTTTGCAGGCTCCATGGGATGGCTGCCACTGTTATACCTGTATGTAATCTCTTTCTTCTTTGAGCTTTGTGAATTGTGTGCTTGCAAGAGGAGCCAGTGACAATACACTTGGTGTTGTCATGTAATGAAGTTCCCAGATTTTCTGGTTGGGCAATGAGCCAGAGAAGTGAGAAATTCCTCAAAGTATGCCTAGGCCTATTATGTCATGGGAGAGGCTCTCACACAACATTCATATTTGCCTTTTTTATTTTGGAAGCTCAGTAGTATTCCATTTCTTAGGCATATTTTGAGTTTAGTCATTTGTTCCCCAGATGCTAGACATGTAGGTCATTTTCAACTTTTCAGCATTATGAACAAAATAGCTATGAATATTTTTGTACTGTAAAGGTACTTCTTTTTTAATAACTTCCTCAGGATATAATAAGAGATAGTATGATTGCTGGGTCAAAGGGTTTGATCAGTTTCATAAGCTTTACTATATTTGCCAGGCAGCTCTCCAAAAAAGTTTATACCCCATCTATAGCCCCATCAACAATGTAATAAGTTAAGGCTTAATCCATCCACCTGACCCATAAAAGAGCAGTTGGGTGATGTGATGGATGCCAGTAAATAAGTAAAGAAGAGTGAATTCCTGAGGCCAGAAAAGTCAGAATTTTGGCTTTCATGTCTATCTTTGCCTTTGATGGATTGTGTGACTTTAGCCAGTCTCCCCCTTTCTCTCCTCCAAAGGGGACCCAGGCAGCCTTCCTAAGCCATTTCAGGGGGATAAATGATGATCCTTATTGTAATGCATGCTCTATTATAGTTTATAGTACAATTTTGTTTGTCTGTGTCTTACCTTCCTTATTTGATCTCTAAGGATAGGGGCCAAACTTATTTATTTTGGTATCGCCTATCTCACTTGACTTCTACCACAGTTAATTACAGTACATAGTAGTACTTGCTGAATGAATGAATGAATGAATGAATGAATGAGGGAAAATGGTGAAGTGGCACAAATGCTTGCTGAATTTGGAGTCAGAAGACCTCAGTTCAAATCCTAGCTCTGCTAATTAGTATATGGTTATGGCATTATTAGTATATGGACAAATCACTTAACCTCTCTCTCTGCTCCTCAGTTTCCTCATTTGTAAAGAGAGAGTCTGGATGGACGGCCTCTATGGCTCTGGTTAGTTCTAGAGCTATGATCTTATAATTCTACGAATGAATGAATGAATGAATGAATGAATGAACAAATGAGTGAATGAATGAATGAACGAATGAATTTGTTCTCAGACACGAAGCTTTACCCCTTAAAGGAAAAAAACAAACAAACAACCTTAAAAGTTGTGGAACAAGCCAGTTTGGGTCACATGGAGAGACATGATGTAAGGCTATCCAGCTGGAGGAGGGCCATAGTTACTTCTTATCACACAGACAACTCTCAGAACCCCTGAAAGTCAGCTGAACTGAGGCTCTGACTCATTCCTGTGACTCATGTGCTGTCTCTCCGGGCTCTGCTTTCTCTACAGCATATCCTTGGTCACAGCAGATCCATAGGCCTCTGCAGTCTCAGGTGGGGGAGGGGGGATCCCGAGCTCTGCAACCCACAGGTGAGTCATCACCTGAGTGGGAGGCAAGGACTCTGCTACTCTGCATTGACCTCAGCAGGGAAGGAAACCCATGAGCACAGGGAGCTCTGCCCTTCTCTGGGTGACCTTGAACAAGTCCAGGCACCTGTTGAGGAATCCGTTTATTTCCTCTTTTGTCAAATGAGGGGGTTGAAGGAGCTGCTGTGCTTTCAGAAATAAAATTCTCAGAATCTGTAAGTGGGGGGCCCAGTGTGACACAATGCAGAGGTCTAGCTCTGGAGCCAGAGGCCCTGACAGCACAACCTGCCTCTGATGTTCATTCCCTTTGTGACTCCCCTGAACCTCAGTTTCCTCATCTGTAAAATGAGGGGGTTGGGCTAGATGGTCTATGAAGTCCTAAGTGCCTTCCCAGACTTGCTTCCCTGATCCTCATCTCCTCCTTACAAGAACAGCATTTTGGCTCTGGATTGGCATACAGGTGTTAGGATTGAGAATTCCCTGGTTTTCACTGGAGAGCAGCAAATGCAGGCTGACTGACTGACAAGAAGGTTTGTAAGATTATGGAACTCTATGTTAGTGCTAAGATCATTGATTTACAGCTGGGAGGGACCTAAGGATCATCTAGTCCAAACCCTTCATTTTATAGATGAAGAAAGGAAGGTCTAGGTAACCTGCTGCAGATTGCTTGCTTAGAAAATGCCTAAGCCAAAATTTGAGCCCAGGTTCTCAAATTCCAAATCTAATAAATTTTTCCCTTTCCTGTGCTGTTTCCCAAATCATCTAGTCTAGCCCCCTCATTTTATATATGAGTAAACTGAGGACCAGAGAAAGTAAGTAACTGGCACAAGGCCACACAGAGAGCGAGAGAGGAACTCTGCTCCTTTGATTCCAAACCTAGCTCACTGCCTGCCTAGTTACCTAGTCTGAGCCCCTCATTTTACAGATGAGATATTTGGGGACTCAAGGTATCCTCCCCCTCCACATCCCAGAAGTCAGAATTTCACCTATCTGGTCCCATTGTTCCTTGATGGCTGGCCAGGAATATCTGAGCCCCGGAGGTCACCACACAACAGACAGACAGCTAAATGGGCCAGGCCCAGCCAGAAGTGTTCAATGCCCAGCATAGCCTGTTAGCCAGGAAATGAGCTCAAAGGGAATAGTTCCCTCAGGCAAGGAGAGAGGGGGTGGGCAGGCCCTTGGGAAGAAGGCATCTTAACCCTTTGAGGGGAACTGGGAAGGATGTTGGAGGAGGGATTAGGCCCTTGGGAGTAGAGAGGGTGGAGCCTCATGTCCAGGACATGCTATGGCCCTGGGAACTTTGCTCTGGCTGTGGGCTTCCCTGTTTTTGATCACTGAAAGACCAGCATTCCCAACCTCCATCCTGCCTGGCTTGCCCAGGAAGGGTGTGTGTGTGTGTGTGTGTGTGTGTGTGTATGTGTGTGTGTGTCCTGCTAATTGAATGCTGGGGTTTCAAGCCACCTCCTCTGCCCAGAAACTCTCCTCAAGGAACAATGTGCCTGACATATCCAGGAAGCCTCAGCTCAGATTCCCAGCAGGAAACTCTGATAGGGAAACTCTAGAGGGATGGTCCATATTCTCAGTCCCATGCCCTGTTGAGATGGGCTGAAGGAAAAGTCACTTACAGTTAACTCAACAACATTTATTGAGGCCCAGATGTTAGGCAATGGGCAAATGAAACCCGATGTTGTTGTTCAGTTGTATCCAACTCTTCGTGACCCCATTTAGAGTTTTTTTGGCTATTTCCTTTTCTAGCTCATTCTACAGATGAGGAAGTGAGGCAAACAAGGTTAAGTGATTTGCCCAGGGTCACACAGCTAGTAAGTGTCTGAGATCATATTTGAACTCAGGTCTTCCTGACTCCAGGCCCAGGGGCTCTATTTATTGTGCCACCTAGCCGCCTTGATGTTGGCTCTGCCCTAAAAAACTTTCAAGTCTGTAGGGGAGGACAACATACATATAGGGGCAGGAAAAGCACCCTATGCCCCATGGGCGGAAAATCCTGGAGTTTGGGGGTTAAGGAGCCATAGAATCTTATACCTGGAAAGAAGGGATCTTGGCAGTCATCTTCCAATCCCTTATTTTACAGATGTGAACTGACACTCAGAAAGGAAGTGACTTGCTCAAGGTCACACAGGTAACAGAGCCTAGATGAAAACCTAGGTCTTTGGACTTCTGATCCAGGTTCTCTCCATCATACACTAACACCAAGTAGTTTCTTTCCTTCCTTCCTTCTCCCTATTTTCTTTCTTCCTTCCTTCCTTCTTTCCTTCCTTCCTTCTCTCTCTTTTTTCTTCCTTCCTTCCATTCTTCCTTTCTTTTTCTTTCTTCCTTCCTTCCTCTCTTGCCTTCTTCCCTTCTTCCCTCCCTCCCTTTCTTCCTTCCTTCTTTTCTTCCCTCTCTCTTTTCTTCCTTTCTTCCTTCCTTCCTTCCTTTCTTTTTTTTCTTCCTTCCTTTCATCAGAAGCTGATAAGGAGAAGTAGATTCCAGGTGACATTAACTGTTTTGTAGGATCCAGTAGAAAAATTAGAAATGAACTGAAATTAGGAAATCGCACGAACCCCTCATTGTCTTAATTATCTGTGCACTCAGGCCTCCATTCTGAGAGACTAGAGGAGCCAGGGTCACATGAGCCCAGAGTTGTAGTGAGACAGAAAGGGGGGAAGGTTTCTGTGATGCACAAGGAAACAAACCTCACAGACTGGAGCAGTAGAAGGAATGCTGAATTTGAAGTCAGAAGACCTGGATTCAAATCCTGACTCTGTCTCCTTGCTACCTTTGGCTCTCAGACAAGTCCCTTAACCTCTCTGGGCCTCATTTGCCTAAACTGCAAAGTGAGAGGAATGGACTTCTGAGACCCCTTCAAGCCTTAGAGCTGTAATCCTCCAAAATGGCAGCCAATAGTTCTGGACTAAGACTGCAGTATGTTATCAGGGGGTGTGAGCTCTGTTGTATGCAGCCAATTCTCCTTGCCTCAGCTGTCCTTGCTGCAGACTGTCAGCAATTGCATTCATTCATTTGTTCGTTCATTCAACAACCATTATTTCTTGAGTTCTGCTGTGGGCTAAGGCACCATACCATGGTGACACAAAGACAAAGAATGAAACAGGTTCTTTCTTCAAGGAGTTTCCATTTTATTGAGAGATTAGGGACAACATGCACACAGATAGGGAAATGTAAAATATATTCAAAGTTAATAAAAAGTAATTTCCCGAGTGGAGAACCAGCAACTTGGGGCATCAGAATAAGCCTCTTAACATCTCACACCATTTACCAAGATAAAGTCAAAATGGGCACATGATTTACACACAAAGGGTGACACCATAAGCAAATTAAGAGAGTATGGAATAGTTTATCTGTCATATTTATGGATAAGGGAAGAATTTAGGACCAAGGAAGATATAGAGAGCATTACAAAATGTAAAGCAGATAATTTCGATTATATAAAATTAAAAAGTTTTTGCACAAACAAAACCAAAGTTACCACAATTATAAGGGAAGCAGAAAACTGGGCAAAAATTTGCAACAAGTATCTCTGATAAAGGTGTCATTTCTCAAATATATAGAGAACTGAGTCAAATTTATAAAGGTACAAATCATTCCCCAATTGATAAATGGTCAAAAGATATGTTTTCAGACAAAGAAATCAAAGCTGTCTATAGACATATGAAAAAATGCTCTCAATCACTATTGATTAGAGAAATGCAAATTAAAACAACTCTGAGGTACCCCCTCACACCTATCAGATTGGAGACATCCTGCTCTCTAGAGAATGGCAGAAGCTGGAACTCTTTAATGTATCATTGTTTTGATCCTGTCGGTGGTACTAGGAAACAGGTATTTCATTTTACTTTATTTTCATAAAAGTACTATTTGATGACTTTGGATACTGGGGACAAGAAAGGATATTTGATCTAGTAAGAAATAAGGTCTCTGGGGTAGCTAGGTGGCTCAGTGGATAGAGCACTGGCTCTGGAGTCAGGAGGACCTGCATTCAAATCTGGCCTCAGACATATAGCACTCACTAGTTGTGTGACTCTGGGCAAGTCACTTAACCCTAATTGCCTCACTAAACAAACAAACAAACAAAGCCTTCAAATCCCACCTGAGACACTTACTAAGTTTGTGACCCTAGGCAAATTGCTTAACTACTTCGTGCCTCAGTTTCTTCATCTGTAAAATGTTGGACTCAATGGTCTCTAAGATCCCTTCTAGTTCTAAAACCTATGGTCCGATGAACTGGTTCCCTTATTTACAAAAGGTATGCACGCTGAGAGCGAACTACTAAAGGAGGTGTTGGTTCTGATAGGAAGAACCATGGTCTGAGTGTTTTAATCACACACTGCTGCATATTTGAGGAAATCTAAGGTGATGACCTCATCAAACCTGGGGTAGTTTTTCTGACCCACACGAGGAGGTGCCATGGATGTTACACACAAAAATACAAAAATAAAAAAGGGACTGTCTATTTAAGGGCTCCTTTATTGTATCTAGGGGCTGGAAGACAAAACACAAATGACTAATCTTTATGGCCCCAGATGTATCCACCATCTATCTATTCCTCCCATGACCAAGAACTGGTCTCTTGCAGCCAGAGGTCCTTGACTGAGGTGAGGCTGGGGGTGAGGGATCAGGCAGAGAGAATATGGCATTGCTTTATTTTGTATCTCTCTAATGCATTTATCGCTATTTACCTTGTGCTAACACTTTTTTCCTTTCTCTCAAAATGAATGATGTTGTCTTAGATTAGGAAAGCCATATTGGAGGATATGAAAAACACACAGGTTTCCCCTACCCATCCCCAGGTAGATGGGTATTGAATAATCCCATCCACTTGCCTGAAAGAGATTCTTAAGCAGAGAAAGAATAGAGAGGAATTGGGGTTCTTTACTGGCATCTGAACGTGGGCTACATTCCTTTGCTTGGACAACATCTATCTCCAAAGGGAAAAAGGACCACAAGATTTCTTGTCACCATATCTGAACCTGGAGTTGATGACAGGGATTTTCCTTAAGCTGTGAAAGGTAAGTGTCTTGCTTGTTAAGCGAGCTCTGTTGAAGTTAGAGGCTGGCAATGGTGGCTGCAAAGGGTCATAGCTTTAGGGAGAAGACCCTAAACTGGGGATGCATCACTGCAGTTGTAATACAGGAAGCCTGTGTTTCCTGCCAGACAGGGACAACTAAGAGAGCTTTACCTTCTGTGTTGGCCAAGATTATTTTCAAATGACAGAGAAAGGGTTGACTCAATAGATGATTTTGACTATGACTGAGATCGCTGCTTGGTGCCACCCACTGGCTACCAGACAGGACTACAGGAGAGATTATAACTGGCAAGATGGAGACTGGAGAGAAAACTGGATTTGGAGTCAGAGGCCTTGGATTTGAATCCTGCCTTTGTCACTTAGTAGCTGTGTGACCTGCCTATATCATTTATCCTCTATGAGCATTAGTTTCTCCCTCCGTAAAATGAGGGACTTGAACTGAATGATCTCTAATATCCCCTCCAGTGTGAAATCTTGTGCTCAGAATAGCAAGGAGAAAAATCTATTTAGTCTGAGAATCTATATAGATCTCAGGGAGAGGATTGCTCCTTGGAGACCATATTTTTTCTGGGTTCCATCTTGGGTTCTATTTTTTTCTTTGATCTTTAAATAAGACTTTGATTTTATGAACTGCATGTTTTTGAGGAGAAATTATGTCAGGTAATGATTTCCCCAGATTTTCTTCTAAGTGTAGGGTACAAAACAGAGAAGTAAGAAATCCCACAAGGTGAACCTAAACCATTCATGTAGAAGACACCCCAAGAAGGAGAAGGACTTCACAATCTACTTGGGGGAACAGGAAATCTCTGCACTTGAAACACCTGAATAAATAATATTATAGACTGTCACCTATGCAAGTCAAAATGGGTAGATAAGTACTTAGCTGCTCTGGCAGCACTGAGTGGAAAAGTGAGCAATTACGTGGGAGAAACCTGGAGGAGGTGAATTGTGATCCATGTTTGGAAGGAAAAGGACAAAGCATAGAGATGTTAGTGGCAGTAACTATGAGAAACCACTACACTTCACATTTCAAATGTACTTTGAAATGTTAATTCTGAAACAAAGACATGGGCTTCAAAATGAACTTGGAGTATTCAAGTAGCACCCAGGGTCCCCTGAAAACATGATGACATTTCCCCTGGTTTGATGTACTTTATGGGCCAGCATACACTCAAAACCATAATTTGTGAACCCCTACCAGTATGTTTGATTTTATTAGGCCAACAAGTGGACCCATTAGTTTAAAGCAGAAGGTATTTAACCAGGGGCAGCTAGCTGGCACAGTGGATAGAGCACCAGCCGTGGAGCCAGGAGAACCTGAGTTCAAATACAGTCTCACACCAGACGCTTGACACTTACTAACTGTGTGACCCTATTGCCTCACCAAAAAAATAAAGAAAGAAAGAAAGAAAGAAAATATTTAACCTAAAAATATGGCATAATAAGTGACAAGAAAGCTCCCTCACATACACACAGAAGTATATTTTCCCAAAGATTATTATACCATCATTGGAGGAAAGGGTACACACAGGTAACACAAGTAACCAAAAAACACGTATGAAAGGGCACACATAGAGGGAAAACTTGTGGCATAACATTGCTCTCTGCTGCATCTGACATCTCTGTTGCCTTCTCCTGGTCTTCAGTTCTGATGTGGCTTCTTCTGTCCAAGGAAGGAAGTACTCTTTAGCTTCTAACCTCTTTTGTGATGCAGACCCCAGTCAACAAGACTCAGCAAGCCAGCTAGAAAAATCCTTAGGGTTATCTTTTGAACCACTTTTCTCTTCCTATTGCTTGCAAATAAACTAAACCCTTAGCTGACCGACAGTGAAGAAATTCCTTTAATCTCCTTTCTACTGCCATAATACTTACAGTGGTTCATATAAATCAATTCTTCTGTGGGAAGAATGAAAGGAGGCTGAAGATCAAAGAAGGTCTTTGTCCTTCCCCACAGTAACCAAATCACACTGTCCTTCCTACATATAAAGCTTACCATTTGATGCACATTAGCTTTTATACATCACAAGGCTTTAAAGCAAGAGATTTAGTCAGGAAAGGAGAGAAGTTGAAGAAAATTAATCCTGTATGATTGGAGGGGAAAAAAAACAGTCATGGGGAAATACCATACATACATAACAATCATTTTTCTTTCTGTACTGATTGTGAAAAAGAAAGGATGGAAAAAACAGAAAAAGAAAAGGTTATGTATCTTAGTAGGGCAAGAGTTGTTAGAACAAAGCTGCAAGCTTCTATCTTCAGACATCTGGGAAGCTAGTACAAAGTCCTAGTGATGGTATACTTGCATATTGAATCCAGATTTTCTTACTCTACATTTAGAGCTCTTTCAATGAAAAGAATAGTGAAACATGTAGTGGAATAATCCAAATCAGTGTTTAGATCAGCGGTGTCTGTTAATGGTTGAAATTTAGTGAGGAAATCATACCAATGTATTTATCTTTCTTTATCTTGCTTGAATTGTATCATACTTTTAAGCTACATGTAAATGTAATATAAATGTTAATAATTAGGTTCACTAATTATTATGACTTATTTTGAAAAAGATATTTTTATATGTTGAAAAACTTAGTTGACTTGATTATGTGCTAAATACTCTTTGATTCAATTCTTTACAGGAATGGGAAGGCTAACCCATTGGCTCATGATAGGCCAGGCACCACTGTCTATCTGGTGGCAGCTACCCAATTTTAAGAATTATTTTTAGGAGGAAATAAACAGCCTGGAACATTGTGTGGAGAGGAAACAAGGTGCTGGGGAAAGAGCACTGAAATGAGTCTGGGGATTTGGATACCAATTTTGGCTCTGACACACGTGACCTTGGACAAGTCATTTTTATCTCTTTGTGTCTTAATTTTCTCATTTATAAAATAATGGGGTTGGACTAGATCCAGAGTCCTTGAGCTATTTGCAGCTGCCGCCCCCCCACCCCCACCACATTACAGAGCTCCTTGGTCTACCTGTTCAAATGAATATGTAATTGGACTAATGAGTCTTTTTGAAGAAAAATAATTATTTAGGCAGAAGTCGTTCAAAGAGTTGATTACTATAAACTTAAAACAAGCACACAATTTGAGTCTGAGTCCCTTAGACTGGATGGACTAAGGTTCCTTCTAGTAGTAACATTGTTGAGATTTAGAGGGTTAGGGGTGCTGGGACCCCAAAATCACAACACACACATCCTGCCTGAAGGAATTCGACCTAAGCCTTCTTTCAGCCAAAGACAAGGTTTATTAGAACATTGATCAGGGGTGGGTGGTGAGATTTAAAGAATCCACCATATTGGCCAGACTCTTAAGGAACCTAAGCATTTGTACCGTAAATACAAGCAGGCCAGATCTTAAGAATCTCAGCCCCTTAATAGAGGCCAGATGGACAGAGAGACTGTGGGAGGGATCTAGGAGTGGCCAAGTAGTCTGAGGTGACTGGAGGAGGGGTCTAAGGAAGATATGGATGGAAGTGGCCAGTAAACTAGGGTGACTGTGAGGTAACAGAAAGCCAGGGACCTCAACCCAGTAGCCAAGGGAGCATGGAATCTAGATAGGATTAAGGGCGGGAAGTGGCCAGGGGCAAAATGGGACTGTAACAGAACAGAACTGGGAGATTGGACGTAGCCACAATGAAAGGTCAGTTGAGTGGATTATAGCCTCAGGCAAACGCCAGAGATTTGACCATGTGGGAAAGTACACAGCTTTTCCTTTTTGGGGTCTAGATCCCAAATACATGGTCTTTTCCTTTTAGGGGTTCAGATCCCATCCCCATCAACATGATATGAGTCTATGCCTTGAAATATATTGGATTTGTAAGCCCTCAGCAGCTTGTTCCCTCCCAAAGTTTTAGGCCTGTGCTCAGAGTGTTTTCCTCATACAATCAAACTTCATAGATACATATTATGTGGTTGACAAATATATGGAATCCTAGAATCCTAGGGGTGGAAAAGACCTTAGAAGTCAGTTCAGCCCCTACCTGAAGCAAGAATTAATCTTCATTAAAGCCTATCAAAGGTTTGGCTTTATTTAAGAAAGAAATGATACAAACATTTGCTAAGAGTATCCATTTCTAGACTTAGAGCTTTAAAAGTGAATATTTAAATTTCTTTGCACTTAACATGTTCCAAAAACCATTAGCATTTCCATGGACAAAATTGAAACAAAAAAAGACAATTGCCTATGAAAATAAGAATCTCTACTATGTATCACTTGCTTTCTAGGGAAGTGCAATAAAAAGGAGGCAGGATGGGGAGGGAGGTTTCTGTGGCTTTACTAATTTCCTTATGATGGTTGGGGTGCAGTTTTGGGGGGAAGAATGAATTGTGGGAGGCCCAGATGAGTGTTTTCATCATTGAAGGAAACTTCCAATGTGGAAATTCCCCTCTTTCCCCATGAAGCTCTGCAATTCCTCTGTAATTTAAAGTCTTTAAGAGGTGCCTAGGCCACTGAGAGGTTTAGTAACTTTCCCAGGGTCTCATAACCCAAGTATGTAAGAGGCTGGATTGGAACCTAGGTCTTCCTGCTTCTCCATCCTTCCCTGCCTCTCCCTCTACTCTGTTATTACTTCACACAAATATTCTGGGGAAGAATGAGCTCATATTTACAAAGTACTCGAAGTTCTCTGGCACGAATTTTTTATACTATTAATATTGTTCTTTTTATTACTATATTAACCAAGGCCACACCCTGCCTGTGTATTTTAGGGGGTGGAGAGGGAGGCTTAAAGAGAAAGTTTGGGATCACAGAATGTTAAAGAGCCAACAATGGATCTGTTTCACTCCTCACCCCTTTCTCCGAAAATGTCGAATTAATTTTAATTTAGAAACTTGTTCTCACTCTTCTGTTAACATAATAATGCAATAACCAGCACAAAATCCCATCGAAAGAATGCTGACAGCCTGTGTTTGTTTATGTTGTGTCTATCTCTGAGAAGTTGCAATTGCTAATGCACTTAAAAAAAAATACAATTAATTCTCAGAGGAGAGGTAAGGAAAATTTTTCATTCCTTCTTCTGTAGAAGGCCAATAGTTTCTGTGAGGTCTCAACACAAGTTGGGGTAGAGATAGCTTGTTTTAAAAGGGAATATTTAAAAATGTTTGTACTTAAGTTAAAAAAACCATGAGCATTTCCACATACAAAATAAAATTTAAAAAAGATGACTGCCTAAGAAACCATGACTTTCTACTATGTATCATTTGCTTTTTAATTAAAAATTTCAATATGCTATTTTCAAAGTTCTCCTGCTTGTCACTGCCTCCTGAATTTTCCTTCTGTTCCCTTTTGTACATTTTCTTTTAAATGTTCCAATGCCCCTCTTTTTTTGGCAACAGTACTGATGGACCCCTCCTTCTCTCTTCCCTCCCACCTCCATTGGAAAAAAAAGAAAAACAAACCCCTTGTAACAAATAAGATAGTCAAGCAAAACACCCACACACACACATTGGCCATGTCCAAAAATGTATGTCTCATTTAAAAATGAGTTTATTCATTTTGAGTCAAAGGGCAGGGAACATCACTGGAATCAGCTGGGTCACCACTACTGTGTTTCTTTGCCCTCTAGTGATAAGTAGTGATTCAGGCAACTAGTTTACATTTTCACATTCAATTTGCTTCCCCTGACCCGCTTTTTTGTTGCCAACTACTACAAATACATTTTTTTTATTAATTTATTTTTAGTTTTCAGCATTCACTTCCATGAGCTTTTGAGTTTCAAATTTTCTCCCTCTCCTTCCCCACCTTCCTCCCCAAGATGGCACACAATCTGATATAGACTCTACATATACATTCCTACTAAACATATTTT
The DNA here is from genome assembly GCF_900497805.2 of Vombatus ursinus. Lineage (NCBI taxonomy): Eukaryota > Metazoa > Chordata > Mammalia > Diprotodontia > Vombatidae > Vombatus > Vombatus ursinus. The sequence goes on along the minus strand of NW_020948840.1, from coordinate 19,138,934 downwards.
CACATTAGTCATGTACATTTTTTTTTTAAAGGAAGTAAAGTTCAGACTATCTGCAAGCTACTCTGACCCTCCTTAGTATATATAAAGAGAAGTGTGAGTTTAAGAAAGACAGTGAGAGAGAACTGGACAATCAATGTTTATCTTTGGACAAGAATAATTCAGTCCAATTCAATTCCACAAGCATTTGTTAATGTACAACCATGTTGATGAATGAAATAATCACTAATAAGAGAAATTAACATTATACTATTATATTAATAACTAATTATTAATTTGTGATTTACTCTTTTCCTTTCATTTTTATTAAAACCCAGCTTCTGAAAAGGTCAGTCAATCTTTGAAGGGCATGGCCAAATGATGAGGTTTGTTGCTATTCCCCAAGGCATGTGCTCATTAACTAGGTGGTCAGGATCCCACCCAACTGGAAGATCTAATTCTTCTTTAGAGTACAGTTATCTTGATGGTTGGCATAAGAAATTAAATGGGAATTTTTTGGAAGTTTTGCAGAAGCTACATGCAAAGGCCAGCAGATGACATAGAAAAAGTTTAGAAACTCAGAAATGCATAAAATATATGTATAGTATTGTCTAATATCAACATATTTTATCTTTTAATGCCATAATAATTCAGACTTCTTCTCTGGTATGAAGGGAGGGCCAAAAATTTTACGTGAATTTTCCAGATTACAAGGTCACCATACCCCTAAACCTCACATGTGGAAGGGATAATCGTATAAACAGAATAGTCTAAGTGAGCCTTTGCCAGGGAGAAGAACCCCCTGTCCTTGGTCCCCTCCATTAGAGAGTAGGGCAACCCAACTTATGAAGGAGAAAACTAGTTGGAGAGATCCAGATGGAAATGACTTCCCCTGCCAAGATGCTTAAAGGCTGCTGAGTCTCTCAATCAAGCCATATTCTCAGCAGGAGAAACTGAAGACCTTTAGTCCACCTCCTAATTAAATGTCCACCAATCAGGTTCTATTTTCACTTGTCAGGGGAGTTCCCTTTCAAAAGGGATTTAAGGCATTTCAGGATCTCTTTTGGTGTTTGTTTAAGAGAGAAACTACAGACCACCAACAATTTTGGCCAGCCTAATTAATAAACTGATTCTTAGTTACCCAGGAACTCTGTCTCTCAGGGTTTTCATTCATCACACTGCCCTCAAGAAGCTTACATTCTCTTGGGAGTTATAACATATAAGCAGATAAGAAAATGCAAAATGAGGAGAGACTACTACCAAATGAGAGGATTCAATTCTATTCAATTCAACTGATAAGCATATATTGAGTACCTACTATGTACCAGGTACTGTGTTTGGTGCTGGGAATGCAGTGGGCCCTCAAGGAACTTACATTCTAAAATGTGAAGGACAGAAATTGCCTGATATTAACATATGAATGTAACAAGGTATCTGGGCAAGTTCAGATGAGGGAAATAGTTGAAACATGTCTAAATGACCTATTACATTTATGTAATGCTTTACCGTTACAAAGAGTTCTACATACTTTACCTGAATTGATAAGGGAGTGAAAGGATGTGCATGTATCCATGTCTTCATGTGTTCACATAAATATGATTCAAGGACATCTCTGCATCTGGCCTCAGTCGATCTCATCATTCATAGACTAATTAGCACAAATCCATTCTTAACATTCCCAGAAGAGGAAGGATGTCAGATTCTTTTAAAGAAAGAAAGAGAAACTAAAAATGACCAGTTCAGGATTCCTCTCATAGACCTTTGGGTTCAAATGCTCATGCTAGATGAAAGAGTCACCAGAACACATGCCTATTGCAGCCTGGAAATGAGCTGGCCCTGGGGATGGAATTTGGCTAGTCTCTCAGGAAGGGTCATTCAAACCCAGCTATTATGCTTTTTATTTAGGATTCCGGTTTTGTTTGTTTGTTTGTTTGTTTGTTTCAAACAAATGCTTCTATCTCTTCCTTACCCCCATTGCAGTTGGGAAGATGATCTGGGGAAGGCAGAACTAGATAGCAGTTCTCCTGAAAAAAAAAAAAAGGAATCTGAGGGAGATTTACTGGACTCCAAGCTCCATATGAGTCAACAATGTTATATGACAGTCAAGAATGTGAACTCTCTCTTAGTTTTCACAGAGAGACATAGATTTCAAGAAGGAAATGATCCCACCGTACTTTTCCTGGCAAGACCACATCTGTAGTATTTTGTTCAGTCCTGGGAATGACATTTTATGTAAGACACTAAAAAGCTAAAGGGTATGTGGCTAATTCCAAAGGTTGGACAGGTAATCAAGGTTTTCTGCCTATTCCCCAACATTTAGCAACTAATGCTTTCTAAATGAATAGCTATGTGGTAAACATCACACTTGAATCAATAAAGTCTGAAAGCGAAACTCAATATCTGAAACAAGAGGTTCTGTGCATAAATTGAGGGCATCCTTGATGAAGACATGAAAGGAACAGGTATACTTTCATAGGCAACTTTCTTCCTGAAATGTAAAGGGGGCCTAGCCCATCAGCCCAGTCCTTATGACTCTGCACAGAGGGCTTCAGACTTTGGAGTATTTGCAGATATTCTCAGATGGGTTCTGGTCCGCTAACTCCATGGTGGACAGCAACCTCTTTTATTTGTTGCAGTTGCGGAACTGAGACTGAGGATGCCTTCAAAAGGCCTTAGCTGACCTCTGTTCTTGTTTTTCTTCACTCGTGGTGTCCTGTAAGGGAAAATGCTGTTAGGTCCTCTCCCTGAGGCTGACATATGGCCCCGTGCATATGGGACTTGTTTCTTTGTCTACCCTGGCACCGATTCTTTTATTTTTTTTTAATTAATTAATTTATTTTTAGTTTTCAACATTCACTTCCACAAGATTTTGGGTTCCAAATTTTCTCCCCATCTCTCTTCTCCCCCTATGCAAGACAGCGTGTATTCTGAATATGCCTTCCCCTGATCTGCCCTTCCTTCTGTCACCGCCCCCCTTCTCTTTTCCCTTTCTCCTTGTATTTTCCTGTAAGGCAGGAGAGATATATATACCCCATTGCCTGTATATCTTATTTCCCGGTTGCATGTAAAAACAATTTTTAACATTTAACAATTTAACATAAAAATGCCCCGGGACTGCCACCTAACATTTTTACAATTTTTAAAACTTTGGGTTCCAAATTGTATTCCTTCCTCTCTCCCCACCCACCCTCATTGAGAAGGCAAGCAACTTGATACAGTTTATACATATGTAGTCATGCAAAACACTGCCATGATAGCCATGTTGTGAAAAACTAACTGTATTTCCCTTCATCCTATCCCACCCTCCATTTATTCTATTCTCTCTTCTGACCCTGTCCCTCCTCAAAAGTGTTTGCTTCTGATGACCCCCTCCCCAAAATCTGCCCTTCCTTCTAAGATCCCCCTCTCTCTTATCCCCTTGCCCCCTATTTTCCTGTAGGGTAAGATAGATTTCCATACCCAATTGAGTGTGTATATTATTCACTCTTAAATCCAATGAGAGTAAGATTCATTCCCTCTAACCTCCCCCCTCTTCCCCTCCACTGTAAAAGCTTGCCTCTTTTATGTGAGATAATTTACCCCATTCGACCTCTTCCTTTCTCTTTCTCCCAGTACAATCCTCTTTGACCCCTTAATTTTACTTTTTAGATATTATCCCTTCATATTCAACTCACTCTGTGCCCTCTGTCTAAATATATTTCCTCCAACTACCCTAATACTGACAAAGGTCTCATGAGTTACAAATATCATCTTTCCATGTAGGAATGTAAACAGTTCAACTTTAATAAATCCCTTATGATTTCTCTTTCCTGTTTAGCTTTTCATGCTCCTCTTGAGCCTTGTATTTGAAAGTCAAATTTTCTATTCAGCTCTAGTCTTTTCATCAAGAATGCTTGAAAGTCTTTTACTTCACTGAATATCCATTTTCCCCCCTGAAGGATTATACTCAGCTTTGCTGGGTAGATGATTCTTGGTTGTAATCCTATCTCCTTTGCCCTCTGGAATATTATATTCCATGCCCTGTGGTCCCTTAATGTAGAAGCTGCTAAATCTTGTGTTATCCTGATTGTGTTTCCACAATACTTGAATTTTTTCTTTCTGGCTGCTTGCAATATTTTCTCCTTGACCTGGGAACTCTGGAATTTGACTATAATATTCCTAGGAGTTTTCCTTTGGGGATCTCTATCAGGAAGTGATCAGTGGATTCTTTCAATTTCCATTTTACCCTCTGGTTCTAGAATGAATATCAGAGCAGTTTTCCTTGATAATTTCTTAAAAGATGATGGCTAGGCTCTTTTTTTGATCATGGCTTTCAGGTAGTCCAATAATTTTAAAATTATCTCTCCTGGATCTATTTTCCAGTGAGATATTTCACATTGTCTTCTATTTTTTCATTCTTTTGGATTTCTTTTATAATTTCTTGATTTCTCATAAAGTCATTAGCTTCCATTTGCTCCATTCTAATTTTTAAGGAAGTATTTTCTTCAGTGAGCTTTTGGGCCTCCTTTTCCATTTGGCCAATTCTGCTTTTCAAGGCATTCTTCTCCTCATTGGCTTTTTGGATCTCTTTTGTCATTTGGGTTAATCTATTTTTAAGGTGTTATTTTCTTCAGTATTTTTGGGGGTCTCCTTTAGTAAGTTGTTGACTTGTTTTTCATGATTTTCTTGCATCACTCTCATTTCTCTTCCCAATTTTTCCTCTACTTCTCTTACTTGCTTCTCAAAATCCTTTTTGAGCTCTTCCATGGCCTGGAACCAATTCATATTTTTCTTGGAGGCTTTGGATGTAGGAGCTTTGACTTTGTTGTCTTCTACTGGTTGTATGTTTTGAACTTCTTTGTCACCAAAGTAAGATTCTATGGTCTGACTTTTTTTTTGCGCTGTTTGCTCATGTTCCCAGACAATTACTTGACTTTTAAACTGTTTGTTAAGTAGGGCTCTGCTTCCAGTGTGAAGAATGTACTGTCCCAAGCTTCGGGAGTTTTGTGCAGCTGTTTTTAGAAAAACTTCTAGGGACCTATAAATTTTCAATTCTTTCAAGGTGGTATCATCAAAGACGAGGTGTTTACTCCTTTCCTGGACTGTGCTGTAGTCTATGAGTGACCACCAGCACTCTTTTCTACCTTGGAACTATGAGTAGGATTCCCTCTCCACCACGCCAGCACTCCTCCTTGCCCTAAGATTGTCACCCAGGACCATGACCCAGATCCAAGCACAGGCAAAGCAAGAGAATCCTTACTCGGCACCAGCAAAGAGATCCCTGCAATCCCCCTCTGATCAGCTGCTTGATCCCCCCACAGTCTATGGGCTGAGAGCTCCAGAAGCAGCCACTGCCCCAGGGCTGCACTGGGACTGGGGCCAGACCCATCTCCTCTCTCACTGAGATCCAACAGACCTTTCCTACTGACCTTCTAAGTTGTCTTTAGCATTTGTGTGTTAAGAAGTTTTGAAACTGCGACATTTGCCATGATTCAGTCCCCTGAGGCCTGCTCCAGGTTTGCTGAGGCCCATTTTTGCCTGGGCGGTCCACACTGAACTGAGCTCCTCTCCCAGCCTGGCTCAATAGACCTTTCTCATCAACCATCCAGGTTGTTGTGGACTGGAAATTTGTTTCACTCTGTCTTTTGTGGGTTCTGCTGCTCTAGAATTTGTTCATAGCCCTTTTTTTTACAGGTATTTGGAGGGGATTGGAGGAGAACTCAAGCAAGTCACTGCTTTTACTCTGCCATCTTGGCTCTGCCTTCCCTGGTACCAATTCTTTCGTGAAGAGGATTAATCTGGAGGCTCCAATCTAGTGGGTCATGAAAGATCAGGATAGTAAACCTCTGGGGGTTAGGGAATCCAAGGAATTCGGGAATAGAATTCATGGTGGGTTTTGTAGCCAATCTATCATCAATGTCCCAAGGACCATGTGGTGAACAGCCTTTAGAATTCAGTCCAATGGTAGCTGAGGTGAGGACTCAATCTAGCAGAGATTCCACATTTGGACATGAACTTGTGGGACCAGTTCTATACAGAAACTGTGCTAAGTCTGAACACTTTCTCCCCAGAAACCAAAGTGGAATAGGTGAGATCGAGTCCCTAAGACATTAGGGGGCAATGTTTGTCTAGTACTTTTAAGTACTTTGGAGTAATTATGCCTTTGTAAAAGCTGATTGATGTTAATTGGTTAAATGGAACTAGGGTGCTAGTACCTGGCACCTAATAGTGGGGGAAACATAAGACAATTCTTGACTTCAAGGAGTTTACAATCTAGTTGAAGACAACATGCAAACAAATATATACAAAGCAAGCTATAAACAGGATAAGTAGGAAATAATCAACAGGAAGGCACTGGAATTCAGAGGAGTTGGAGAAGGATTACAGTAAAAGATGGAATTTCAGTTGGGACTTAAAGGAAGCCAGGTAAGACTGTGGGCAGAGCAGAGAAGGGAGAACATTTCCAGGTATGAGGAATAGTCACAGAAAATTCCTGGAGCGGAGAGGAGTGTTTTGTTTAAGAAATCCCATTACAAATGACAATCCTCAAAAAAGTTTGTTGATGGATTGTTAACAGAAGGAAGAATATGTCCTTTAAATTTGGCACAGTACTCACATCGACCTTTGTATTTGACTAGTTTTGTTTGTCTCTCAATGGCATCCTTATTTACATTCATAGACCATTTTCTATCCCAGGCCACATCTGCACAGTCCTATGGTTGACTCAGAAGTGTATAGAATATGAGTGCCTGATGGGTTTATTGTTTGTTGATTTCAAGCCAAGTATGCATTTGACTCAGGAGAGCAAAATACAGTCTCAAAGACTCTCCCTCAAGGTGTGTGTCTTATGCATATATTAAGATCATATAAGATATAACCATAGATAGAGGTTTAACAGTCCTCTGATTTGCAATACCAAGTGAGGCATAAAACAGGCAAATGTATGCTTGCTTAAGATGTTTTACATTGCCATGCAGGATGTCTTGAGTAAAGTCCAAATGGAAGAGAGATTTCTCATAGATTCTAATAATTAATATTCATGTGGCACTTTAAAATTTGCAAAGCACATTGCACCATTATCTCAGTTGAGCACTACCACAACCCTATGAGTAAGGTGTTGTTGTTGTTCAATTGTGTCTGACTCTTTGTGACCCTATTTGGGATTTTCTTGGCAAAAGATACTGGAGTGGTTTGCCATTTCTTTCTCTAGTTCATTTTACAGATGAGGAAACTGAGACCAACAGGGCTAAGTCACTTGCCCAGAGTTACACAATTAGTAAGTGTCTGAGGCCAGATCTGAACTCAGGAAAATGAGCTCCTGACTCCAGGCCCACACTCTATTCACTGTGCCACCTAGCTGCCCTACCTATGAGGAGTGTACTACAGGTTTTATTGACTCCATTTTACAGATTAGGAACTTGAAGCTCAGAAAGGCTAAGTCCCATAGTCTATGGGACTAAGTGCCCATAGTCTCACAGCCAGTGAGTGTCAGAGGCAAAGATTGAACTCAGGTCTTCCTAACTCCAATTCCATCATGCTATTTACCACACTACACTGCCTCTGAAATGGTGAGACACCTATTTGGGGATGACATTGTGTTGATTGCTTCAAATAACCCATGGCCTCTTGAAGGATGTCAAGCTTCCAATCTGCAAAGGGAAAGCCAAATGAACAGAAAAATGCATACAGTGGAGCCCCGTCTTATTTGGGGGCTAAGTACCAAAGTCAGCATGTAGAAGAAAATGGCATATAATTTGTATGATCTTATAATCATAGACTTAGAATTAGAGGTAATTTTAAGCATCTTTTAGTCCAACTCCCCCACTTCAGAGATGTGGGTACTGAGCCCAGAGATATAAAGTCACTTGTCCAAGTCAAAGCTATCCTCTCTTTCAAATCTCTTAAAATCACCTATTAAGTTCAGTAGGTTAGTATAATATCACAGGCCCATAGCTGTGACAATTGCAGACCTCATCACTTTGCCCAGTTCTTCCCTACTTTGTGGGGGAGATGATGGGGAGTAGAGGAGGGGAAGAGAGTAGTCATAGGGCACCTGGCAGGGGAATTAGAGATCCTTGTCCAACTGTTGCTTTGGCCCAGTCCCATTTTTTGGGTGCGCCACTCTGCCTCAGCCCTAAGTGTTAATACTTATCCTGGAGTTAGTGGATAGAGCTTTTCAGTCATTTTCAGTTGTGTCTGATTCTTTGTGATGCTATTTGGGCTTTTCTTGGTAAAGATACTGGAATAGTTTGTCATTTCCTCCAGCTTATTTTACAGATAAGCAAACTGAGGCAAACAGGATTAAGTGATTTGCCCAGGGTCTGTGATGAATGAAAAACCCAAGAGACAGAGTTTCTGGGTAATTAATAATCAATTTATTAATTAAGCCAACTAATAATAAAGTGATGGTCAGTGGTTTCTCTTGGTAACCAAAGACAAAAGAAATGGAGAACATGAAAGCTTTAAATAACCCTTGCAAGAGAACACTCTTAACAACTGAAAATCAACCTTGATTGGTGGACATTTAATGAGCAGGTGGGCTAGTAGACTTCTCCTCCAGAGAACTGACTTCTATGAGACTCAGCCACCTCTAGCAAACTGCATGGTAATCCACCTCCATCCAAAACACTCCAGTTGGTTTTCTCCTTCATAAGCTAAACTCTAATGGAAGGGTACAAGGACAGAGGCTCTTCTCCTAGTCCAGAAGAACTAATCCAAACTGGATTCTGTTTACTCTCTAAACAGAAGTAAGTTCTCCTGGTTGAGTGGAGTCCTGCCCAAGATTGAAGAGCCTATTCCTTGAGGACTAGGGCAATCTCATCAATCAGTCATGTCCTCCAGAGACAGACTTTTTACAGGGGCAGGATCTTAAATGAGGAAATAAAGGAGAAAAGCCTGGATCTCAAATTAATAATTGGTTATTAATATAATAGCAAAAGAACTTCTCTTAGGTCACACGGCTAGTAAGTGTCTCTGAGATTGGATTTGAACTCAGAGATATGAGTCTTCTTGATTCCAGGCCCAGTGCTGTATCCAGTAAACCACCTAGCTGCCCTAGTGCATAGAGTATTAAACTTGGAATCTGGAAGATCTGGATTTGAATCCTACCTCAGACACTTATTCACTGTGTGACTTTGGGTAAATTACTTAGTTTTTCTAGGCCTCAGATTCCTTGTGTGTAAAATGAGGGGGTTGGGTCTGATGACCTTTAATGTTCCTTCAAAGCAGCCTTTCATAATCTGGCGCCCTCCCACCTTTCCAGTCTTCTTGCGCCTTACTGCCCAACACATACTCTTTGGTCCAGTGACACTGGCCTCCTGTTATTCCACAAACAAGACGCTCCATGTCTTGGCTCTGGGAACTTTCTCTGACTGTCCTCCATGCCTGGAACATCCTCTTTCCTCTGCTCCAACTATTGGCCTCCCTGGCTTTCTTTAAACTCCAGCTAAAATCTCACATTCTACAGGAAGTCTTCCCAATCACTCTTAATTCCAATACCTTCCTTCTGTTAATTTCCTATTTATCCTACTTATAGTTTGCTTTGTCTATATTTGTTTGCATGTTGTCTCTCCCATTAGGTTGTAAGCTCCTTGAGGGCAGAGATTCTTTTGCCTCTTTTTGTATCCTGAGTGCTCAGCACAGTGACTAGCACATAGTAGGTGCTTAATAAATGTTTATTGGTCTTTACATGTAATTGGAAAAAAATACAATACTATTGAAAAATAAATGTTTATTGATTGTTTCTAACTCTAAATCTATGAACTCTATGAGCCAATTTTCCTTCCCTGCATTATTCCAACATATCACAGGCTGTTCACCTTGAAGATCTGCTATGGAAAAGCTGGGGTGGTATAGAAGGTAGAGACATGATATATAGATCCTTCATTTTTTTTTTTTAGGGGAGACACAATGTTGCTATGGGTAGGTAGGTGGTGCTTTGGATAGAGTGTTGGCCTGGAGTCAAATCTGGCCTCAGACACTTACTAGCTGTGTGACCCTGGGCAAGTCCTTTTAACCTTTTTGTCTCAGTTTCTTCATCTGTGAAATAAGCTAGAGAAGGAAATGGCAAACCAATGCAGTATCTTTGCCAAGAGAACCCCAAAAGGGGTCATGAAGAGTTGGAAATGACTGAAAACAACTAAACAATAGCAACAACAACAGTGTTGATAGGGAAAGCAACTCTGGACACCAGAAGGGCCTGTGATGAGGCATAGGACATATAGCCTATAGCAGAGTAATTCCCTAGCTCTGCTTGATGAGTTTGAATTTAAATTGTTTATCTCTTAGGTTTTTTTTTTTGTTTTTGTCTTTTTTTTTGGTGAGGCAATTGGGGTTAAGTGACTTGTCCAGAGACACACAGTTAGTGAGTGTTATGTGTCTGAGGCCAGAATTGAACTCAGGTCCTCCTGACTGCAGCACCGGTGCTCTATCCACTGCGCCACCTTAGCTGCCCCTTTTTGTTGTTTTCCCAGCACATTATCAAATTCTCATAAATTCAATGCACATACAATTCAACTCTACTTTATTATCCAGATTGGACATTCAGTTGGATTGGCAGCCCCATTGAATGAGTCCAACATGGTACATATCCCAAAGACTGGGTTTTAATATAGGGGTCTTTTGGGTGATTATAATTGATTTTATCTGCATTAAGCTCTCACACAATTTCTTGGGAACTTCTAAATGTCATCAAAATTCATCTTGTATCTTAATAACAGACCAAGCAGAAACCACAGATTGAAAAAGTACACAAATATGCAAAAGTTCTGTGATTTCATCAGAGTAGGGGAAATCCTAGAGTTTGGAACTTTCTCCACCAAAGCAGATTGCAACCCATTTATTAGATAAGCCTTAGGGAGTTTCTGTCTAAGGTCCATACTGGTTAAGTGATTTTTGTTGTCATTAAGCTATTTTCAGTCATGTTCAACTCTTTGTAACCCCATTTGGAATTTTCTTGGCAAAGATACTGGAGTGGTTTGCCATTTCCTTATTCAGTTCATTGTACATATGAGGAAACTGAGGCAAATGGGGTTAAGTGACTTGCCCAGTGTCTCACAGCTACTAAACGTCTGAAACCAGATTTGAACTTATTAAGATGAATCTTCCTGACTCCAGGCCTGGAATTCTATCCACTGTGCCACCTAGCTGGCTATATTTACATATGACCATATAGTAAAGAGGAGTGGGATATGACCCTCTTTCTTCTTGATTTCAAGCCTAGCACCCTGTCCATTACACCATTAAGGAAACAGTAAGTAAAATATTTAATTGGGACTGAATTTCAAAATAATAAGAAAAATATCTCAGTGCTCATTTCTGAATAATTTGATCTCATACCTGATTCTCATCAGAGCAGTATGGGAAAATAGCTTCTCCAAGATTCTCTCTTGGTGTTCTCATCGGCTCCCATGGGTTCAATCATCATCTCCATGAGGATGACTCCAAGATCTATTTTTGCAACTCAATTCAATTCAACAAACATTTATTAAGCATCTATTATGTGTAAAGTATCCAAGGGTGTGCCAGAGCTGTTCCTACCAGCTTAGGAGCTGGTTGTTAAATTTTCAGTGTGACCATTTACATCTCAGAAATCAGCAAGCACTATATATTAGGGCTTGACTTGTTCTGTTGACTGTCTAGACTTAAGAAAGTGAGGATGAAAATGTTAATAAAGCATATTATCATATGTACACTTTTTTTTTTAAAGGGACGGTTATTACACATTTACCAGCATACTCCTGAAGGCAGTCCTCATCTCTGTAGCCACTCCTTTACTACACCAACTTCCTGCTGGACACTTGAAAGTAGTTGTACCATAGGTATCTAAAATTTAACATGTCTAAAGTAGAATTAATTATCTTTTCTTCTCCTAATTTTCTTATTTCTATTGAGGGTACCACTATCCTCCTACTCACTCAATGAAGTCAATAACCCAATGCTATTCATTCTCTTATATACCCCATATCTAATTAATGGCTAAGTTTAAAAAAAACCACACATTTATTTATTTTTTTTAAAATTCCCCCAGTAAATATAAAAACTATTTTTAACATTCATTTTTAAAACTTTGAGTTCCAAGTTCTCACCCTCCTTCCCTGCCCCCCATTGAGAAGGCATGCAATTTGATATAGGTTATACATGTGTAGTCATGCAAAAGATATCCAAAATTGTCATGATGTGAAAGAAAACATAAACAAACAAAAAAAAACCTCAAGAAAAATAAAGTAAAAAAATTATGTTTCAATCTGTATTCAGATACCATCAATTCTTTTTCTGGGGCTGGAAAGCATTTTTCATCATAAGTCCTTCAGAGATGTCTTGGATGGTTGTACTGCTGAGAATAGCTAAGTCATTCACAGCTGATCATCTTACAATATTGCTGTTACTTTGTCCACAGTACATTTCACTTTGCATCAGCTCATGCAAGTCTTTCCAGGTTTTTTTGAGAGCATCCTGCTCATCATTTCTTATAGTACAATTACATTCGGTCATAATCACATACCATAACTTGTTCAGCCATTTCTGAATTGATGGGCATACCCTCAATTTCTAATTCTTTGCCCCCAAAAATGAGCTGCTATAAATAGTTTTGTATATATACATCTTTTTCTTTTTTTTTTTAAATCTCTTTGGGGATACAGACCCAGTAGTGGTATTGCTAAGTCAAAGAGTATGCACAGTTTTACAGCCCTTTGAGCATAGTTCCAAATTGCTTTATAGAATGGTTGAATCAGTTCACAATTCCACCAGTTCTCTCATTTTTCCCACATCCCCTCCAACATTTGTCAATTACCTTTTCTGTCCTATTAGCCAATCTAACAGGTATGAAGTAGTACCTCAGAATTGTTTTAATTTGCATTTCTCCAACCAATAGTGAGTTAGAATATTTTTTCACATGGCTATAGATAGCTTTGATTACTTCACCCGAAAACTGATTATATCTTTTGATCATTTATTAGTTGTGGAATGGCTCTTATTTTTATAAATTTGACTCAGTTCTCTGTATGTTTGAGAAATGAGGCCTTTATCAGATAAACTTGTTTCAAAATCTTTTTTCACAGTTACTACTGCTAACTGTATTTCCCTCCATCCTATCCCCCCTCTTCAAAAGTGTTTTGCTTCTGACTACTCCCTCCCAATCTGCTCTCCCTTCTATCACACCCCGTCATCCTTCTCTTATCCCTTCCCCTTCTAATTTCTTGTAGGGTAAGATAGGTTTCTATACTTAATTGAGTGTGTATGTTATTTCCTTTTTGAGCCAATTTTGGTGAGAGTAAGGTTCACTCATTCCCTCTCACCTCCCCCTTCCCCTCCACTGTAAAAGCTTTTTCTTGTTTCTTTTATGTAAGATAATTTACCCTATTCTACCTCTCCCTTTCTCTTTCTCCCAGTATAGTCCTCTCTCACCCCTTAATTTTATTTTTTTAGATTTCATCCCTTTATATTCAACTCACACCTGTATCCTCTGTCTATATGCCTTCTAACAACCCTAATAATGAGAAAGGTCTTATAAGTTACAAATATCATCTTCTCATAGAGGAATGTAAACAGTTTAACCTTATTAAGTCCCTTATGATTTCCCTTTCCTGTTTACCTTTTTATGCTTCTCTTGAGTTTTGTATTTGAAAGTCAAATTTTCTTTTCTTTTCTTTTCTTTTTTTTGGGCAATTGGGGTTAAGTGACTTGCCCAGGGTCACATAGCTTGTAAGTGTCAAGTGTTTGGTCTGAAGCCGGATTTGAACTCAGGTCCTCCTGACTTCAGGGCCGGTGATCTATCCACTGCGCCACCTAGCTGCCTGAAAGTCAAATTTTCTATTCAGCTCGAGTCTTTTCATCAAGAATGCTTGAAAATCCTCTATCTCACTGAATGTCCATTTTTTCCCATGAAGGATTATACTCAGTTTTGCTAGGTAGGTGATTCTTGGTTGTAGTCCTAGCTCCCTTGCCCTCTGAAATATCATATTCCAAGCCCTCCAATCCTTTAATGCAAAAACTGCTAAATCTTGTCTTATCCTGATTATGGCTCTGCCATACTTAAATTGTTTCTTTCTGGCTGCTTGCAATACTCTCTCCTTGACCTGGGAACTCTGGAATCTGTCTATAATATTCCTAGGAGTTTTCCTTTGGGGATCTCTTTCAGGAGGTGATCAGTGGATTCTTTCGCTTTCTATTTTACCTTCTGGTTCTAGAATATCAGGGCAGTTTTCCTTAATAATTTCTTGAAAGATGATGTCTAGACTCTTTTTTTGATCATGGCTTTCAGGTAGTCCAATAATTTTTCAATTATCTCTCCTGGATCTATTTTCCAGGTCAGTTGTTTTTGCAATGAGATATTTCACATTGTCTTCCATTTTTTCATTCTTTTGGTTTTATTTTATTGTTTCTTGTTTTCTCATAAAGTCATTAGCTTCCACTTGTTCCATTCTAATTTTTAAGGAATTATTTTCTTCAGTGAGCTTTTGGACTTCCTTTTCCATTTGGTCAATTCTTCTTTTTAAGGCATATTTTCTCTTCATTGGCTTTTTGTACCTTTTTTACCATTTGGCCTACTCTGTTTTTTAAAGTGTTTTCTTCAATATTTTTTGGTCTCTTTTACCAAATTGTTGACTTGTTTTTTCATGATTTTCTTGCATCACTCTCATTTCTCTTCTTATTTTTCCTCTACATCTCTTACTTGATTTTCAAGTTTCTTTCTGAGCTCTTTCATGGCTTGAGACCAATTTATATTTTTCTTGAAGGCTTGACTATAGAAGCTTTGACTTTGCTGTCTTCTTCTGAGTGTGTGTTTTGAGCTTCCTTGTCACCATAGTAACTGTCTGTAGCCAGAGTTTTTTCCGTTGTTTGCTCATTTTCCTAGCCTATTACTTGACTTTTAACTGTCTGTTCAAGTAGGGCTCTGCTTCCAGGGTGGAGGGCACACGGTCCCAAGCTTCAGGGTTTTCGTGCAGCTGTTTTCAGAGATACTTCTAGGGACCTGTAAGTTTTCAGTTCTTCCAAGGTGGTATGATCTAAGGAGAGGTGTTTACTCCTTTCCTGGCCTGTGCTCTGGTCTGTGAGCCACCACAAGCACTCTTTTCTGCCCTGGAACTGTGAGGAGGGTCCGTCTTCCACTGTGGCTGCAAGCTCTGCTATGCTAGTGCTCTTCCTTGCTCCAGGACCGCCCCCCAGGACTGTGACCCAGATCCAAGTATGGGCAAAGCCACAGAATCCTGCCTCAATGCTAGGGAAAAGACCCCTGTAATCTCCTTCTGACCAGTTGTTTGACCCCCTTACCATCTGTGGGCTGAGACCTCCGGAAGCAGTCGCTGCTGCTGCTGATTCAGTCACCCTGAGGCCTGCCCCTGGTTTCCTGGGGCTGAGGTTGTGCCGGCTCGGGCTGTGCTGGACTGAGCTCCACTCTCACCCCAGTGTGACAGCCCCTTCCCGCTGACCTAAGGTTTCTTTGGCGTCTGTGGACGGAGAGGTCTAGAAACGGCCACTGCTGCCAGTGATTCAGTCGCCCTGAGGCCTGCTCCAGGTTTGATTGGTCCTAGTCTATGCTGGTGCGGCCTGCACTGGACCATGCTCCTCTTTCACCCTGGTGCAAGAGACCTTTCCTGCCAACTTTCCAAGTCATCTTGGGCTGGGAATTTGTTTCACTCTTTCTTTTCATGGGTTCTGCTGCTCTAGAACTTGTTTAGAGTCATTTCTTGAAGGGGTTTGGAGGGTTTAGGGAGAGATCTCAGGCAAGTCCCTGCCTTTACTCTGCCATTTTCGAGTTTTTGTTTTTTCAGGCAATGGGGTTAAGTGGCTTGCCCAAGATCACACAACTAATAACTGTCTGAGGCCGGATTTCAACTCAGTTCCCCTTGACTCCAGAGCTGGTGCTCTATCCATTTCACCACCTAGCTGCCCCCAATGGCCAAGTTTTGCTAAGTCTGCTTCCACAGCAAGGTTTCTGTCTCTGGACCTGGAAAGAAATATGTGGAATTTGGCCTCCAGTGCAAGCATCCTTGGTATCACTATTTGAAAACAGTGTTTGTCAATATTGTACTTCTTCAAATTATCTCTTTGTTCTCAACAGTTCTCTTTCCTTACTCTGTGGAGTTTTAGGAAAGTGCCAAGACTCCTGAGACACTGTCATTATAGATTTGGAAGCTCCCTCACTCAGACCCCATATACTGTCTTTCTCCTCTCCTTTGCAAAGTCTTCTGTTATCTCTCCATGAAGTAATCACTCATCTCCGTAGGTACCCCGTCTCATGAGCAATGCAATTCTGGGAATTTCTTCCAATAAGTGATCATTATTTAGGCCCAGGAATTCGGGGAAATGTAGTCTGCTTTTCCCTCCTTTATCTTGCCTATGGTTGCTATGGAGCCAAGTTGTTCGGTCATTTTCAGTCATGACTCTTCGCCACCCCGTTTGGGGTTTTCTTGGCAAAGATATTGGAGTGGTTTGCCATTTCCTTCTCTAGCTCTTTTTTACAGAAGACTTGCCCAGTGTCACACAGTTAGTAACTGAGGCCAGATGTGAACTCGGGTTCTTTAGAGCTAGAGTACAAGGCTCTAGCCACTATGCCAACTAGTCCATGGAAAACACACATCATAAATATTATAGCATGTTACCAATGATGAAATATGTGTGAAAAATGACATAGAAGACATCAGTAAGGACATGTATGACCAGAAAAGGAGGTAATGTGCTGAGAGCAAGCGATAACAGATGAGTAGTTCAGGTGTTGTAGCAGGAACCATGAAACAGCAAAAGACCTAGAGGAAATCTTTGAATACATTCAGTAGCTCTACTATGGAGGCTTTTGGGAAGAGCTAGTTAAATGTTGTGCAAGCTGAGAAGGCTTGGTAGAGTCAGATTCCCTGAGAAAGAAAACCTACTGTAAAAAGCCTTCCTGGGGTCCTTTGTCCTTAGATCCATTTTGCCTCAAAGAACCTCTCCCTAAATGCTGCTGTAGCAATGACTCTAATCTCTCTTTTCCAGAATGAAGAAAGCTAAATCTCTCTCTCTCTCTGGGTTTTGGAGATACACCTGTGAAGGGTAATGGGGTGGCTTTCTCTAATGCCATGAGCCTGAGCCCCATTCTGGTGTGTTCCCCCATCTCTTAGTTGTCAATGATTAATTCCTTAGTCCCATTTGACCAATTAGCATCAATCAGCTTTTTATAAAGGGGTATTTACTTCAAAGATATAGCAAAAACAGAAGTACAAACATCTCCTCCCGCCCCAACACTTCATTAATATACTCTCCCCTATACCACTTTTTTAATCCCTGGGAAAAATGGGCTGACTTAACTCAGTTTCTACATGGCATTTGTGCTACCAAATTTACTCCCAAATATGGCAAGGCTGCTAGATAAACTCAGCTAACACTGGGTTGGGTCCTGAAGATCATTCCTAGAGGCCTTGATGCTGAACTAGCTGACCACTAAACCTAGCATGGACTCAATTCCCAGATCTTCTGGTGGCTTGCTCTCCTAACCTTTCCAAGCTCCCAAGATTATAGCTATCTTGTATCCTCCTCCTAAACTAGGAAAGAACAAATGTAGAGGCAAAGAACTGAAGACTATATCTGTGGACCACATATTGACCTCAGGTAGAGAAGACCTGTGGCCTCTCCTCTTACACCGTAGTCTCTACCCTCTCATTGGAATGTAGTCAGGGAGGAAGGAGTGTCTGACCAAGGGACTGGCCCTGCTTTTTGAACATACCCCAGTTCTGGCTATGTGCCAATCAATTGTCTCTTCATTACATAGGTAGCAGACAGAAACCAGTTACAGAATGTCTGCATGTGCTGCACATCAGGGACCAAGATACTCCAATTATACATCATTATGCCTTTCTGGAAGCAGGCTAACCAGACTTTTGCATGTTGGAGATTGTGTCATTCCCCTCCCTTTTTCTCCCTCCCCAAACTCTTACACTGTAATTATCAGAGTGGCTAACCATTCTAGTTAAGGAAAGGGCAGCTACATTAGCCAATTACTACTTTTATTTCTCTCCGTACCCCAAACTGTCACTATGATCAGAACATTCCAAATTCTGAATTTGCCCCTCTGCTCTCCTGCAATTTCAAGCCAATCAGGAGAGAAAGCATGATGCAATAGAAAGGGTAGCTGGGTTTGGAGACAGAGAACCTGGGTTTGATTGCTAGCTCTGCTTCATACTATCTGTGTGATCTTAGACAAGTCACAACCTCTGAGGAACAGACTTTTGCTGTGTATAAAATGATTGCATTCAGCTAAAAGACCTTTAAGTTCTCTTGGGATTGGAAATCAATCCTATAATGTAAGAGAGGGAGTTGTCTGGCTTGTTTGTTGACAAAGAATAGAATTTATTTGCATCTACAAACACATACCAAAAAGGTATTAAGTTATCATAATGTTCAACTGATCAGTACAATTGTCCAGTGACACATTTCTTGGTCATGCTAAACTTCCTCATCTAAGCTAATATCTGGTGGAACCCCTCTAGGACTCAGAAACTGTACACCACAAATTGGAAAGCCATCTAGATGGTGGTGTGGGGAGAGCCACACTATGTGACCTATTCCCTACAAGTCTTCCACTAGACTTCCTTTTCCTCTCACACTGCTCAGTAAAGAACCTACCCTCCAGTTTGCCTGACCTACGTCACTGTCAGGGTCATGGCGCCTGGATGGGAAGACCCCCTAGCTTGACCGTGCTCTGACTCACTGCTGTATTCATGGTGATCTTGGTTTACCTCTCCCACTAGAGAGTCATTACAGAAGACAGACCATGCACGCTACAGCCCATAGCAGTGAACAGTTACTCTGAAACTCACAACAAAAACCTATTCCTTTACCAGCCCTGCCCCACTGACTTTTGATCTTATTCCCCAGCAACTAATGCCCTCCCAAATTGTATTGGATTTTGTCTTTATTTTATATCTGCTTATATATGTACATCTCTATCAATAGAATGTAGTCCCTTGGAGGCAAGAACTGTTTCCTTTTGGGTTTTGAATTACTAGCACATAGCACAGTGCCTGACAC
This sequence comes from Vombatus ursinus, assembly GCF_900497805.2. Classification (NCBI taxonomy): domain Eukaryota; kingdom Metazoa; phylum Chordata; class Mammalia; order Diprotodontia; family Vombatidae; genus Vombatus; species Vombatus ursinus. The sequence goes on along the minus strand of NW_020948840.1, from coordinate 19,119,974 downwards.
CAAAGAGACAATTAATAAATGCTTGTTGGTTAATTAGAGAGAGTATGTAGTACAGTGAAAAGAGCATTTGTTCTGGTGACAGAAGGTTCAAGTCCTCTCTCTGATATTTATTTCTTATACGACTTTGGGGAAGTCACTTAACTTCCCTTGGCCTTTATTATCTTCTCTGTAAAATGAGGCAATTGAACAAGATGGCTCCTAAGGTCTCTCCCAGGTTCTAGATTTATGATCCTATGATTATTTATCCAAAAAGGTTTACATTCCTTTATATGTGGGTACATATTGTCTCCTCCATAGAATGTAAGCTCCTTGTGGGCAGAGACAATTCCATTTTTGCCTTGTATTTGCCAGTGCCTAGCAATATACTTTTTGAAAAATATATTTATTTTTCCCAGTTACATGTAAAAACAGTTTTTAACATTCGTTTTTGAAACTTTGAGTTCCAAATTCTCTCCCTTCTTCCCTCCTCACCCCACTCCCATTGAGAAGGCAAGCAGTTTGATATAGGTTATACATATGTAGTCATGCAAAACATATCCATAATAGTCATGTCATGAAAGAACACACAGACAAAAACAAAAACAACACAAGAAAAATAAAGTAAAAAAAAAGTCTGCTTCAATCTGTATTCAGACATCATCAGTTCTTTCTCTGGGAATGGATCGCATTTTTCATCATAAGTCCCTTCCTGTCTTGGACCATTGTATTACTGAGAATACTAGCAATATACTTTGCACATACTAAGTAATAGGTGCTTAATAAATGCTTGTTGATTGGTTGAATCTACTAGATAAATGACATAGCCCTTACTAACAAGGATCATAGATTTAGAACTGAAAGGTTGCCTGGTTCAACCCCTTCATTTTACAGATGAAGAAACTGAAGTTTGGAGGGGTTAAGTGACTCGCCACAATATAGTAAGTATCAGAAAAAAATATTTGAACTCAAGTCTTCCGAGTTTCAAGTCCAGTATTCTTTCCACTATATAATGCTGCCTCCTAGTTTATGCTCTGATTGGATAAGCTACACAAAGGAAACAATTAGTAGACAGAAACACATTCCAAAATCAGAGAGTAAGAGATAATAGGACATAAAATGTAAATAATTTAGTACAGACAGAAAATACAAAAGAAATTTGAGAGAAAAATTAACCCAGGGCAGCTAGGTGGCATAGTGGATAGAGCACTAGCCCTGGAGTCAGAAGGACCTGAGTTCAAAACTGGCCTCACACACTCACTAACTGTGTGAACCTGGGCAAGTCACTTAACTCCGATTGCCAGAGAAGGAGAGAAAGAGAGAGAGAGAGAGAGAGAGAGAGAGAGAGAGAGAGAGAGAGAGAGATGAAACCTGTGGGCTGGAGTTATTAGGAATCAATTACATAAGGTAGATGAGACTAAAGATGGACTTTAGGGAATGGGTAAGGTTCATGTAGTGGAGTTTTAGTTCACACTCCTTGAGCAGCTCCATTCAGACAGAGAGGAGGGGGGAAAAGGTCCCAGAAAGGGAGACAGAAATGTTTCCCCTGTAAATACTTTAATACCTCTGCCCTGTATCTGTGATCTCATCAGTGTGGGCATTCCTACCCATCTTGCAGGGCATAGGATCTAGTCTTGTGCCACTCTTGTTTGGGTTCTCCCATAAAGCGTCAGTCTGTCAGTCAGTCAGTCAATAAACATTTATTAAGCACCTACTATGTGCCAGGCACCGTGTCAAGGGCTGGCAAAACAAAGGCAAAAGACAGTCCCTGCTCTCAAGGAGCTCACAGTCTAATGAGGGAGACAACACGAAAACTTTTTCCAGGTCTTGCAACATTCCACGGGTACCAGGACAGCAGGCAATAGCCAGTATATCTACTTCACTTGCAAAGTGGGAGCAAGAATACCTGCTTTACCTACTATGAGGAGCCATTGGGATAATCAATTAAGGTGATACACATTTGAGCCCTTTGAAAAGTGTAAAGTGTGTAGGCATCGACATACTGGGCTTTACTGCTCGGGCGCCTTTGTTCATGCCATTCTCTATACCTAGAACTCCCTCTGCTTACATTTCCTCTAACTCAAATCCAACTTTTCTCCAAGGCCCAGGTCTAAGGCCATCTCCCTCATGAAGGCTTCTCTGATTTCCCTTCCCTTGATCTCTCACTGTATTTTGTAACTCTCATATGTTCTTATATTTTATTTTGGGCATAGCCCCAAGCAAGTATAAGGGTCGCAAGAAAAGGGATCAAACACTTGGTGATGATTACTTGGGATATCTAGGCCATCAGACAAAACTTATCCTAATGACCTGCAGTACAGAAGGATCTCACAGTAAAGCAAGCATCTGGGTGGAGAAAGAGCTGGACTTCAAGTCAGGATGAACTGAGTTCAAATCCTTCCTTACTAGCTGCATGGCCCTGGCCATGTAACTTAACCTCAGCCTCAGTTTCCTCACCAGCAAAATGGGAGGCAAATAGCATCTACCTCACAGGGTGTTTGTGATGCTTAGAAAAGATAACACATGTAAAGTGATTCATAAGACTTAAGGTACTATATAAATGCTAGCTATTACTATAGATGTGCATAAAAGCAGAGGGCGGTTAGGTGATACAGTAGGTACTGTGCCAGACCTAGAGTCAGGAAAAACCTTCTTCCTGAGTTCAAATCTGACCTTAGACACTTACTAGTGTGTGACCCTGGTCACTTAACCCTGTTTGCCTCAGTTTCCTCATCTGTAAAGTGACCTGGAGAAAGAAATGGCAAACCACTCCAGTATCTTTGCCCAGAAAACTCCATATGGGATCACAAAGAGTTAGACATGACTGAAATGACTCAATAACAAATTAAAATCAGAAGAAAAATATAAACTTTTAACAGCTTGGCATCAGCATCTTAGGTATGCAAACTTCATGCCTCTTACATTAGCCTCTATATTAATACTTGTAAAGGATTCAGCAATCCAGCAGGTATCAGTGCTTAAACATTTAATTATGCAAAAGTTATCTCAAAAGATCCTGGTCTGACTTGTAAAGGAAGCAAACTGGAAAAAATGACTGCACAATTATAGCCTAAAACAACATAGAGGAAGAAATTTACCAATTATACTCTAGAGGAACCCCAAGATTAGGGTGTCCTCTCTATAATCTCTCTATAAATCTCTCTAATGGGTCCCCACAACACAAAGGGCCCAATTTTTAACTCAGATGAGGCCCCATATGTAGCCTATAGAAAGACTAAAGGTAGGGGCAGCCAGGTGGCACAGTGGATAGAGCACTGGCCCTGGATTCAGGAGGACCTGAGTTCAAATCCGGCCTCAGACACATAGCACTTACTAGCTGTGTGACCCTGGACAAGTCACTTAACCCCATTGCCTAACCACCAAAAAAAAAAAAAAGAAAGACTAAAGGTAGAAAAAACCTGTAGGTGTCATTTGCAATAACACCAGCATGAGGTGATAGGGGCCTAGATTAAGGTGATGGCAGTGGAGAGATATAGGGAAGCTCAGGTCAAATGCCATCTGCCAACCAAGGGCCTTCCTAATTTCCTGAATGGTTAATATTCTCTCCTAGCCCTGTTTACTTTTATGTGTACATGCTATACCCTCCTGATAACCTGTAAACTCTTTAAGGCCAAGGCCTGTTTTGTCCTTATCGTTGTATCTCCAGTGCCATTAAATGATAAACTTCATGAGGGAAGGGACTGTTTGGTTTTTGCCTTTCTTTGTATCACCAGTGCTAAGTACAGTGCCTGACACGTAGTAGGCATTTAATAAATGCTTATGACTGCCTGAAACAGTGCCTCACATACAGTAGACACTTAATAAATGCTTCTCAAATTGAAGTGATTAACCCCAAACACAGTGTGAAGGAAAAGTCAGCTGGACTTGGTAGGCAGGTTTGGCTATAATGTAAGTTGTGAAAGGTAATGGGTAATCATCCTGGAAAGATAGGCTGGAGCTAGCTTATGATATAGTGGACAGAAGATGACTGAGAGACAGAGGGAAAGTGTGGGGGCCCCATCTCTCTGGATCTAGGAAGGATTGGAATGGAAAGCACAGGTGATGAGGTTAGTTTTCCATTCAGGAGTCAGAGAGCTCAGGCAGCAGTATGGGTAGCCTGAGAAAAGAGGGACAATCCTTTTTGGTTTCTTCTCTAACTCTCATACTAGTTTCACAATGTGGGCACCAACAGTCAGGGATTCTGGTATTCTTCAGTGGCTGGCTAGAGGAATTGTCTTGGTGATCCTGCTTCATGATGTCATCTGCTGGCACTGAGCTGGCTTAGGCTTATGGGGCTTGTCTTGGCTTGGCTGAGACTGCTATTCCAAGAAGAGCCCGTGTTTTAGCTGCAGGTGTCTGAAATGGAAATGAGAATCCAAGAGCCCTTCCCTGTGCATGGCAGGTTCAAGGATGTTTGCAGCTCCAGGCAAATTGCCTTGGTACACCTGGGATCTTACACTGATGCTTGCCCAACTCCCCTGCCACTGCCCTCAGTTAGGATTCCTTGATTGCGTGCTTGGAGTCCCGGGCCATCCCCACCCATGTCTCCTTCTTTCCTTTTGCCTCCTTCTTTCCTTTTGCCTCCTGGCAGGGATAATCTGATCAGGACTGGGACCTAACTTGAGACTAAGGAAAGAAATAAGCATTTATACAGTACCTACTATGTGCCAGGCACTACGGTAAGTGCTTTACAATGATCTCATTTGATCCTCATAATAAAAATAATATTAATAATAGCTAACATTCATATAGCACTTAGTACGTACTAGGCACCGACCTAGTGCTTCACAATTAGTGTTTCAGGGGAACCTCATAACAACACTGAAAGGTAGGTGCTACTTTTATCCCCATTTTATAGATAAAGAACCTGACACGAGCAGAGGTTAAGTGACTTGTCCAGGGTGACACATCTAGGAAGTATCCAACAATTCCAGTTAGTGCTGGGAAAGGATTGGAGTGTTTCAACTGGGACGTACAATGCCCCGATGTCTCTTCTAAACAATCTCCCATGCTCTCATCACCCCATATCTACTCATTTAAGTCCCGCCTGTCTTTCAATAGCTGGCTTTGGCACTGCTTTCTCTCTGAGACCTTACCATGGCATGTACAATTAGGTGCAATCGCACAAAGGATCCTCGCTAGGAAGGAGCCTCTAGAAGACCTCAGACGTCATCTGGTCCCACTCGTTCATTTTATAAGTGAATAAACTGAATATTAAAGAGCCAGGTCATACAGGTAGACAGAGGCAGAGATAAGATTTGAGCCTCTGAATACAAAGCTGTCACTCTTTCTATGCTGCCAGGCTGATGATGTCCCACCTGGTGAACCCTGTATCACTTTGTGTCTTCTTAAAGATATATGTAGAAGGCTTGGAGGCAATAAAATATAAGCTTGAGGGTAGAGACTTGCTTCATCGGGACAGTATCTGGCACACAGTAGGTATTTAGTAAAGTCTTGTAGAATGATTGAAGCTTCGTAGACTTTGAGCTAGAAAGGACTTTCTAGGTTGCATAGTAGGTAGAACACTCAGCCTGGGATCAAGAAGACCCAAATGAAAATCTGGCCTCTTACTGGCTGCATGACCCCAGACAAGTCATTTAACCTCTGTTTGTCTCTGTTTCCTCAACTATAAAATAGGCATAATAATAGCATCAGGGTTGTCGTGAGGATCAAATTAGATATTTGTAAACCACTTAGCACAGTGCCTGGTACATAGTAGTTACTAAATAATGCCCAACGTTGTAGAGTTATAATAAGCAGTAGAGGTGGTCTCCTACCCCTGGGAGGGAGATTTGAACCCAGGTCCTCTGACTCCAAAGTCAGTGTTGTTGTTGTTGTTTTTTTCTTTTTTATTGTACCATATAAACTCAATTCCACAAACATTTTTTCAGTTCCTGTTATGTATCAGCCCTTGGGTTAAGGACCAGGTTTATAAAGCCTATGACATCTTGTTTCATAAATGCTTGAAATGAATTGAATTCTTTTCTGCCCTATAAACCTCTGGCTGCTGAGCAGTTGCACTGGCTGGGACCACCCCCACCTCACTCCACCCAACGCTGTACATGCAATTTCCCACAAATCACCACTTCAGAGATGTCAAGGGAAATACGATGGAGGGAAATTACATGTTTTCCAGCAAACTCATTTGTATAACAATGTCATTTGCATACTGATGGGGACACTGGACTGCCTTTTCCCTACCAGGTTTCCTCCCTGGAGGAGACCAATAACATCCCAAATTTTTTTTAGGGAGGAAGCAGTTGGGCAGAACAGAAACCCCAGGGGATATAATTTTGGTACAGAGGAATATTCTTTTAGTAAAGGCTAGAGACAGTGGGGCCTGTAGGGGGCTCAGTAGGTAGGTTTTTATGCTTTATCCCCTTTTCTCACCTACAGCATTTGTCTGGAAGACACTCAGAGGCTTCCAGTCTATCAAATAAGCAGCTCCTTTTCACCAATTTCCAGTGCTGCTTAACATAGTCTCCCCTTTACACTCCTAGGTCTTTACTGTATTTTCTTGGAAGTAACCTGTGGAGAATGACATCCATTTGGGGGGCGTTCATAAATCCCCTCATTTCACAGATGAGGAAACTGAGTTTTAGAGGGGCCAAGTGGCTTGCCCCAGGCCACAGAGATTCAAATCCAGGCAATCTGAGGCTGTGTAGGAAGTGAGTGGTCCCTGAGCTGTGCCTGAAGGAGACTCAGTGGTCTAAGGGGTGGAGGAGAGGAAGAAGTGTCCCCCAGACACTTGTGGGGGATCACTTGTGTCATGGAGACGGGATGTTGTATAATAGAATAGCTAGCAGGGCAGTTTGACTGAACAAAGAACGTGTGAAGATAAGTCATATAAAATATGCCTGGAAAGGTATGTAGGAGCCAGATTGTGGAGGGCTTTAAACCCAGGCTGAGAATTTTATCCTGAATTCTTTGAGGTCAGGAACTATTTAGCTTTTGTCTTTGTACGCAGCCTGGAGGCAGTTAGGTGGTACAGTAGGTCCAGCATTGGACCTGGGCTCAGTCCTTGCCCCGGACATTTACTAACTTTACTAGTAGTGTGATCTTGGGCAAATCACTTAACCTCTGCTCATCAGTAAAATGGGCATAATGGCACTACCTACCTCTAGGGGTATTGTGAGGATCAAATGGTGCTTTGTATACCTAGAAGTGCTAAATAAACACTACTATTATTACATATTCTCTCCCTGAGGACAGAGATTGCTCACTTTTTTAATACCTAGCACTGTGGTTGACATACAGTAGGTGCTTAACAAATGGTGATTGGATTAGATTGGATTGAACTGGACAGGGGGAGAGATGCCTCAGGCCCAGGGCAACAACCTCTCTGTTCTCACTCCAGTCCTATAAGGAGGGAGGGGAATTTTCTGACGTCTAGCTTCCCTGGTGATGAGTCACCAAGAAGCAGAAATCTGACCCCTTGACTCCAGTCCCCACCCAGCCAGGAGTGCCTAGGAGGTTGGGGGAGCCAGGACCTGCAGCCTGGGAAGGTGGCCAGCTGCTTTGGGGAGGGAGGAGTTTTACTGAGAATTGACAAGAGCAGGAGGTGTGGTGGCATTTTTTAGTCACTTGCCCACGGTTGGGGATTGCGGAGGGGGAGGGAGATGGTGCAGGGGCCAGGGAGTCTCAGAGCCCCGATCACTTCTGGGAGACCGGGACAGACGAGACTGATGATTTCCTGTCCCTTCAGCTGCCGATTCCCAGGGGCTGCACCATCACATGTATCACATAAGCCCATTGGCGTCAGGCATTCTCCCTCTCCCTGGGTGCTCAGCCAGCGACAAAGTTGCTGTAAGAGACACCAGGATATCCGGGAAAGAGGAGGGTGGTGGGGTAGCTGGGGACTGAGTGGAGGAAGGGGGGACCTGGCAGGGAGAATGCTGGGAAATGGGCAGCCCCCTTCTGGGAAAGGGCAGTGACTCACCAGCCCAGCCCCCTACCTACCTTCTATCTAGGCTCTGGAAAGATTCACTGGAAGGGGGCGGGTGGGAGGAAGGTGCCGGCCTGCCTGGTGCTAATCAGAAGGGCCTACGAGGAGCAGGAAGAAGGCTTGCATCACTTGGCCCTAAGCCTGCTTCCTGGGCCTGTGGCTTAAAGCCAGCAGGGATGCTTGCTGCTGCTCCTGTGACACAAGCCAACCTTCCTTCTCAGGGCCACTGTGTCACAGGACATTGGTAAATGACAGAAAAGATGTCCCAAGAAAAGAACTAGAAATAGAACTCAGACCCTCCCCTCCCATCTAGTCGTCACAAGGATCCTAGGATCATACATCTGGACTTGAAAGGGACCTTAAAAATATCTTATCCAATATACTCATTTTATAGATATAGAAACAGGCTCAGATAGAAGTGACTAGTCAAAGGTCATAAAGCAAAGAGTTGAAGTCAGTCTTCTGACCTCAGATCAGCATAGGGTAGTGGAGAATGACCTGGACCTGACATCAGACCTGGTTCAAATACCTTAGCAAATAATAACTTTACCACTTGGCAAAGTCATTTAACCTTTCTGTGTTTTTTTCCTCATGTGTAAAATGAGGGGGTTGGATTTGATGGCTTTTCTAACACTAAATCTAGTGTCCTATCGTAATAGGGGCAAATAGGTGAGCCCCCTGATCTTTGGGATTGTGGGTTCAGGCTCACCATTGGTTTATATCCTGCAGATCATTACATAGGCTCCTATGATGTCCCTTCCACTGCACTGTGATTTAGAAGGACAGAATTTGAGAATAGGAAGGAACCTCAGAAATGATCTAGTCCAATCTTATTTTTCTGCAAATGAGGAAACTGAAGATCAGAGAGGGAAAGTGATTTTGTGAGGTCACACATTTAAGGTGGGATCTGCTACCCTAATTGGTAACTCAAGGATGGAGCCTAAAGCCAGATCTTCTGACTCTAAGATGTAGGGGAAATTTTGGAGCAAAATAGAATCTTAAGCCTATTTTCCATTCTGAAAATGACTGCATACAAAAAGTAATTTTGAGGTATAATTTCATATTTGACATTTTAGAAAGAAATGTGTATCTAACTAACCATTTTTTTCATAGATTCCCTAGTCAGAGTGGGAGAGTGAACTGGAAGAACTTTGGCCAGCATTGTGGGAAGTCATTCAGAGAGCCCAGAATCCAAGGCTAATGAATCTGAGGGGATCCCTCAATAAGGAGAGAGCTGACAGCCTTTGAATAGCAAATCCAGGTTCTAGTGATTTAAAGTTAGAAGACATCTCAGAGATCATTTCAATTTCCTCCTCAATAAGCATTGATTAAGCACCTCCAATGGGCCAGACATCATACTAAACACTGGGGTTATAAAGACAACCTTTGCACCCAAAGAGCTTACATTCTTTTAAAAAAATGGGTTTTTTTTTATTGATATCTCTTGTTTTTATATTACCAACATTTTTCTCAATATCTTCCCTCCTTTCAAAGAACCTCCCATGTAACAAATATATTTTTTAATTTTAAGATAATATTTTATTTCCCCCCCAATTATGTGTAAAGATAATTTTTAACATTCATTTTTTAAAAAATTTGAATTCCAAATTTTTTCCATCCCTTCCTCAGCTCCCCTTCTCTGACAAGGTAAGCAACTTGATATAGGTTATGTAAGTGTAATCATGCAAAGCATAACAAATAATATTTTTAAAAGAAAAGTCAGCAAACTCAATACATTTAAAAAGTCTGAAAATATAGGTTGTATTCCAGACCGTGTACCTTGCCCCTCTGCAAAGGACTTGGGGTGCAGGTGGGGCCAGGAATATCTTCTCATATCTCTTCCCTGGGGTCAGGCTTGTTCTTTGTAATTTTGCAACATTCACTTTTGATTGTTTAGTGGTTGTTGTTCCTTCCATTTATGTTGTTGCAAATCATTGTGCATACAATTTCATACACAGTCCATTGTGTGTTGTTTTCTTGGCTTTGGACTTCTTGTAAATCCAAGCTTCTCTGTATCCTTATTCCTCTACTGTTTCTTACAGTATGGTAAAATTCCATCATACTCATGTATTACTAGTTGTTTAGACACTCCCTCAATTGATGGGCATCTACTTTGTTTACAATTCTTTGTTACTGCAAAAAGTGTGAAGCTTGCATTTTAAATGTGGGTTTGGGTGGTGGGAAGGGGAAACAACATGTATACGTATAAGTAAATACAAATATATATGCCAAATAAATACACAGTAATTTCAAGAGGGCGAAGGCAATTGGTGGAAGCAGGAAAGGCCTCCTATAGAAGGTGCTTCCTGAGCTGAGCCTTGAAGGAAGCTTAGGTATTCTAAGAAGTGGAAGCAAAGAGGGAAAGCATTCCTAGCACACCAATTTGACCATTGTGTAAAGCAGAGCTTCTTAAACTTCTTCCACTCCTGACCCCTTTTCATGTTTTGGCAGTGTTTGTTGGCATTGCTTGGCCTGAACACATGTGCAGTGCAAAGTGCGCATGCTTTGTGTTCAGAACCAAGGCTGTAGTGAAGTTGCTCGATGTAACACAGGCAAGTGCTGCCAGAAATGCCTCAGATTCATTATGCGTTTGATTTTTTAATTAATTTTTGGTCGTTGAGCATTCAGAAACCTTTTATTGTTGCCAAATTTTTCGTGACCTGGGGTCATGACCCACAGTTTAAAAAGCTCTGTTGTATAGAATAGATTCCATCCCATAGAACATAGATTTAAGGACGGAGAGGCTAGAGGCAAGAAGTCCAATTGGGAGGCTATAAAAGCTCAGGCAAGAGGTGATGAAGGACTGATCTTGGGTGAATCCCTATGTGAATAAAGGGAGAGTGAAAGATGTGAAAATGTTGTGAGGTACAATTGACAACACATGGCAACTCATTGGACTTGGGGGATGTGGGAGGGTGAAAAGTCAAAGATGGCTCCAAGATTGTGAGCCTAGGTGGCTGGAAGGATTGTGGAATGGGAAAGTTCAGAAGAGACTTGAGGTTGGGGAGAGAGATCAGGGGTTTTGTTTTGGACATGCCAAGTTTGTACTACTTATGGGACTTCCAGTTGGAAAAATCCTGTAGCCAGTTAGTTAGTGATGAGGGACTGGAGTTTAGGAGAACAACTAGAAAGTGAAATAATTTACATGAAGTCACACAGGTTGCAAGTAACAGAGATGAGATTCAAACCCAGGTCTTCTGAGTCCAAATCCAATGCTCCTTCTACTGTGCTCTCATGCAGGGTCCTCAGGAAATAAGCTAGGCAGCCAAGTGGGATGACCCCGTGTTTGCTTCTGTAGTTTTCTTTTATGGAGTGAAGTACTTTTGCTCCATGCACTGAGGAGGCCTACAGCGCTGGTTTTTGTTTTTGCTGTTGTTGTTAATTGCAGAAAAGTTTATTGTGGTTGTGGTTTTCAAGCACTAAAGTACAAGTTAATTCAATGAGTCTCTTTGTACTGGCTCAACATCTTTGACTATTCTCTATATGACCATAATGAAACCTCTTTACACCAGAATTATGGACTGCTTTTAAAACCAAAGATGGGATGGTCTGACACTTTGTAATATGCATGCTGTTGTTATTTTATAGAAATCAGGTGCAGAGGTTCAGCAGAAATGGAAGACTGCAGGTTGAACCAACATGCCAAGTCATGTTTTAGACAATTTTAGTGGCCCCTATCAAGAGGAAGCAGGAGCCCATAAATGGGCAGAATGGAAGCCCCAGAAGCGTGGGTGGTGATTTTCCCAGGGCCTGCATCTGCCCACACCCTTTCTAGGTTCCATTGTTTAGTGGAATCCGCTGTTTAGCCAGCATTCTTGTAGTTACTTGTCTAGCCTTCCTCCTAGGAGGGAAGCAGACAAGAACATAGCTACCTCACAGTGTTGTTGCTAAGCTAAAAAATGAGATCATGTATTGTCAAGTGATTTACAAACTTTAAAGCGCTATATAAATGTTATCTATCCCTTTTTTCTTTTTCTTTTCTTTTGAGAGGCAGCATTTGAACGCTGTATATAGTGCTATATTTGAAGTCTTTAAAACCTGGGCTTGAATCCTGTCTCAAACTAGTTGAGTGACCCTGGGCAAGTAATATGATGTCCCTCAGTCTCAGTTTGTAAATAGAGATAATAATAGAGGATCAAATGAAATTATATATATAATATGTATATATATATAATTATATAAATGTCATAATAAAAATAATAATGATGATGATAATGATAATAAGTATTACAATTATTAGACAGTGTGGTGCAATTGAATAAGCCCTGGATTTAACATCAGAAGCATTGGATTTCTGCCTCTTACTGGCCATGTTATTATGGAATAGTTTGGGGTTTTTTTTGGAACCTTTTTGAACCTTTGTTTCCTCATTAGTAAAATGGTAGCAACCATAATATTTACATAATTCATTTCACAGGTTTGTTGTGAGGTTGAAATAAGATAATGTATATAGGGTACTCTATAACCACAGAAAGTTATGTGAATGCTAGCTTTTATAAGCTTACTTACTTTCTAGGCCGCCCCAATACTTCCACCAGTGTACAATTCTTGAAACCATAGAAATATGGTCAGAGTCCACATTGCATAGCATTCTTCTCTTCATTAGACACATGCTTTCCACCCCTCCCCCACCCTGGGGAGGGGTACTACTTCTGTCAGGGCCCACAACCCCAGGACTCTAGGGATAGGATCTAGGGGCACTGGTGATCTCAGGCAGGGAGGTGGGTTACTAGTGGAGCAGAGGTAGAACACAGCTTCCACGTTAACACTGCCTTCCAAACCTCCTCCATGGCTGTCTTGTCTTGTGAAGTGGTCAACTGATCAATGATGATTCTGCATCTGCTGTGTGCCTGACACTGAGCTTAGGTATTGTTGACAATAAAAGGTATGATAAGAAACCTTAGGAGGCAGCTAGGTAGTACAGTGGTTAGAGCCTTGGGCCTGGGGGAAGGAAGACCCGAGTTCAAACTCTGCTTCAAAAACAAACTAGTATCTGTCTAGCCCTGGGCAAGTCACTTGACCTCTGTTTTGCTTCAGTTTCTTCAGCTGTAAAATAAGTGTAATAACAACATCTACCTCCCAGGGCTGTGATGTTGTTGTTGTTGTTGTTGTGGCAGCTAGGTGGTGCGGTAGATAGATCTCTGGGACTGTAGTAGGGAAGACTCATCTTCTTGAGTTCAAATCTAGCTGTAAGACCTTGGGCAAGTCCCTTAATCCTGTTTGCCTCAGTTTCTTCGTCTGTATAAAATGAGCTAGAGAAGGAAAGGGCAAACTACTCTAGTATCTTTGCCAAGAAAACCCCAAATGGGGTAAGAGAGTCTGACAAGACTGAAAGAAATGACAGAAGAACAACTGAATTTCCTGACTCCAGGACCGCCCTACCCTGCTGCCCCTCAAATGAGATAATATTTGTCAAGTGCTTAGCACAGTGCCAGAAGGTGACCAAGGGTAAAGAGAAAGACATTGCAATTGTAAAGGGAAAGGCCTTCAGAGAGAAAATAAACATTCCACACCCTGGGAAAGATCAGAGGTTTGAATAGCTCAGTTGCTTTAGTAAGAAGGCTTTAAAGACAATGAACTTGCCTCTAGGGCACAGGTTGTAATCCTACCTTGTCCCAAACCACTCAACCACAAAGACCTCCAAAAGAGTCTGGGAAGTATGCCTGACTCTGCAGAGACTGATCACCATAAGGTAAGGTAGAGTGCCTTATTGGAGAAATTGTCACTGAACAAGGAAGGATTGGTAGATAGAAAACTAAACTTTATTTACTGCCTGCCTGGAGGTAACAAACCTCAGAACAAAGGGTAGGAGGGATTAAAAAAAGAGAGACCTCTGCCGATCCTAGGCAAGCAGTCTTTGCCCTAGGATGAATGAGCACAACACCACTCTACCTGAAAAGAGAGCTATAACACACCAGCTGGCAAAAGCACAGCATCACTCAGCTAAGCCATTTGCTGAAGATGGTAGAAGTTGTCCATCAAAGAGCAACTCTGGAAGTCTAGCATATCCACCCACATCTAGCAAACCTGGTGTAGAATCAGAGATGCTAAACCCTGAGAAGAGCCCAGCAGTTGATGGCGTGTCCAGGCCAGTATGGCAGCAGCGATTTAGCAGTTTAGTAATCTGCCTGATCCAGGCTGGCAGCAGCCAAGTCACCTCCTTGAACCAAGCCCAGCAATGGATCAATTCAGTTAACAGAGACTTTGTACTCTACAAAAGCCAGCCCAGCTTAGCAATGGAGCAATTCATCCATTTCTAAATCCACATTCCATAAAGAACTTTTGAGGACTCTCTGGAGAAAGATAGTCCCAGAGTTGTGAGTTGCCTTGTCTTGTGTGTGCCATTGAACTTTAAGTTTGTGCCCACTCTTCTCCCCATAGATGGTGTATGTATTTGTGAGCCCGTCTACCTCTGGTTTGGGGGAAAATGCTTTGTAATTACTGTTTCTGCTGTGCCATTTGAGTAGATGACTTTTGCTAAAGAACTAAGTCATCTACTCTCTGATTGTTAAAGGGAAGCACACTGGTGGGTGCTCATGAATCAGTATTGGAAGATAGCCACCCACAGAGTTACTCTTATAACCCTGAAAGTAGTAGTATCTGTGTACCTGTGGGGACCCAATGTATCAATGCTAGTTCAAGTTGGGGGAGTGAATCCAGAGGAGATGTTATAAAAGTGAGTAAAAGATACTATAGGGTGTACCAATGGAGATTTCGAGAGAGAAATTTCCAAGTATGATTTAATTGATTTATTAGTTAGGCTAGCAATAACCAATAAATTGAGATCATTGGTCTTTCTTGGTTACCAAAGACCCCATCTAAGGATCACAGGGCCTTTAAATCCAATTGTGTTTTCCTTCTGATTGATCTGACAATACATCATTGGAACCTCTCCTGGCAAAAGTAAGGCAACCCTGATTGGTAGATGGTTTGACTTTCAGGTGTGGCTGATTATACCCCTCTCTGACTCTCAAGGAATTCCTGTTGCTGCCTCCAGCAATCTTGGTTCAATTAGGTCTCCCCTGGTTTTGACTCCCCTATTGGAAACCAAGTTGCACCAAATCTTGATTAGAAAGCAAGGTCACAAGAGTCATCCCCTGGGTAGTGTGGCCTTAGCTCAAACTGGCTTCTGTTTATAGGATAAACAGAAGCAAGGGACCCCATCCAGGCTAGTAAGCAGATACCTTGGGGGGAGTAATTACCTTAATCACTCTCTTCAGAAACTGCCTATCCTTCAGATATAGGTCTGTCAAAATGAGGAAAAGGTTGAATCACATGAAACTATTGGCTATAAAAGACAATTCAATATTAATTTTCTTCATTTCCCCCTATGATTCTGTGAGAGATACAGTCTCCTCAGTGAATCACTAATCGATATGACAATTACAAATTTCAGGATTGACTCACCAAAATACAAAAAGGCCTGAAGGTACTAGACATATCATCAAGGGTTTTTAACTATGAGGCTAAAATGTTTTAACAAGATGGGAATAGTGTGAGGGGGAGACAGAAAGAGATTGACTGATGTATTGACAGGAACCATTGGGGGCAGTCTCCTTTGGCAAGCTGTCCCTACAAGGATAGAACCACATGAGGAAAGAGTGACAGGGAAGTGTAAACATTCATTCTCTTTCTCAGTAACCCATCTCCACTGTCTGTTCATCAATTCATCGTATCTTAGGATTCATCTCATCTCATGCACCTGTGTGGTTTCTCAGAATAATTCCTAATGCAGTTGTCTAGTCTTCTGGAAATCTCTCCTTTAGTTATTCTGGAATGGGCTTGTTGTCAGAGCAACTTCTTTTAGCAGATCTGCTTCTCCAGTTCAGGTCACTTGTAGAGATCCCCGGATGTTTCTGTTAAATTCTTTTGCAAAATGAATCTCAATACTATTTAATACAGTCACTTTAATTTTGCTTTGCCAATAACTAGGTCATGTGGTAAATGCTAGTTCAAACCTTATGGCATAAGAACATCAGATTGGGAACTTTTGGACCGGAGACTGCATTTTTTTCCCCATATTCCTTGCTGCTCATATCTTTATCTAAAACAGGTATTTGATTCCAGGGGTGGGGAACCTGTGGCCTCAAGGCCACATGTGGCCCTCTAGGTCTTCAAGTGTGGCCCTTTGACTGAATCCAAACTTCATAGAACAAATCCCCTTAATAAAAGGATTTGTTCTGTAAAACTTGGACTCAATCAAAAGACCACACCCAAGGACCTAGAAGGCCACTTATGGAAGGTTCCCCACCCCGATAGACACTGCCAACAACAAGCTAAAGGGAAAATCTAAAAGAATCTATGAAGAACTGACTTGTATAATAAGCTCTTCTAGTTTAAAATGTTTATATTTGCCATTGTATTTATAAAGCTAAAGTTAAGAGTTCCTTTTAAATTGGCATTGACTCCACTGTCATTTAACTTCTTTAGACTGGAGTTCATTTATTTCATTCCTCACCTTGAGTTCCAGCCCCACAGAGGGAAGAGACTTCAGTTTTATTATCTATAACTTCCCTGTGTTGTAAGTTAGTAAATTATCATGTTGACATTTTCAGGCATAACATAACATTACTCAACATGACTATATACACCATACCATGTCACAGATGTGCCATGCCATGCCATACCTACATCATGTCACGTTATACCTTTTCACATATGTGGCATATGATAACATGTTAAGATTCATTTCCTCCATCCAGGGACTAGCACCCACATCCTATAGAAAGGGGGCAGAACATGCGCCAGCTCCGCAGAAGGTGACTTGAACTAGTGTAACTGGCCTTTGCACGTACTTTATCACCAAAATGGAGAGCAAAGTCATGTCATGTCACACAATGGCACACCATGCCATGCCTTGGACACATTAGCTGCCCAGGCAAATCACTTAACCACTGTCTGCCTTGGTTTCCTCATCTGTAAAGTGGGGGTAATAATAGCATCTCTTCCCAGGGTTGCTATGAAGATAAAATGAGATATAATAAACAGCTTTCCTCTCAGCTGTGGTGAGTCCTAATATTGCTAACGAGGCCCATAGGAAGAATGAAGAATGGTAGTAGTGGGTGTTCTGTGGTTGGTGGAGCCTGGAGCCTGTGATTGGGCCACTCTTTTGCTTGCCTATAGTTTCCGCTGGGTAGCTGGAAGCCTTGTAGCTTCCAGATGGCTAATTGCTTTCTGCAAATCACCATGATTCACTGTCCCTGTTCAGAACATGGTCTCTTTTCAAAGATTTAATGGCTTCCAAAATTAATTTAGCCTGAACTGTTTTGCCCCGGCTCTTGTGTGCCATCTTTCACTCCCTTCTTATCCCTCAGGAGGCAGGGAGACTGACACCAGGAAATTTAGCATTTTGTCCCGTAGGAAGCAGTGGGGTGGGAACATGACATGTCTGTATTTTGGGGAGAGCTTTTACTTCAGGTTGGGATAGACCCTGATTTTATATGTGGGTCTAACAGAGAGAGTGATCAGCTGGGAATCAGTGGATGGCAACCTTCACCAGCAGACGTTGTGGACCCAGCCATTATGCTTTGTACCTTACAGTATTCTTATACTCACTGACTCCCTAACAAATCCCTCACTCCAGCATCATGGAGAAAGTTGCTAATTATAGTAATAGTAATGATTTAAAAGTCTAAGGGGTTTCCCACAGGTGGTGAAGTAAAAGATACTCACTGTACAAACAAATCCTATATGGGACAAGTAGTTTATTCTGATACAGGGAGAAATGCTAAACCTCAAACAGAATTTATTAACAATTTACAGTTGCTATTACAATCGGCTGGGAGGTTGGTAGTTATGCCTCATCAGTACGTAAAAGTTTGAGAGGACACTAATTAGGTATCCTGTTGACAATGTCATGCCAGTGGATGATGCCACCACCAGAACCACAGGCCTTCAGACCTTCTGAAACTTACAAGGTCACCTGGTTCCTTCCATTTCAGGATACTCCTTCACCTAAGACCAGGCAAGAATAAACACAAAGATAAAAAACAAAACAGTCTCTGTCCTTCAGGAGGTTACATTCTATTGAATCTCTTAGGTAAAGAAGATGCCATTTTTTTTTTTTGGTGAGGCAGTTGGGGTTAAGTGACTTGCCCAAGGTCACACAACTAGGACATGTCAAGTGTTTGGTCTGAGGCTGGATTTGAACTCAGGTCCTCCTGACTTCAGGGCCGGTGCTCTATCCACTGCGCCACCTAGCTGCCCCTTGATTTTTTTTTTTTTTTTTTTTTTGGTGAGGCAATCAGGGTTAAGTGACTTGCCCAAGGCCACACAGCTAGTAAGTATCAAATATCTGAGGCCTGATTTGAACTCAGGTCCTCCTGACTCCAAGGCTGGAGCTTTATCCACTGTGCCACCTAGCTGCCCTAGAAGATGCCATTTCTGGGGTTGAGGAAGAGGATGAGCCCTGGGGAGTCATGCTAATGGGCAGGTGTATTTCTAAGTATTGCTCTCAGATATTGCAAAGGAATGTCTCTCATCTGAAGCAGATCATTGTTATTGCTGTTCAATCATTTTAGTTGTGTTTTCTTAGCAAGGATAATAGAGTAGTTTGCCATTTCCTTCTCCAGCTCATTTTACAGATGAGAAAACTGAGGCAAAGAGAGTTAAGTGACTTACCCGGGGTCGCACAGCTAGTGTCTAAGGCTGTATTTGAATTCAGGAAGATGAGTCTTTCTGACTCCAGGCTCAGCCCTCTACTTCAGCCACCAGCTGGAGACAATTAATTCATCCCCAATCATGAGATTTAAGGAGATCTCTTTTCCTGATGAAATATTAATAGACATATTCCAGTAGATGTCCCCCTAATCTTCTCAACAGAAGCTGACAATGCATTCACTACCTTGTACCAGGATGGCCATTTTATTCCTCTACAATCTGATGACATTCTCTTATGAGGGTGTGGTTCTATTCCCACCCCAATTAATCACAGGAAGCCTAGACAGCTTGAGTGAATCAATCAAGCAAAAGTGCAGGGTGGTTAGGTGCAGAAGTGCTAAATCAATTTAAGACAAATAGTTTTGACCATTGGATAAAGAACAGCAACCATCACACAGGAAATATCTTATGATTGGCTGGAAGTATCAGACACACTTTTAAACCACCTTATGTGTGCCTCCAGTTTTGGGGGGAGGATGTTTTATACCAAGTGTTCTTGCTATGCTCTCTAGCAAAAACTCTTTTGACAAAGCTAATGGAGGTCAGCTGGTTGAATAAGGGGAAGCACACAGGCCCTCTCAGGATTACTGCTTAGAACCCTCAGGAATAGTAGGTTAGAAGCTGCCATCTGAGGCCCCAAACTGCCAGTTGGAGTAGTAGCCCATGGTAGTACTATAATTATGGGACAATCTGGACCCTTCCTATTTGCAAGGACCCACTGGAGAGATTCTCCACCTGGGACTTTTGTTCTTGCATGGTCTAGTTTTGCCTTGAGGGATGTTCTAGAGAAAAATTAACATTTCTCTTTTGTTTTAAATTGTAACTGGATAGTACTTTCCAGTGTGTTTTCTTTACAAATTATATCAGTTCCTTTGAAATACCCATTGCTTGTTTGAATATTTAAGTGATAATAATTATATGAGTGTGGAAGCTGTGAGCAATATGGATTTGCAAGCCCTAAAATACTGGTACCTAGAAGTTCACCCAAAGCACACTATGTGAGCTCAGAAATATTCACTTTTTTCTTTTTTTTTTTTCTTTTAAGTAGATCGAGTCTGTTTGCTTTATTGCAAGATCAGTCTAGGCAGCTTGTCTAAATCCTTATGGATTGCAAGCTTATAGCAGGGGCAGGCTGTTGACCCTGGGTCTATAGAATAAGATTTGCTTGCTAGCCTAGGAACCCTGAATTATCAACCCCAAGTGCTTTAGAGATCATAACTCCACCGATGTAGAACAATGCTGGCTATAGGCCAAAGGCAATGACCCTTGGGGTCCAACAAAGAGGTTCACTTAAGGGGAACTTAATGAAAACTCAGTGAAGGAAGAAAAGAATTCCCAGTAACCTGGAGCCGTGACTTATCCATTCACCGCCGTGTTCTCTACACATGTGTCTTCAATATTTTTGTACTTTAAGGTTGAACTTATTCTCCCCACAGACCTTGTACATGCAAGGAGAGAGTGCCCCTGGTTTGGTGGGGGATTGTTTTTCAATAACTTTTTGGATACACCTGATGTAGTAAACACCTTTTCTAGAAACTAATTAAATCATGCCCATAATCTTTGTGGTCCTTGTGATCACGTTACTAGAAAAACCCAGCCGCTAAGGGTTAAATCTACAACCCTGCATTATAATAGCTGCCCTCTGAGAATGAAGGAAGGAAGGAAAGAAGGAAGGAAGGGAGGAAAGAAGTGAGGGAGGGAGGAGGGAAGGAAACAATTATTTATTAAGTGTCTACTATGTGCCAGGCACTGTGCTAAGTGCTTTACAAATATTATGTCATTTGATCCTCACAACAACTCTCTGTAGTAGGTGCTATTATTATCCCCATTTTACAATTAAGGAAACTGAGGAAGAGAAAGATTATTTGGCCAGGGTCACATAGCTACTGTGTCTGAACCCACCAATGAGAGTAGGAGAATTAGCCCCAGAGGGAGTGCTACACTCCTCAAGTTTATCCCCAAAAGCTTGGTATTTTACTTTCTAGAAGATATTTGTGTCCATATATAGAAGTTACATATTCCTTTTTCCAGATCATTTATAAAAAGTTGTAACTCAGACTTGTCCTTGCGTCTGCCTGCCTCAAGCTCCTCCCCACTCTAATCCATCCTCTATTCAGCCACTGAAGTGACTTTCCTAAAGTTCAGGTCTGACCATGTCACTCCACCCCTACTCAATAAACTCCAATGGTTCCCAGGATCAAATACAAAATCCTGTGTTTAGCATTCAAAGCTCTTCATAACCTTGCCTCTTCCTACCTTTCCAGTCTTCTTATACCTTACTCTCTGCTATGTACTTTTTTTTTTTTTTTTAGGTAATCAGGGTTAAGTGAGTTGCCCAGGGTCACACATCTAGTAAGTGTCTGAGGATGGATTTGAACTCAGGTTTTCTTGACTCCACGGTTAGTACTCCATCCACTACACTACCTAGCTGCCCCGATTATGTACTCTTCAACCTAGAAACATTAGCAAGACATTCCATCTCTCAGCTCTGGGAATTTTCTCTGGCTATTCTCCAAGGTCTGAAATGCTCTCTTTCTTCATCTCTGCCTACTGCCTTCCCTGGCTTTGAGTCCCACCTAAAATCCCGTCTTCTATAGGAAGCCTCCCCCAACTCCTCTCACTTCTAATGCGTTCCTTCTGCATATTATTTCCTATTTATCCTATATTTAACTTGATGTCTTCCCCCATTAGGTTGTGAGCTCCTTGAAGTCTTTTGCTTCTTTTTGTATCCCTATCACTGAGCACCTTGCCTGACCTCATTATTCCAGGTATGGAAGGTTCTTGTGTGCATAGGAAAGTACCCATTTATCCATTCATTGGGTTTCCTGGCTAAATCTATTATTTGTTTACCGCAATAGATTTAACCAGGAAACCAAAAGCAAGAACCTTCTTTCTCTGGAGTAATGGGTTAGTCTGTCAATAAATATTTATTAAACACTTACAGGCACTGTGCTCAGTGATGAAAGTTTAATTCCACAAAAAACCATTCTTTTCCTTTAAAAAATGAAAAAACCCTATAAACATTGACCCAATTTTTTTTGTTGTAAGTTTAAATAAATCATAGTCTTTTCCACATGCTTATTTATCCTCTCAGTGATCAGAGCACCAGTAGGTAAACATGACCTTTGTCCTCAAGGAGATCTTCCCAGACCTGGCATGCCATCAATTGCCTCTGAATGCACGTTGAAAACCAAGGTATGGCTATTATTTGTTTAACCTGAATTTTCTCTGGAGGTTTACAATGGGTTCTTGGCTACTTCTGATTCTTTCATCTAAATTGGTTTTCTGTCTGTGGTAATCATATTCTGTGAACCCCAAGTTCAATTCAATTTGATAATTATTTATTAAGCATCTACTACGTATCAGGCACTGTGCTAGGCACTAAATCATGACACATAGTCTTTCAAAATATATTCCTTTTTCAGAGCTTCAATAGGAGTATACTTTATTTTCTTGAAATTTAGACCATCCCGGAAAATAGAGGCTATGGGGTTGTTGCCATGGTCATACTTACTTCACACTGTCTTTGGGGCACTTCATGTTCCATAATCAACTATTTGGAAGCAGTGACCTGAGCTTGAGAGTGAGTTTGGGGTTATACTGATGTGTGTGGGGGGGTGCCTTTTGCAAGAAGCACCTTGCAATGGAAAGTGTTATTTTGGGCAAATCACTTCATCTTTCTAGACATCAACTCCCTCATCTGTGGAGGTTGGACTAGAGGATCTCTAAGGTCCCTTCTGTCTCTAAATCTGTGGTCCTATGATACTCCTCTTGGCCCCAGAAGAATCCCTAACATCCTTCAAAGAATGGCTCAGGCACCTCCTCTGATATGAGGCCTTCCCTGGTCTTCCCAGTATATTTGAAATTGCTTTGTACATACTCATCTGTGGGCATATTGGGTTCCCTGTAGTAGAATGTAAGTTGCTTGAGAGCAGGGATGATGTCATTTCTATCTTTGTATCCCAGACCCCAGAGCAATGCCTGGCAGACGGTCAGCATTTGATAAATGTGTGTTGGATTGAATTCTCACACTACTTTCCCCAAGGCTGGCATTTTATGTTATGGAATCAGCTTTAGGGAAGCCACTTCACCTCTTCCCCAAAGTATTTTGTCAGTGATTGAGGAAGATCTCTCCCTGCTTAAAACTTCATCCTGTCTCTTCCTAGATAGGCATCAACAGCTGAAAAGGCTCCACTGGGCCACCCACCCACACCTGTACTCCTTTCCCCTAAGAATTTATTAATCCGGGAAATGATCTCTTTGTTCTTGTACTCTTTGACCCTTACACACCCTGGGGAGGAGAGAATGAGGGAACTCATTGGGAAAGTGAGGTCGGTATCTGATTAAGGGAAAAGTTTAAGTGTCTCAGGCTAAAGCCTGAGCTTCCTTGCCCTCAATCTCTCTGCCCTCAAGGAATGCTGCAATGATACTGCCTTCCCTAAGTCCTGTTGCAGGGCTTCCAGGCCCCCAAGAGCTCTAGGATGTGAAACTACTAGAAATCTAAGCAGGGAGAGGATGTTTACAATAGATACTTGCCTCATGGTTCCTAGTTACCTGTGGACCTGACTGTAAATACAGACATCTTCAGCCTTGGTACCTTTGCACAAAGCTGCCCCTCTGCCTGGAATGTTCTCCCTCCTGGAACCCCTAACTCCCCTCAACTGCCCCCTCCTACCAGAGGCCTTTCCTGAGTCCCCCAGTGGTTAATGCTCTGCACCTCCTCCCTCCCATCACTGTGTATTTATGTTGTATATCTCATCCCACAGGTACCAGTTTGTCTACGTGCTATGTCTTCCTAGTAGAATGTAAGTTTCTAGAGGGCAGGGACAGTCTCACACAGTTCCTAGCACAATGCCATATGCTTCTTTTCTTTCTATCCAGGACCAGTGATTTCTTTGGTTTAGCTCTTGATGAAGAAACTCCTTCCACCTATGCAACCTTCTTTGCATCATAGTGCCTTAGAAGTTTGCATTGTGAAGTTAAGAGGCTTGGTTAGGGTCCCACAGCAAGCATGTGTCAGAGGCAGGATTTGAATCTAGGTCTGAGATTAGTTCCCTAACCTCCTATACTATGTAGCCAAGTGCTTGATAAATGTTTAATGATTGCTTGATTATAATGTGGACTCTGTAAAGTTCCCTCCCCAGAAATCTCAAGAAGCAATGTCATCCCATCTGCTTTATCCTCATAATAGAATGTAATTTCCTTGAAGGCAGGATCAGTTTTTGTTTTTGTCTTTGTATCCCCAACACCTTGCATGTGCCTAGAAATATTAAGTGCTTAATAAATATTTATTCAATTGAATTGAATATAGATTTGTATGATTTTTTAATAAAAATAATGAAAGCACCTTCATCAACAACCCTGGGAGTTGACCTGGGAGGTAAGGATTGTTATCTCCATTTTATAGATGAGGGCGGTGAGGGTCTGAGGAGTTCTATGATCTGCCTGTTACAAAGCCAGTACGTGATAGATAGCAGAGCTTGGCTTAGAACCTAGGTTACTAACAGAGGGTCTTGGAGGGACATTAGAAGTCCCCTCGTCACAGATTCACAGAATCTGAGAGCTCGAAGGGACCTCAGCTGCCTCCAAAAGAAATCCCAACTGTAACGTGCTCAGCAATGGCTGTTCAGTCTCTGCTCGAAGCTCTTCAAAGAGATGGAACTCATTCTACTCTGGGACAGCTCAAATTATTAGGAAATGTCTCCTGACACTAGGCCTAAGTTCTCTTTGCAGCTTTTACCCTTTGCTCTTACCAAATGAGGGGATAGGCCAAACAATCCAGTCCCCTTGTTTTACAGATGAGGCAACTGAGGCTGAAGGGGTTACCTACCACTTGCCCAAGGTCACACAAGTAAGTGTCTGAAGGGAGATTCAAATCCGTGTCCTTGGGACTATGACAGTACTGCCATCATACATGACTGCTAAGGGCAGAAGGGAGAGCACCATGACAAGTGTTTACCCCCAAATTGCCCAAGGGTCTTTGACAAGATCAGTATTTTTGTGCCAGGCTGGAAATATCCACTAGCATGAAGCCAGGTTTGCACCTGGACTCTGCAACATTTGGTGGACATACCACCTACACCATTGCCCTTGTTCTCATCCTGTGAATTGGAGAGGTCAGGGCAAGCATGAGTTAAACTCTTGGAATTTTGTCAAATATGAAAAAACGTTAACAACACCTGAGGATGTCCCATATCCTTTCAGCTGAACTCTCCCCTTGTTTCTGTGGCATGAGGCTCACCCCTTACATTAGTGCACCCTCTACTGTTCTGTAGTCATGTGGAACTACACAGAAAATCAGAGTTATATACTCTCCACCCCACTTTCTTCCCCCCCCTCCAAAAAAATGTGGAGAGAACTTTGGACTAAGAGTCAGGAAACCAGGGTCCTAATTTCTGCTCTGCTGTTATGTAACTTTAGGCAAGTCACTTAACCTCTTGGGCCCTCATTTCTGTCAATTAAATGAGAGGCTTAGGGGCTGGATTAAATAACAATTCTTTAGGTACCTTCCAATTCCAAGATTCTATGATTTGAATGCTAAAATGATAGTATAAAAAGAATAACATGCACAATAATCATAATAACAAAAAAGAAAACAATGCTAAGAGGTATCAAAATTCAGATCAAACCAGTGACCCATCCAGAGGACTGATGGCTTATATTTTCCTATTATTGATAGAGATGTGAACTTCGGATGTGGAAGGCTTCGTGTGTTGGTAGGAATGGTTAATGTGTCTGTTTCTCTTGGTTACAGAGGTAGAGTTATTGGGAAGAGAAAATTATATACTATATACATATACAATATTATAATAAAATATAATATATTAAAAATATAATAAATATATAACATATACTTATTTAGTATGTATTATATGTAATATATATTTAAAATATATAAACTATATATAAAAATACATATGAGTTTTAACATATGTTTTATTGTATAGTATTACATATGTTTACGGAATATAATTTTCTCTTCCTAATGACTCTACTTCCTCCCCACCATATATACAAAGCAAACCCAGCCCTGAGCCTAGACAAAACCTCTACGTCTGAGAATCCCTGGTTTCCTCTATGACTCAGCTTCAGTGCCACTTTCTGCAGGAGGCCTTTTCTTGTCTAGGGTTACGTTTCTTCTACTCCTTATGCATCTTGTATATGTCTATTTAGGTACATGTGGTCCCTACTATACTCCCGATAGAATGGAAGCTCCTAGAGGGCAGGGGTGAATTTGCTTTCATTTTTAGGTACTTAATATTCAATTCAACTCAATAAACATTTATTAAGCTCCTACTGTGTGCCAGTTACAGTGCTAAACTCTAGCGATACAAAAAGAGACAAAAGACAGTCCCTGCCCTCAAGGAGTTTATAATCTAATACTTATTGATTAATTCTTTTTTTTAATTGTTTATTCTCAACTTGATACACACCAGTATTGGTTCTTTATGATCCTCCCACACCAATCTTTTTCTGGAGTTCCTTCTTTCCTGCCTCATTACAGCTTCTTCTACCTACTGTTACTTTCCAGATCCTTCCCCTCATGCATCTCACATTAGCCCCTTCTCCACGGGGTTCATCATCTCAGGTCCAGGTCGCTAACTGAGGTATCAGTATACCCAGATTGAAGTCCAAGGGGTTCATAAACCCAATAGAAGGGTCTGACTTTGTTACATTGAGACTTGATTTATCTAGGCAGCTAGGTGGCACAGTGGATAGATTGTCAGGTTTGGAGTCAGGAAGACTCATCTTCCTGAGTTCAAATCCGGCGTCAGACACTTACTGACCCTTGGCAAGTCACTTAACCCTGGTTGCCTCAGTTTCTTCATCTGTAAAATGAGCTGGAGAAGGAAATGGCAAACTACTCCAGTATCTTTGCTGAGAAAACTTCAAATGGGGTCACAAAGTGTTGGACACAATTGGAAAAACTGAACAACAGCATATCTGTACCTCAGGCACCTGGAAAGAATTGAACTACCACAAATGAGTACTTGGAAACAGGGCCAGGAGACCATGATGGGGTCAGATGGGAGGTATTCACCTGACAGTGTAAACTTCACGAGTCACAGGACCATAGATTTAGAGCTACAAAGTACCTTCAAGATCACCTTGTTCAATCCTCTAATTTTACAGATGAGGAAACTGAGGCCCAGAGAGGTGAAATAACTGTCCTCAAGTCACACAGGAAGTGAATGCCAGAGCTGATATTTGAACCCAAGTCCTGTTTTCATATCTAGGACTTCTTCTGCAGCACACCACTGCCCTGTGAGCTGAATGGCAGGAAGAATAACTTCCTGCACCTTGCTAGACAGGCCAGCCCTGTTCCCATTGAACCCTGTGGGACCTATAAAACCTGTGGGATCCATTCTTATTGGAG
This sequence comes from Vombatus ursinus, assembly GCF_900497805.2. Lineage (NCBI taxonomy): Eukaryota > Metazoa > Chordata > Mammalia > Diprotodontia > Vombatidae > Vombatus > Vombatus ursinus. The sequence goes on along the minus strand of NW_020948840.1, from coordinate 19,093,017 downwards.
GCAGACTTAGGCTATTTTGCTTGGCTCAGAGGTTTCCCAACCACTACAGAACTTTGGGTCTCCTGCAAGGTAGACGATCTAGTATTTTGTATTTTATCTTGCACTAATGGGGAAGCTAAACAGTCCAGACTTAGTTCAGGTTTTCTGAAGCTCTTTCAGAATGGATTTCATTGCAGGGCATGGTGGCAAATACCTGTAATCTCCGCTGCAGGGGATGCTGAGACTGGCGGATCCTTTCTGCTCTGGAGATCTGAGCTGCAGCGAGCTAAGCCTACCAAGTATCCACACTAAATCTGATACCAATACGGTGCATATCAGGGAATAGACAAGGGGAGACAAATCAAGCTGCCCAAATGAGAGTTGAACTGGCTCAGGTTGGAAACAGTCAGACTAAGGGTCAACCAGGAGTAGAATTGGTCCTGTGAGTGCTTGCTGTTCTAGCCTGGGTGAAAAAGGGGAACCCAGTGTCAAAAAAAATAAAAAAATAAAAATGGATTTTACCTCTCCACCAGCCTGCCCTGGTGGGAGCCTGATGAATTTCTTTGGGACTGATTGCTTCTGCCAGTCTATACCCATTATTTGCCCAAGCCTTTGACAATAGTCCATCTATAAAGGTTTTTGAATTCACCACCAATTTGACACTAAAACATTGCAAAGTTGCTTGAGCCCACACAGTCATCCAGTTCATCTTAGGGTAATTCAGAAGGAAAGAACACCCATTGGTCTAACTTCCTACTGGAGCCTCCTATCCATGGACCAGCTAAATCCGAGCACTTAGTTCTTTCAGCTCTTACAAATGCAGTTGGAGGAGAGAGCAGTGACTGGATGTCAGGAAATCTCCACCCTGTTCGTGCTCTGCTACTAGCTAGTTGTGTGACTGAAGACATTCCATCTCTTGGCTCCTGGCATTTCCTCTGGCTATCCCCCATACCTGAAATACTCTACCTCATCTCCACCTCCAGGTGTCCCTGGCTTCCTTCTAGTCCCAGTTAAAATCCTACCTTCTACAGGAAGCCTTTCCCAATTCCTCTTAATTTTAGTACTTTCCCTCTATTGATTATTTCCTATTTATCCTGTATAGAGCTCATTTGTACATACGTGTTTGCCTATTGTTTCCTCCATTAGGTCATGAACTCATTGAGGGTGAGGGACTGACTATCTTTTGCCTTTCTTTGCATCCTCAGAGCTTGGCAGAGTGCTTGGCATATAGTAGGTACTTAATAAATGCTCACTGACAGACTGACAACCTCTTTAAGCCCTGGTGTCCCTATCAATAAAAGAAAAGGGGTCAATGATGTCAAAGTCCCTTCCAATCTCTAACATTCTGTGATTCTGCCATCCCCCTGGAGTGAGGGAACCATACCAACTCAAAGCGTGCCCTTTCCAATTCAGATAGAGGCAGGAAGGAATAATGAACTGCTGGTGCACTTGCTGTATGGAGGACTATGGGGCACAGTCTGATCGCTGGGGGTTCAAGGGCTGCCTCGGGAGGAGAGCCATTGGGTCACCGAGGGGGTTAAGCTCAGCCTCTGTGTTCCTGGGTAGTTGCCTCATAGGCTATTACTTAACTTGATTTACCACTTTCCAGGGGGTATAATGGAAGGACAGATGTCTGATGCAACAAAGAGATGAAAGTCCTTGCTCATCAGAGGCCAGGGGAAGGTCAGACTGGGCCAGGCCAATCTAGGATTGCAATCTAGGATTACAAAGCACAATTCCTTTGCGTTCCTTGGTTTCCTCTTTCTCTTCCCTCTTCCTCTTTCTCTCTGCTGTGGGGTGGGGGTGGGGTGACTTTTCAGTCTTTCACAATCAATAATGATTACGACTTTAGTCTCCTTAACCTGTAACCTGAATATATGACTTGTGGCCTTAAGGAGTTACAAACCAAGTTATGATGCAATAATCATAGTTTGAAGAATAGAAGAAACTGAGGCATACAACCAGCCAGAAGATGGCTCCTCCAGAGAATAAGTTCCCACCCAAAGTATGCTTTGGGGAAGGGGGAGGTAAGCCTTTATGATGAGCAGACAGAGTCGGAATATCTGGATTTGGAGCTAGAGAACCTGGGTTCAGATCCTGCTGCTGCTGGGTGGAACTTAAAGCGAGCCTTAAAGGAGAATAGGGAATCCATGAGGCAGAAGTGGGAAGAGAGAGCATTGAAGGCATGGGCAAATCAGGGCCTCGATTTCCTAATCTGTAAAAAGAGAGTACGTTTAAGATGATGTTTAAGATCCCATCCAGCTCTGCTATCTCATGATCTGGAATCTCTTGTCAACAACACCACAGACTCTTTGTGTGACCTGGGAACAACCTTTTCTCTGCTCTAGTAGAATAAGGGTGAGAATGCTGCCTCCTTTCCTACTTCACAGATCGGTGGGGAGAGGAAACACAAGAAAGCTGGGCTTCATTGAAAATTAACTGTGTAGGGAGGAATGTATAAAGGAATTGGAGGAAAGAAAATTGCAAAGTACTATGTTCTGCCTGCAGCTTCCTCTGTAATGAATAATTGGACTTTTCAGGGCCCTGTGGCTTTCTTTGGGGGAAAAGTATTTGGTTTCAACAGTTCCCCGGTAAGTGGTTTTTTTTTTTTTTTTGGATTAAAGGGGCCAACCCTTGGCTCCCTTCTTAAACAGCCTTAATCATTGAATGGGTATTGCCTTAGTCAAAGTGAGAACTCTGAAGGGCCTTAGCTTAAAAAGGCCAAGGTCTCCCACTGCATCCTGGGCCATCTCTAGTTGTCCTGATCTGTATCTGACCACTGGACCCACATGCCCTGGAGGAGAAAGTGAGGCTGGTTATTTTGCATAGCTCTACCTCACTTAAATCCAATTGACTTGCAAGTCAAGGCATCATCTTCGTGATGTCATGGTCCTTTTTGAGAATGAAGGACAAACCAAAACACAACATAATTTTTTGGTAGACTTAGGGAGATAAAAATGCTAAATACAAGTGGGTCCCACTTTAAGAAAATCCAAATAGACAAACATATTGTCAGGTAGTGAGGAGGGGTTCTATTCATTTAAAAGGATTGGCCATGGGTGCCTCCTCTTAAATGTATTGGCCCAAATATAGACTGTATGTTTTCCCCTAATTCTGGCTTATATTAAACCTTAGTGCAGCCTATAATCACTTTTTTTTTTAATGACCTATGTGCTTTTTTTTTTTTTTTGCTTTCACAGAACTTTTCTTTTAGGGGACTGATCTATAGTTACACCACAAAACACAGTCAGAGCTGGAAGGATCATCTAGTCCAATCTCTTTATTTTAAAGATGAAGCCCAGAAACTTGTTCAAAGTTTTATAATTTAATAATAACAAATTATATATAATTAATATATAATAGAGAAATTATATAATTATATCATTAATTAATTAAAATAACATTATGCAATATAATATAAATATATAATATCTATTTATATAGGCAATTAATAATAATTAGATTGATAATATTTTTGGAATGGATTTGTATAGTACTTAATATGTAGGTGGAGGTTGTGAAGTGAGGCCTATGTTTCATAGAATAATTAACTGGGTCAATTTGAAGGTTTATAAGATAACAAATATCTATAAATGGGGCAAGAAGAGAGCGCCAGGAACCCAATTTGACTTATAACAATTTTGCTTTCCCAGGCCATTCACTGGAAAGGAATGTGGATAGTTTACTCAGATTACAAACTATTCTGCCCTGCTCTCCTCATTTAGTTTAGTCACTTTCAATAAGAGCACTGGTCTATCCTCACTTAATCATTAACGTCTTCATAGGTTTATTTGGTGAATGGAATTTGGTCAAAGGTATGGGAATGACTGTCCTTGCAAGAGCAGAGGCCTATGTGGAACTCCTATCTGTTTCCTCTAAACTGTGCTGGGATACTTTACTTTGTACAAAATTTTTATGAAAACTAAACTACACAAATCAAGTTAGAAAATGTGTGTTGGCTGCCCTTTTGTGTAGAATCCATCCAAAGGTGTGCCTAGTTATTCTCTGGTAGTGTACTACTGTACCAGTCAATACCATTGAAAAGCTATGGTAGAGCAGATGGGCAAAAGGACACTTTGTTTGCACCTGTGCTGTGGCACTTAATGCTTCTGGCTTTGTTTTCTAGTTCTTTACAGTGATGCCCACATTGCTGAGGATGGGGGGATGACTGTCGCAAAAGGGCACAAGCTTTGGCACATCCTACCAAGTTGAAAAGCATGGGCCCAGGGAAGTACTCAAATCTGTTTTCCAAGAACAAGGCTATGTTATCATCAGAGTATTAGCCCTTGGTAGTGACTTTTTTTTTATGGCAGTTAATGATACTTAGAGACACTACAGTCTTGTCTTCATTAATGGATGGAAGAGCCACATCATTGACAATCTGGATCTTTGAAATATTAAAATTTGTATCACTTCTACTAGTATCTACTACTACTTTGAGGGCAGCTACTGTGTTTTATGAACTCTGAGAAAAGTATCTAAAATTGATGCCTCTTCCTTTCCTTTCCTCTTACTCTCTTCTTAACTCTGTAGTTTAGCTTCTTCTGACCTTATCATTCACCCAAAACTGTTCTTTTCAAAGTTACCAATGATCCCTTATTTGCCTGATCTAATGGCCTTTTCTCAATCTTCTTCCTCCTTGACTTTTCTGCCACTCTTGATGCTGTCAGCACTCCTTTTCTTGACTCCTCTCCTTGGGTTTTTCGATGCTGTCTATCCTAGACATTCTCTTAATTGCCTGACTGATTCTTCTCAGTCTGCTTTATTGTTTCTTCACCCAGGTGACTTCCACTAAGCAGAGGTGACCTTCCCAAGATTTTGTCTTATGACTTCTTCTCTTCTCCCTTTATATCATTTCTCTTGGTGAGCTCATCATCCCCCATGGATTCAATTAGCGTCTTTATGAAGATGACTTCATATGACTCAGATGTATTTATCCAGCCCTAACCTCTCTCCTGGCCTCCAGTCTTCTATCTCCACCTGCCTCTTGGACATCTCAAACTGGATGTCCTATAGACACCTCATACTCAACAAATCCCAAAACCAGACTCATTATCTTTCTCCCCAGGACCTTCCCTCTTCTGAACTTTCCTATTTCTATTTGGTGTACCCCCATCTTCCCAGTCACCTCAGCCTAGGAGTCATCTTTGACATCTCACTCTCTCTTTCTCATCCCCACCCCCATCCAATTTATTGCCTAGTTCTGTCAATTTTATCTTTGCAACATTTCTTGAATACAACCCTTGCTTTCCTCTGACACAGCTGCCACCCTGGTGCAAACCCTCTTCCCCTCACCCCTGGATTATGGCAATAGCCTCTGGTTGTTCTTTGCCAACTCTCCCACTCCCCTATCCCCATCTCCATTCCATCCTCCTTTTAGGGATAAAAGTGATCTTTCTAAAGTTCAGTCTGATCATGTCATTTCCCTGCTCAATAAATTCCAGTGGCTCCCCATTACCTCTAGGATCAAATATAAAATCCTTTGTTTGGTTTTTAAAGTGATTCATAACCTGGCTTCCTCCTACTTTTCTGATCTTCTGATACTTTACTCCCCTCTGTGTTCTAGCGACACTTGCCTCCTTGCTGTTCTTTGCACAATCACTCCATTACCCTACTCTATGTCTTCTCATTGGCTGTCTTTAATGCCTGGAATTCTCTCCCTGCCCTCCTCTGCCTCCTGTTTTCCCAGCTTCCTGCAAGCCTCAGCTAAAATCTCACTTTCCACAAGGACCCTTTCCTGGGCCCCATCAATACTAGTGACTTCCTTCTGTGATCACCCCTGATTTATCCAGCATAAGTCTGGTTTGCTCACAGTGTTGCTGCATTGTTCCTCTCCCCCTCCATTAGATTGTGAGCTCATCAAGGGCTGGGATTGTTTTGTTTTTGTCCTTTGGATTTCCAGTATTGAGCACAGCGTTTGGCATATAGAGTTTAAGAAGCACTTGTTAAAGGGGTTTGTTTTGTTTTTTAATTTGGGGTGGGAGGGACATGGGAGGGAAGAAAAAAAATAAATGCTTGACAATTTTTAAAAAATGAAATCGAATTGAAAGAAGAAAAATGGTTGTTGAATTGCCTGATATTTATGGGCAGCCATGTGATCGTGGCAGACATTTCCACTGGCACGCTGGAACTTGCCCCCTGAAGACAAGTTAGGCTTTTCTTTGAACATTCCCAATGCATTAACATCCTCTTTTGTCTCTTTCCCAGTTATTAGTGCCTTTCTTTCTTTTTTCTTTGGAGGCAGTTGGGGTTAAGTGACTTGCCCAGCATCACACAGCTAGTAAGTGTCAAGTGTCTGAGGCCAGAATCGAACTTGGGTCCTCCTGACTCCAGGGCCAGTGCTCTATCCACTGTGCCACCTAGCTGCCCCTACTGTGCCTTTCCTAAAAAACTTAGCTTGATTGCACAAGACAGCTGGGTGGAGTAGTGAGCATACTGGACTTGGGACTCAGGAAGAGCTGAGTTTGAATACTGCCTCTTCAGACACTAACTCTGTGACCCTATACAAGTCACTTAACCTCTCTCAGACTAACTTTCTTCATTTCTAAAAGGGGAATAATAATAACACACATCTTAAAGGGCTATTGTGAACATCAACTAAGTTAACATATGTAAAACACTTTGCAAACCTTAAAGTGCTCTATCTATTATTATTATTTATTTCTCTATGTTTTGGATGAAAGACATTGTGGCAGAGTAGATAGAGACCTGGTCGAGTAATTGGAAAGTTTTGTTGTTCAGTTGTTTTTCATCTCAGAAAGATGCCAGAGTGGTTTGCCATTTCCTTCTCCAGCTCACTTTACAGATGAGGAAACTGAGGCAAACAGAGTTAACTGACTTGCCCAGGGTCACACAGCTAGTAAGTGTCTGAGGTTGGATTTGAAGTCTGGAAGATGAGTCTCCCCGATTCCAGGCCCAGCACCCTATCCACTGTGCCACCTAGCTGCCAAGTCAGGAAGACTTGGTTTTTAGTCCTGCTTCTGATATATACTGGCTTGTCCAGTAAGACACTGAACTTCTCAGGGCCGCAGCCAACTCTCCAACACTATAAACTGCTTAGAAGGTGCTGATATGTAATGGTGGACTGAGTTTCCTCATCAAAAGTACCCTACACTAATGAAAGATCCGTTCCAAAAAATTATATACAGACATATATTTATGTATACATTATTTATATATACATACATAGTTATATATAAGTATATGCTTTATATGTTTATGCATAAATTATACATAGCATATGCTTATATGTGTTCATCTTGTCTTCTCCAATAGAATGTAATTCTTGTTTCATTTTTACCTCAGTATCCCTAGTGCCTAGCACAATGTGCTTAATAAAGGACTGCTGATTGATTGATTTCCCCTTCTCACTTCTGTGTTATGGGTTCCCATGGATTTGTGTGATCATTTACCATGGTGGGAAAGTGGTTTGGAAATAATAAGTTACTTAGGGATATGTTTTCACTGGCCTCAGAACAACATTCTGGTTGAAACATACGGAACAGGAAGGGTGATACCCCACATCAGGTGTGGCCAGCCACCTGATGCGTTTATGTTTCTCCTTGGCTGCTATGTGTGTGTGTAGGAGAGGCACAGCTATTAATTTTGGGGGGCAGAAGGATAGGGACTTTCAACTTTGATTTCTTTGACCTGTTTAGTTTAAAATTTTAATTTACCTTTAATGATCATAACCTTCTATGAGAGCTATCCTCTGATGCCACATCAAGGCATGGAAATGACCCTGCTTTATTCTACAGGCTATGCCAAGGGAGTAAAAACTCTGGCAGGTCTTACCCAGCTGACAAGGCTTTGAGCATGGGCTGGGCAGCAGACTGTATGTCTAGCCAGTGTCCATAAGCTCCAGAAGGCTCATCTCCAGGTCAGGCTGCTGCTTGACGGTTTTTCATTTACAACTCTTGAAACCGCCTCCTGAAGTCGTGATCTGAGTCACTGGAGAGACTCCCCACACTGATGCACTCACGCTCCCCTGAAGTATTTAAGAAGCATAAGTTAGCATTCTCAAGAATTTTTAAAACACTTTTTAAGGTGTTAAACTGAAGCTCCAATGCTTCCTGACATGTCTCCTGTGTGAGTGACTCATGCTCAGCTCTCCTAGACCCTTGAAGAAGAGGATTCTTCCCCAGCTGTGCAGGTGTGTCTCCACCTCTCACTGGCAGCCAGGAAATTAACCACAATCTCTTGGCTGCTGGCCCCCAGACTCCAGCCCGGGATGGAAAATAGGCCCAAACCTCAGAGCTTATATGAGGTCATCCTTGTCAACATGACAACTTAGCAAAAAGAAACACAGAAACACAGACCCATCTGGGCAGACCACTGAGGCAAGAAGCTTTCGTGGCTCCCCATTGCTGCTAGATTAAGTACACACTCCTTTCCCTTCTGCATTTGATGCCCTTCACAATCTGGCTGTTGAGTCATTTTTCAGTCACGTCTGACTATGACCCCATTTTGGGGTTTTCTTGGCAAAGAAACTGGAGTGGCAGGGCAGCTAGGTGGCTCAGTGGATAGAGCACTGGCCCTGGATTCAGGAGGACCTGAATTCAAATGTGGCCTCAGACACATAACTCTTACTAGCTGTGTGACTCTGGGCAAGTCACTTAATCCCAATTGCCTTGAAAAAAGAAAAAAAAAAGATACTGGAGTGGTTTACCATTTCCTTCTCCAGCTGATTTTATAGATTAAGAAACTGAGGCAGAGTTAAGTGATTTGCCTAGGATCACATAGCTACTAAGTGTCTGAGGCTGGATTTGAACTCGGGAAAAGTCTTTCTGACTCCAGGCCTGGCTCTGTAACCACTGTACCACTTAGCCTACTGTGGTAGTGCATTCCAACCTCATATTGGTCTGTTAGATACATTGTATATTGACTCCAACATAGTTGTGTCATTCTGGTTCTCTTGGAGAAGGAAGGAAAACAACCATTACCATTACCATTACAATTTGGCTCCAGCCTGACTTTTCCAGCTTTTGTATGTTGCTCCCCTTCCCTTATTCTACTTTCCAGGTGAATTGGAATCTGCAATTCCCAGTGCACAGGATTCCATCCCTCTCTTTTGCGAGTTTGCCCTGGCTTCCTCCCATGCCTGGAATGGTGTCCTTCATTGCCTCCATCTCTTGGAACCCTTCGCTTCTTCCAAGTCTAAGCTCAAGCTACTCTCCTGACACAAGGACTTTCTAGCCTGTACAGTCATCCGTGCCCTTCGCTCTCTAATATTCTGTTGTATTGATTTGGTACATATTTTCTATTTAAGTTTAAAATTTAAAAACTTTAGTCTAAATAAATAGCCAGTCTAGACAGAGTATTTAGAAAAGTGCTTTTGCTTTTTGGAAATTTTTTCATAGGGGACAAAATGACCATATCTGCTTTGCTAGTAAGTATAGCTGTTTTATTTCACCTCAACAATGACTTCAGTAGCTACTAACCAAACTGTTATATGAGTTTCAGCCATTGTTTATTCAATTTGATATTGCCATTCAAGCAATTCAAGAATACCTTTTGAGGAAAACATTGCTTAGTTTTGTCATATTGAAATTGTGCTAAAACTCTTTATTAGGGGAAATTAAGACATTGCTAGGCATCTTTAGCAGACCACGTGGATAGTGTGACATGGCACGGAATGTGTTAAGAGTTGAAATATATATATACATATAAATATATATATGTGTGTGTATGTATATATGTATATATATATGTGTGTGTATAATGTCAGCATTAGCCAGATAGAGTTGGTTAATGTTATTTTAAAAAATTCTGAACTTAACAAACAATAAATAAAGCCAGTATTTCTATATACATAGTAGAACAGGAAAAAAAAAAGGATTGTATGTGAAGTCATGAATCCATATCATAGAGGGCTTGTTTTTCAAGCATATAAAAAATTCAACATGTAACTTTCAAGGCTGTCCTGCTTTGTCTATATTCCTCCCTAACTTTTCTGTTCTCTTTTGCACATTTAAGAAATGCTTCAACTACCCTCTTTTCTTTCCTTTTTTTTTTTTTTGGTAATTATTACTAGCTTTTCTTCCCTAACCCCCAAACCCATTAAAGAAAAAAGGAAAGCAAAACTCTTGCAACAAGAATGCATAATTAAGAAAAACAAATTCCCTCACCGATTGACTGTGTCTGAAAATGCATGTCTCATTTAGCACTTTGAATCCATCACTTCCATCAGGAAGCCTGTAGTGTGTTCCATTATTGGTCCTCTAGAATTGTAGCTGGTTATTGTATTGATCAGTAAGTGCTTCTAGGATGTTTTTCCTGACAATGTTGTAGCCATTGTATAGATTATTCTGTTTTGTGCACTTTATTCTGCATCAGTTCATACAAGTCTTACCAAGTTTTTCTTACAGTGCAATAACATGCCCTCGCCTTCATATACCATAATTTGTTCAAGCAGAGTCTAACTGATGAGGTACTCTTTTAGTCTCCAGTTCTTTGTTATAACAAAAAGAGCTGCTGTAGGTATTTCTGTACCTATGGGTTACATTTTTCATCCTGGGACCTGATTTTGAATTCCAGCACTGACATTTACTTGCTGTATGACTCTGAACCAATCATTTAATCTTCCTAGATCTCATTTTCCACATCTATAAAATGAGGATGTTGGGCTAGATGGCCTTTTAGGCGCCTTACATATCTAAATCTATGATTTTAGGATCCTAGGCATGGGATCTTAAATGATGCAGCTATGTAACACAGTGGATAGAGCACTGGACTTGGAATCAGGAAGACTCATCTTCATAAGTTTAACCCTGTCCTCATCTGTAAAATGAGCTGGAGAAGGAAATAGCAAACCACTTCAATATTTTTGCCAAGAAAACCCTACATGGGGTCATGAAATGTTGGACATGACTGAAATAACAGGACAACAACAACATGACCTTACATCCAGTAACTGGGTCCCTATGTGATTTCTCTGTCTAGAGTTCAGTTCTTCTAAGAACAAAGTCCTGCTTTGACACCTTTTGTCCTTCTAGCTATTGGAGTCCTATCTCTGAATTCTAGCCTTTATGGCTGGATTATTCCTTTTCCTGGGGCCAACTTAGTACATGCCTGGACTTCTGCCCAATCCCTAATGTCTAATCATCCTCATATTGTGCATTAACCATCTTTCAGGGCCTACATCTATAACTATTGCTAAATCTCTTTATTGTTGACCTTCAGTCTGCTTGAATTTTGTTTATTTTTTTTGCTCAAACCTTTCTTGATTGCTTGCCCTGCCCCTGTGGGTCTATCTGGTTTCCTGAGTCCATAGGATCAAAGATTTATAGATGGAAGGGTCCTCTGAAGTCAACACTTTCACTTTGTAAATAAAGAAACTGAGGCCCAGAGATGTTGAGTGATGTGCCAATAGCCTTATTATCTACTACATCCTTTCATGAACTCTAGAGTACAATCGAACCAGTTTACTTACTATTCCTCACATAAGATATTCCGTTCCCCACCTCCATCCCTTTGCCAAGGCTGTCCTCCATGTCTGGAATGTACTCCTTCCTCACCTCTCCCTCTTAAAATCCCTAGTTTCCTTCAAAGCTCAACTCAAGTACAATTTTTTTCCATGAGGCCTTTCCTGATTGTTTCCCTGCCCCATCCCCAGTAACTAGTGCCCTCCCAATTACTATGTATTTATTTATTTTGTAAATGCTTACATATTTTCATGTTCATCTAATCCCAAAATACAAGATTCTTGAGAACAGAGACTATTCCTTTTTTTTTTGTCTTTGTGCCTGACCTAGAGTAGCTGTTTAATAAGTGTTTCTTGATTGATTTCCCTAAAGTCACCAAAGTAATATGTAGCAGGGCCAGGATTTAAATCCAGATCTTTCTCCTCCAAATGCACCATCCTTTCCACTCTACTATGCTGTCTCTGCTAACTGGGCCCTCTTCATGAAACTGGGCAGCAAAAGGGTCTGTGGCCACAGCCTAGAGACAGTGGTTGTGGATGGAATGGTGGGAATGAGGTAAAAGGTGACATCTCACAGAAGTGGGGGTGGAGTAGGAATCCATCAGACTGTCCATTCCGACTCTGCTTTCTGTGACCACCTTTGTCTCCTCACCCTCAGAATGGTCCTGTTCTCCATAATTTGCTTAGCTATACTTACAAATATCTTTCCCCCCCTCATTTCCATCAATTAATTTCTCTTTTACTACACTTGCATTAATTAAATCTAACTGCATTTCATAGATCCCATGTATTAAAGCCTTAACATGAGGATTTGGTCAGGCAATTTATGTTTCCTCTTACAGATTTTGATTTGTGAGTGGAGTGATTGTTAGCTACGCTTGGGGATTTTGCCTTGTCCTAGTGTCTCTAGCAAGGGTCTTTTGTCATTTTTGTTACTAGGAGAAGAAAATCAGGTTCCTGGTCTAGAAATTGCTTTTGGGGAGGAAACTTTCATTAATCAAAGAGTTAGAAGAGAACTTTGAGGTCATATAATCTAATCTCCCACCCAATGCAGCAATCAATCTCTTTCCCTGACAATGGCCCAAATCTCCTATTCTAATCTCCAGTTTCTTCCCAGATATCTCCACCCTTTTTCAATCTCTTTACTTCAGCTTCTGTAGATCACCTTCCACTCCTCAACCCAAGTAATCTCTCAGCCAAACCACACATATTTAATTGGTTGGATTTTTCCCATCAGTTGTTTCTGTCATTTTTTCAATTTTACAGCTCCTGGAGTAAGTGAAGTATGTGGGTGGGAAGGGTGTTATCGGCTGAACTTTTCACAATCCTTCAGGAAGAAAATTTAACCTCTTATTTTCCTTGTATTTTTATTAAGAAGTATTTTAAATAAATCTTTGCTACTTTATTTTGCCCTCTGGGAATTGTACAGCCTTCGAAGACCTAGATGGACTATGATGCTTCTGCTTTTTCACAATGCCTCGAGACATTTTCATCCTTCCATTTTACTTTCCCCACCCTCCTTCCCAGACAGTTAGGGAGGTCATGCTGGGCACTACCCAATCAGCCCCTGCCCCACAGGCAGGGAAACCAAATGAGATGCATGTTTAGACAGGATGGAACCAGGAAAGTTTACCAAGTCTTTTCTGATTAATGAAAGAAAGTTTCATGGAAGAATTGAAATTTCAGACAGTGCTCAACTACAGGAATGTTTGGAAGGTTGGTGGGAGAAAATATGGTCCAGATATAGGGTGTGATTTGGCAGGAACTATTTCAGGAGAGCTTTTGGATGAACAGATGAGAAGCTGGCTCCAGGTGCAGAAAATGATTTAAGTTCAATAAAGAAAAACTCTCTATATCCTAAAGTATATGATTATTGAATGATAATGATAATTGTCAATATTGAATGATAATTCAACATTTTGTTCAATTGATTGAGCTGTATTGAAGCACATTGTATGTGTGATCCTTGTGCCAGAGATGTGTGTAACACCTAGGGGACCCAGATGACTTCCCTTTTCCGGGCCCAAGTTTTCCCATCTGAAAAAAGGAGTAGATGTTGGATTAGATGATCTCTAAGGTCCTTTCTAACTGACATCTTTAGGAGTCTTTTTTTTTTTCTTGCATAGAACTGGATCAGGTATGATATGGGAGCCCTAAAAGCTACTGTTTGGCTACAGAGGAACAGTGCCTAGGACTATTAGTACATTCTGTCTTCAGACCACATCCCGAGTATGTGTTGTGTTCAGGTCAGGGTAACACATTTTAGGAAGGACTAAAAAGCTAAAGAGTGGCCAGAGAAGATAACAAAAACGGTGAAGGGCCCCAAATTCATGCCACATGAGGATGATTGAAGGAAAACGGGATGTTTATCTTGAAGAGGACAATCTTTAGGGGGATATGATAGCTATCTGCAAGCACTTGAAGGGCTGATACATGTATAATGTGGGGACTGGCCAATGAGGGCCCAGTCCTTAGAGTGTGCTTAGTGGTGTCTTTCCTGTTGGATTATACAGGGAATGTATATTTCCTGGCCTGCTTTCAATCTATCCACATTTCAGTCTAGCCATGAGTGATTAGGGGACTGGTGCTGTGTGGTGATTAGGAGCCTTCTAGGTGGACTAGGGAGCTAGAGAAGCTCAGAAGGTACTGAGCCAGCACATACAAAATGACTAATCTATTCCTTCTTTTAGTGCTCACCCCCCGCCCCCCCAATCCTTCTTCACTACGGATTGACTTACCCTGCTTGATTATAGAGGGCACAGAACTAGGAGTACTAGTATATAGAGTATAAGTATATGGAAGTTGTAATGAAGAAAATTGAGACTTGATGTTAGGGAAAAGCTCCCTCTCCACTAGAACAGTCCCAACATGGAATGGGCCATCTAGGGAAGAAGCAGGCTTCTCCTTAATAGAGGTTTTCAGGCAAAGGTTGTATGACCTCTTGCTGGGTATGATGTAGAGAAGATTTTTGTTTGGATGTGGGCTTGTCCTAAATAGGCTCTGGGCCTAGAACTCACAGTCCTTACTCTCAAGAACTGATAATATAGTTATGAGGCAGAACACCCACATAAGAATGAGTTCAATAGTAGTATAAAAAAGATTATGAATAATGGACAGTTGTCACAGAAGGTCCAAGGTCAGGGTAAGGAAGACTTAGCCATGAAGCTACTTCAGCAGTTGGGGAAAGCTTCATGGAGGAAAGGTACTTGGACCTGAGAAGATGGTTAGGACTAAAAAATACAACTGAACTCTACTCCACTCATTAAGTATTTTAGATAAGGAGAACAGCCCAGTCAAAGGCATGGGGTATATGGCTAGCTCATAGTAGGTATTCAATTACTACTTGATGAATGAATGTTGTTAAATTTGGGAGATGTGTGTGTTGGTGGGTGGGGTTCATAGGAATTTCAGAACTGAGAGGAAACTAAGGAGTCATTTTACAGATGAGGAAAAAGAGGCTCAAAATGGTCAAGCGATTTGCATAAGGCTTTTGAGAGATTAAGAATCAGTGGCAAGATTTGCACCCTGGTCTTCGAACCCAAATTCAGTTTTCCTTCTACTAGACTACACTCAATGAGGAGACAGAGAGAAAGCCTCTTGGGCAGAAGGCTCATGTTAAGGAATTACAGGAGATAGGGATGGATGTATAGAGCATGTGGAGATTGTGAAAGGTCATAAATGGCAGGATGAGGGGACATTGAATGTGCCAGGGATTACTATACTCTCCAGCAAGCTGTTCACCCCCATGAGGTTTAGCTTCCTCATCTATAAAATGGGGATAGGAATGTTTACACTACCTGTGTAAAAAGAGTTGTGAAAACTTTTAAGAGTCATGTTATTACTATTAGTAGTAAAATCTTTGCCTTTAGGCACATAATGTTTGTTGACTGATTCATATTAATCTACTAAAAGGGGAGGGGAGAACATTATAGGAGATGGGTATGAAAGTCAGAAGGAAAAAAATATTTTTTGTCATTTTAGGTTTTTTTTTTTTACACCTTGCAGTGCAGAGCATAGTATAGTGCATAGCACTATGGTAGTAACGTAGTAAATGTTTACTGATTGATTGATTGTGGCAGGTTTGAGTGTATGTGTCCTTTCATGTCTGCTGTGTAAATCCTCTCTTAGAGCTACTTACTAGCCATCTGAACTCTGGGAATGTCTATCACTAACTTTGTACTCTATGAGGGTGGTCTATGGAGAAAAACCACTTTTTCATGATGTGGGTGGGGACTGTCTATGCTATCCCAGTAGATGTAAAATGTTGAAATGTGTAAAACTCTATCATGGGATTCCAGGAAGGAGCCACTCCCCAGTGGGGAAGGGTGGGAACCAACCTGGAAATGATTCAGCATTATGAGCCCAGTGAAAAGGTGGAGCCAATAGCTGAATCTGGACCTGAACCAACATGACGTCTTAATTCAATCTGAGGGATTGTGAATCTTACCTGGACTTGAAATGGGATCAAGGGAAGGTCCTTGCCTCTGGAATTTACTGGACACAGAAGGCACCAGTAATGATGTCAGATGCAACTTGTTCTATGTGCTGACAAGCAGACTATGTGAAGGGATGGTAACTAGGGCTTTAAATTATTAAGGCAAGTCTAAGAAACTAGCTGGAGGTAAAAGGGATTAACTTTACCCCAAACTAGAAAACTATCCTTATCCAGCCTTATTGATGCCTATGGACCAAGGCTATGGCTTTGACATAGTGGTGGGTAAGGGGTGAGAGTAAGACTCTTAAGAAAAGATAAGGTTTGATGTGGTTATGAGAAGGGCAGTTTCTCTTACTTTTATTTTAACCCTTTATATATTATTTTGGTTTATTTAAAAAAATATATTTATTTTTCCTAAGTTAAACCAATCACAAACAGCAGAAACCTCAAATCTGGAAAACACTTCAGCAAAGCACAACATAAAAAGGGGTTTCAAATGACTGTATATACACCTACCCTGTGGTTAAAAGAATCAAAGACCATTCCAATTAACTTTAAGAAGGTAACACTACCTATTGATTGGGGAATGTCTAAACAAATTGTGGTATGTAAATGTAATAGAACATTACTAAATTGTAAGAAAGAATGAACATGATAAATTTGAAGAGCCATAGTAAAACTTATACGAATTGATACAAAGTAAAGTTAGCAAAGTCAGGGGAAATAAATACACACACACACACATACACACACACACAAAACAGAAATGAGAAAAAACAATACCAAAACAAAAAAATTGAATGTAGCAAAATTATAGTGACCAAAGTTGGCCCCAAAGAAGAGATAGGAAAAGACATTTATTATCCTGCTTTGCAGAGGTAGATGCCTATGAGCATGGAACATTGCATATAATATCAGATGTTTTTGTTGTGTTGATTGGTTTTGCTGATTTTTTTCCTCTTTTTCCTCTTTAAAAATTCTTCGTTGAAAAGAATGGCTCTCAGGTGGCACAGTGGATAGAGTACCGGCCCTGAAGTCAGGAGGACCTGAATTCAAATGCGGCCTCAGACTAGACACTTGACACTAGCTGTGTGACCCTGGGCAAGTCATTTAACCCCAATTGCCTAAAAAACAAAGAAAAAAAAGAAAAAAAAGAATGGCTATCTTGGTTGGGGGAAATGTAGGTGCTATAAAAACAAATATATCAATAAAATCTATTTTTAAAAAGTTAGTACCAATGTTGTCCATTGTGTTTACCATTAATTTTATGTTATCTTTCTTCATGTAGCTATAATCATGTTTTTACTCATTCAATCACCAATCATGTATTAAGGGCAAGGAACTGGGTTAGGTATTAAAAAAAAAAAAATGAAAATGTCCCTGATGTCAAGGAACTTACATTTTTTTGTTCTTTTGAGTGCTTTTTTTTCCATCATCATCACTTTTTCTTCCTGGATTTCTTGGTATCTTTCATATTCATTTTTCCTCATGGCTACTTTGTTTTATGTTACTCATTTCCTCAATTCCTTAGTAAATCTTTTTTACTCCTACCCTGCATTGTTTGAATTAAGGAAAAATGAAGGCTTCCTGATGACCTTGGCTAGAGAACTGAGGAATAGTCAATAGCAATTCTCATTTCTATAGTGCTCTACAAAGTGCTTTCCTTACAACAGAACTGTGGAATCAATCCAAGTATTATTGAATCGGAATGCATGACTACTGACCTACCCTTAATGAGTTTTGAAAGGTAGTAGAGAGTAGGAGAGGTCCTACAAGACTGAAGAAGAGCAAATGTCCCAGTTTTCATGAAGGGAAAGAAAGTTTGCAAATTGTAGGTCACTGGCCTTGACTTCAATTCCTAGCCAAATTCTAGAATGTGTATTATTAAATGTATTGTTAGTGAATATTTGGAAAAGGAAGCAGTGGTAAGTATCTATCAGTTGGGGAATGGTCAAACAAATTATGCTCTACAAATACAATGGATATTACAGTGCTGTATGACAAAGGGGGTGGATGTGGAGAAATCAGCAAAGACTTGTATGAACTAATATAGGGTGAAGTGAGCACAACCAGGAAAAGAATTTATATAATGACTACAAAATTGTAAAGGAAAACAACTGTGAAAGACCTAAAAACTCTGATTAATCCAATGACCAATCATGACTCCAAAAGAATTATGCTTCTCATCATTTAGTAGAGAGTTGATGGATGAGAGAAGCAGAAAGAGACATGCATTTTCAGACATGGTCAATGTGTGGATTTGATTTGCTTCACTATAGTTGTTTATTACAAGGGAGGGTTTTATTTGTTTTGGGGTGTGTGTGTGTGTGTGTGTGTGTGTGTGTGTGTGTGAAGAGTTAAAGGAAGGATCATGATACCAAAGGAAGAAAAGAAAGTGTTACTGAAACATTTAAAAATGCACAGAAGAGAACAGAACAAAATTCACAAGTGGGCAAAGACAGGTATATTTAATCATGTTAAATTTAATATATATATTTTTTAAAAATCTGTTTATAATAGATATATGTAGTGTTAAATATACATATGCAAAAGGAAAAAATAGAGAAGGAAATGGTGATCAGAAAGATCTAGCAGGGTCATGCTAGACATTTCCTTTTTTGACAGTGTTATTATACTGATAGATCAGACAATTGTGGTAGAAATAGTGTGCCTATAGTTTAGCAAAGCAACTGACAAATTCCATCATGCTATTTTTATATACAAGATGGAGTGATGTGAACTTGACAACAGTAGATGGATGGATTTGATTCAGAAATGGCTAATGGTTGGGCCCCAAAATGCTTGGACATTAAATTGGAAGGTCTCCATGGAGTACCCCAATGATCTCTGCGTGGCCTGGTGCTGTTGAACATTTTTTCATGGCATGAATAAAGTCATCGGTGGCATTCTTGTCAAATTTGCAGATGATATCAAGGTAAGAAGGATAGCTAAAATGTTGTAGGACAGTCAGGACCCAGAAAGGTATCAGTGGGACCAGAGCTAACAAATTGAAATTTAATGTGGATGAATGTAAAGTTTTTCAGCATTGCATGAAACCTCTGCAAAAACTGATCACATTAGGACATAAAGAGCTCAAATAAATGCAGAAAGGCAGAAATATTAAACACAACCTTTACTGGCCACAACATAATAAAAACTGTGATCAGCGAGGGAAGCATGAACAAAACATAGCCTTAAATTGAGACTAAATAATAAGTGGGTCATAGAAACAATAAGTAATTACATTCAAGAAAATAACAATGAGGCAACATATTGAATTTCATGGGAGGCTGCTAAATCAATCCTTAGAGGAAAATTTATCTCTGATCACTTATATTAACAAAGAAAGGGAAGCCTAATCATTTGAGCATGGAATTTTAACAACCGGGAAAAGAGACAAATTAATAATCCTCAAGTGAAGTACAAAAGCAGGCATTTTGAAAATCAAATGAGAGATTAACAGAAGATCATAAACCAAGATCAGGTTTCAGGCAAAGATCAATAAAATTGATAATTGAGGGGTGGCAGGGAAGGAAAAGGAGAGAGGGAGAGAGAGAAAGACAGATAGAGACAGGAACTGCACAAACGACCAAAATCACAAATGAGAAGGGAAAATTAAAAATGACCATTAGGATTAAAGAACATTGTCAGAAACTGTTATTTATGATACCTAATTACATGCCAACAAAACTGAATGAACTTAAATGGAATAACTATTTGTAAAAACATCTAAATTAACAAAACAGCCCTTAGGGAATTAAAAAACTTTGTCTCAGATAAAAGACACCGTCTTGCACATAGCAGAGGCTCAATAAAATGTAGTTGGGTTGAATTCATGGGGCCTGTCAATGCCACAAAAGTTTGCCCTGTTCACTGGAAATTCCACACATAGAAAAATGTCTATAAAACTTTGCAAAATGTTTAAGTACATCACTCAGTCCGGATGGGAAATTATGCTCAATGGGGAATGGCAAGACCACAGGTCAACAAAGTTAGACAATCTTTCAGGCATAGGTGTTAGAAAGTGACCTGAGGTCGAAATGAACCAGGAGCAGGCGGGGCTCCAGCTGCGCCCCGGAAGTTGTTTGCGTAGCAGAGCAGTGCCCCGGAAGCTGTTGCTTGCAACGTAGCCGGAAGGGCTCCATGCAGCTCGCCTTTTAGCGAGCTGTGGACGCAGCCCTAATCTCCGTCGCCATGCTACTCTCCGCTGTTTGCTGTAAGTGGGGCCGAGGGCAGCGGCTGCGACTGCTGAGGGAGTGGCCGGCCACTAGTGCTAGCGCAGGGATGGCGGAATGCTGGGACTAGTGGTCGCTCGGCAGGCCTCTGATTTGCAAGCTCTCGGCACTACAATGCCCAGGAGGCCCCGCGCGGCGCGTCTGCGCACTCTCTCCCCACCTACCCAGGCTTCTCCCCAAAACAACTGTGATTGTTCTTTAAAGTGTGGAAGTTTTCAGCTTTAGTGTTTCGGGGGTCGAAGTTGTTAATTATATACCCCCCTCCCCCAAATGGGAAAAGTCAAGACAAATTTGTAAAACTTGGTAATGTGTGTAAATGGTATGCGCGAAGGGATGTGGCCTGGACCTGGCGTGTCACCTGGTCTTAGAGTGGACGTTGTAAAAGTCACTATCGGAGAAAATCAAGTCCAAAGTCTTTTCAAAAATCATAGGAAACGTTCCAAACCCAAGTTTTGTGACTTGCCTGGATGGGCTGTTAATAATTATTAATGGATTTGAAATTTGCAGGCCTCCTACAAAAGTCTTAACTGTATTGAGGGGAACTTGGTGTCTTCACTGTTTTTCCTGATAAGATAAATATTGATGCGGCTATCTTCCCATATGTGTTAATTTCGTGGGTAGTGGTAGTTGGGTCCTGTAAAATTATAATGGAAAACTGTGGGTAATTGGCTTAATTAATTAGTATATTTTTTCTTTTCTTCCCACCCTTGCTTTGCTACCAAAAGTTGCCAAGAGCAAGTCAAAGTAAGTAAGTTTCCTTTGTTTTATAATGTTAAAAAAAACCTTATTTTATTGATCATTTTATATCATCTTCATTTCCCAATGTCTCTTTCCCTTCTGGTATCCAGTAAGTCGTCCTTTGTAACAAGATTAAAAAAAGAGGAAAACAAAGTTTTGAGAAAAAAATACATTAATTTTGTCTGACATTATAAGTAATATTTCTATACCCATGGCCCCCCACCTTTGCAAACAGGGAGGGAAGGTGCATTTTCATAACTCTTCTTTGGGGCCTAATTTGGTCATTATAATTACATAGTATTGTTTCTTTTTTTTGTTCTTTCCATTTACATTGTTATAGCTATTATGTACACTGTTTTCCTGGATTTTCTTCACTCACTCTGCATCAGTTTATGTCTTTACATGCTTCTCTGAATTCTTCATGTAGTTTTTATGGGAGCATAGATCAAGAACTGCAAAGGGCATTAGAAGTCATTGAGTTCAGAAACCTTATTTTACAGATGAGGATACTGAGGCAAAGAGAGGCAAAGTCACTTGCCCTGGGGTCACACAGCTAGCAAGTATCTGAGATAGAATTTGAACTCAGGTTTTTCTGATTCCAAATCCAGTTTCTCATAGCACAGTAATATTTCATTATATTTATATGCCACAGTTTGTTTAGTCATTCCTCAATTGATAAGCATCTATTGTGTTTACATTTCTTTGCTACCATAGGAAAGGTGGATATGGATATTTTCTTGTATGTGGGACCTTTCCATTTTCTTACCGCCTTAAGGTAGATGCCTAAGAGTATTAGCTTTCCCTTCTTTTAAAGTTTATTAGCTTCCTGTGTAGTTTAGAATAACTAGGTGAGCCATCTTTTAATTAAATCTTTTTTTTGTGTTAGAGATTTGATAACCAAATCCTTTTCCCACCTGTCCAGTTGTTCAGTGGACATCTCATGGAGGGGATGGGAGTGTGTGTGTGTGTGTGTTCTACCTAACTTGAACTCAATATCTTCTACCTTAAATCATTACCTTTTTTCTCCTTTCACCTCACATTAAGGGCCCTACCATCGTTCCTCAAAATAGGGCATATGTCTGAGGTTTGTTCAGGGATGCTAGTGGTTACAGATATAACACTGATGAGGCCACAGGGCCTGTTTCAAGTCATATCAGTTTCATTTTCTGGATTGGATTATTATCACTTCAAAAATATCAAAGTCTGCAAATAGTAATTTGTTAATTGTAAATAGTAGTAGCCCACTATTGGGCTGTTACATCATTTCAAAAAAGGTCTCATAGCAGATGACTAGAGTAAGGTCTCTTCTACTGAAAAAAGTCTGACCTTTAGAAAGGACATTTGCCTGCAGTTTGTTAAAAAAGTAAAACTAGTAAAAACTAGGTTTCCTTTGTTGAAGTAAATGAATAAGTTTTACTATTTTGTAACACTTTAGTGTATGTGCTGTGGGGACAATTAACAAAGAAGACAGCCCCTCACCTCACAGCTGAGTCTGATAGGGGAAAGAAGACAATAAGCTATAATACAGGATAATCTATAAAAGTGCAAAAAGATGTATTATGGAAATGAGCTATTTGCTTATTTAAAATTTAAAATTTAAGAATTTAGTGGGGGTTTTTTTGTGATTTTACAGCGAAATGGCTTCCTCTGTGCTTTTCTGGATACTGGGTACTGCTTATCTCATCAATTGTCTCTATTAATGGAATTGATCATGTTTTGTTTTGTATTAGTTAGTGGGGTGTTTGTCATTGCCCCTCTGTCATAAGTTTTTTGAGGGGCTATGACTTATATAAATACATATCCACCTTGCATGATGTGATCATAATTGATGCCCAAGTCAACAAGGATTTATTAAGCACCTACTAGGTTAGCGCTGGGGATACAAAGAAAGGCAAAAAAAAGTTAGTTGTTATTATTATTGCATACTTCAGCCACATGTTTTTCAAACACTTACTCTCAAGGTACTGTTAGGAATACAACGTTACATAAGAGTCCTTGCCTTTGAGAGTCATAAAATCCAGAGGTCCAGTCACATGTGAAAAAATAACAATATGACGAGTTAAGGGCCAAATCAGTGGTATACTTCACAAATCTTGGCAGTCTTTTGCTATGGATATATAAAACACACCTTAGACCAAATATGAAGTAGCTATTAAAATCTTGCCTGACATAAACACCAAAGAGCAGATGGGTGCATGTACTTGTAATAGTTCATAACTATGCTTATGCGTAGGCCATTGACTGTAGTGATTCAAAGGTTAAGACCAAATTATTTTGAGGAATTCCTATTTCATAGCCTTTGTATCCTGATATCTAGCCTGGCCTTAAATGGTGGCAAGGATATCTTTTCTTAGACTGATACCCTTAGTTTCCTGAATTAGCCTACAGGTTCTGCTGAGATTACTTTGTTAATCTCCTAGATGGAATTATTAGGTTACCATACATATTATAGAGCTCAGGAAATAAGAAACTTGGCTCCCCTGTATATCTTTTGAAAATGCAGGACCTCTTAGAACTAAAAATCTTCCACCTAAAGGGTACAAATAAAATAGTGTCTAATAGTCCAATTCCTTTACAGTTGTACTGTGTGCTCTCAATATATGCCATTGCTCAATGACTTTGTAGTTCTTTTCCTCATTTGTTGATAAATTCCTCTGTAATTTTAGGACCCTCCTTGTGAAAATGGTGAGCCAAGCAGGGACAGGTTACACCTTCAACACCAAGAGAAACCGGTTACGAGAGAAACTGGTCCTTCTGCATTACGACCCAGTTGGTAAAAATGAGAGAAGTTGCTTCATGGAAGGTGTAGGCTTTTCCAGGGCTTATTATAATTTCTGGAAGTACATAAAACAACTTTGAAGTTTGTCTGTAGGGTATAGATTGGTCATCTAAATCCTTTCATACCCATGTCCTTCTGCCTGTCTGCTTTTCTGAATGTAGAAGATTCTGATAAGGGAGTAGGGGTCAAGTCACATGTGAAGAAATAACAATATGACCAGTTAAGGTCATGGGGATGGGATGGAGGTGGTGATTTAATTTTGGCATGAGATGTAGGAAATCAAACTTTTCATGCCTGTCATTCATTTAAATGTCATTTAGTCCAGTGTTACTTTAAGTCATATGCTCATAAGAATGCCTAGAGGAAAACAAAAACCCTTTTCCTCAAGGAGGCTTGTGTTTGCCTTGTCTGCTGATGGCTCCAGGTGTCCTTTCCGGTGAACCATCACACACTGTAACTCCTAAGTAGGCCTAACCTTGCTCACCTCCCACAAGAATGATTCAGTGATTTGCTGGAGCCCAAGACTTATTTCCAGTCTTCTCTTTAATTTTCTTTCATTTGGTACACCAAGGTGGCTCATGCTGGCCAGCTCCCGAGGACTTCAGTGATCAGCTGGTGGCTGTGAATTTGCCCTCTGGTCTTTTGGCCAGTGTTCCTTGACCTTTCATTTGCTGCCAGCTCAGCTAACTAAACTGCATGTTAATGTTGAATGGATCTTTCTAAAACAGTAAAAACATCCTTCTAAAAAAAGGATCTTTCTAAAAAAGTAAAAAGAGAAAGAATGTATTGAAGAATAAAGGTAGAACATGGAGAAAGCTCATTTCAAATAAGTGTTTTTGGATGACAAGTGTAATCGAATCTGTAAATTCTTCAGATTTTAAGTTAAGTTTTCCATTAAAATCTGCTTCTTTGCAGTGAACAAACGGGTCCTCTTTGTGGAGAAGAAAAAAGTGCGCTCCATTTAAACAATGGATTGAAAATGAATTGATTTATAAATGAGGAAGACTCTTGGGGGGGGAAACACTGATTCAGAAATCCTGCAATGTGCACCCAAAGGAAAGGAAATGGCTTGGAATCACCGCCTCCTGTGATTTGAATGCCATTGTGAAGGAAAACAATGCATCGAAAGAAAATTCTTTGCTTTAGGACATAGATCATTGCATCAACATTTATTTATCTTTCTGGTTATTTTTACAGCCTTCAATAAAAAAAATTAAAATAGCAAGTACCATTGTCTCTTAGTGATTTTTTTTCCACTGATTTTTTTTAACACAATAGTTGATTTTTAAAAAATGACCATTGTTTCATATAATAATAAGAAATGAAAATTTTCCTCAGAACTTCTGGTGCAAGGGTTTCTAGCCCTCCTTCTTACCCCAGAGAAGAGCAAGAATTAACCTTCCAGATTGATCATGCAATAAGTGCCTAGGTAGAGGCAGAAATGAAAGGCAAAGTAGGGAACTCACACATGGAGTATTTAGAATATCAAGAAACCTCGGAGAACCTACTTTGTGCTTATGCAATTAGAAAAAAATTGCAGTTTGTCCATCTTCTTAAGCCCAGATCACCTAAAGCCTATTATTTTTTAGTGTAGGTAGATAGTGTTACTTATACTTTTACCTTTGAGAATCTCAACCTTGTAAGGAAGAGCGATTTTTTATTTTGCAGAAGCTTTGTGATTACATCGTAGGAGGAGGAAGGTGTAGTGCCTTCACATGGTTGCAGCAACTAGCTTAGCATTGTAGAATTTTAGAACTGAAAGAAACCTTTCATATTTAGTCAAAATTCTTCATCTAGATGAAATACGCCCAGAGATGATAGGAAAGTTGCCTGTGGTCACACAGCTGGATAGTTGGCAGCACTAGAACTATATGCTATCACAGTGTAATGAAAGCACTGGGCTTAAAAGACAAGAAGATGTGACTTCAAGACTGAGTGTCACCTACATCTTTGTGACTTTGGACAATTCCCTTTGCCTCTGTAAAATGAGGCAGTTAGATTGGTAAATCACTGAAGTCCATTTCAGCCCTTAATACTCTGACCCTGTTTCTTGTTGAGTATGTGTCAGATGAGGCTTAGGGTCCTATCTGTAGATTCTTATCTCCTGGTTGAGGAATCCTGGCCTTTTCAAAGAAGCAGCTGCCATTCTCCCACCCATTTCTTACAAATTGGCTTTTCCCGAATGTCTGGCTATAAGGAAATCTCCAGTGGGGAACCAAAAGGGAACAGCTCCCTCTCTGAGAACTATCTTGGTTTCCATCTCAGACTGAGAATCTCATTACTAGCAATGGTGAGAGAAGAAATGACACCATGGTTGTAAACCCCTAGGAGGTCAATGCCATTACAGAAATACTGGTCCTTCCATGGCTATAGGCTAGCCTGCGGGATAGTTAAAATCTGCACTTCAGCTTCAGAATAGAGTTATTTCCTGTGCAGTGGTCATTTCCTGGAGTCCCATCCTAGATTTTTATTTCTCACAGAGGTTCAAATAGTGCTGAAGCTTCGGAAGAGGAGTTGCCTATTTCAAGGCATTACTTTGATAAATAGCTGTAAGGATATATGATTAAGCTGTGGGCCAAACAATTAGCTTGTTCATTCACTGTCCCCTGCTGAGCCAGTATGGAATGTATATGCATGGGGACCCACTGTTTTTAGACTTATTTAGGAAACTCACACAATTGTTCACTTATTCGTTCATTCATTCCATTCATTCACTGAACATTTATTGAATGCTGGCTATGTGCAAGGCAGTATAGGATATGTTTGATGCTACTGACTCACTATCATTAGGATGTGTCTTCGAATTGTTTTTCAAATAGTGATGAAATTGCAGATCCCTGCAAAATCTCAGCCTAGCCTCAGGCTGTACGCCTAATCCTGGCCAGCTGCTTTGCAAATGTGTCTAAGGAATCAGTCATCATTACTGTATAAACAACAAAAAGCAGGTACCCTGTGGATGGTGGGTGAACATCCTTTGCATGTAAAGGACAGCACATTGTCAAAGTGTACAAGGTAGCTGAATTCTCTGCCTTGTACACACTAATTGCAATTATATGAGCCTCGGAATCTTTATCAAAACAGATTAAGTGGCAGGTCCTTTTTGTAAGGGAAAGAAGTCTGGGTTCCTGAGGATTGGACGCTGACTGATGCAACCAAGTTGGCTCTCTTGATCATTTCTTCCATGGGCAGGTTAGGATAATAAGCCAGGTAGAAGGCCAATGCTCCCACAAAACTGTCTCCAGCCCCCTGCAAAGGAAAAGCATATTTGCGTGAACTAGCACATAGCCCAAGATATTTTCAAGGAAACTCAGAAGATACAGGCCCACTGTTTTTGTTTAAAAATGCTTCTATAAATAATGGAGATGATTTCAGAGAATCCTGAAAAGTATGAATTGATGCAAGTAAAGTAAGTAGAACAAGGAGAACAATTTATACAACAACAACAGAAAAGAAAAAACTTAAAAACTCTGGTCAGGCAATGACCAACCATGTCTCCAGAGGACCTCTGATAATGAGGGTTCTGCACCTCCTGACAGAGGGGGGAACTCTTGAAATGCTGAAAGAAAGGAACATTTTTCAGAAGTGCTTCCATGTAGCTTTGTTTTGCTTGACCATGCTTATTTGTTAAAAGGCTTTTTTCCCTCTTTTAAATTTATGTTCAGGAGGACAGGGGGATTAGCAATACTAGTGCCAAAAAAGGGGTGGGGGCTATTGAAACACTTTTAAAATGTACAGATGAGAAGAAATGGAAGGTCAGAAGAAAGAATGGGTAAGCAGGGTAGTTCTGAAAGTAAGGAGTAGAATTTATTACATATTTTTTAAAGAAGGAAGTGGTATGAAATAAAGACATGGTTTCATATAATGTGTTCTGCTATGCATATTGAAATGCTTTTTTTTTTACTGTTTAAATTCAGAATAGTTTTTAAAAAAGTATTAAGGATTAAGTTTCGATTCGTTTTCTATGTAGCACTAAAGATTGGGTTGGTGAAGATCTTATGGGGATGGGGATTGAGTAATTTAATGAGCTATTTGGATTAGAAAGCCACTAAAATGCAGTACTTCTATAGCACTGTCCTTATAAAGGTTATGGCCTAACTGGGCAGCACATGAAATAATAAAAGAACAATAAAAGATGGTGTGTAATTAAATATCAAATGGTACTGTCATGCTAGGCTGCACAGTGTAGATTGTAGAGCTGTATAAGTTCTGAAAAGTGAGAGGAAGGCTGGACTTGAGCTTGGCCATGATGAATGAGTAAGACTTGGATGAGTACAGAAAAATAGATTCCAAGGAAAAGGGTGGTTCTTTCATGAAAAAGCATGAGGCAGGACTAATTCTAATAAGACTGGTCTGGTTAGGATGTAGGGTTCATGTTTCAAAGTACAGGAAAATAAAACTGAAAAGGTAAGCTGGAATCAGATAGTGGAGGATACTGAAAGCCGAGCAGAGGAGTTTGGACTTAATGTAACAGAATAAGAAATCATTTAAAATTTTTCAGCGATTGACTACATGAAAGCAGTATTTTACTTGAATACTTCACTGGAGTGCATGCTATCTCCACAGACACACACAACAACCCCTTCCATATCTTAGTAGGTGAATGTTCATAAATTGCATTGGTTCTATGGTCAAAACTATTCATCAAATGGTGGCTAATAATCTGGCAACAGGCCTCTCAGTAGTTGGTGAAATGGTTCCTCATACGGCAGATGTTGAGTTTGTCACCAGGCCTATCCTTGAAGCCATTCCAACTCTGAAGGATTACAAAGTATTAGAAGCATTAAATGAGTTCCATTGCCAAAGACTTTGAGAACTTGAGGTCATTTGCCTACCACAAAGAGGCATCTGGGGGGAAACTAGGGGGAGGAAACAATATTTTAGAAGATGAATTTAGTCATCAAGTGCAAGGTGGCTTCTACAAAAGTCCCATTCTGGGGCCTCTGTGTGACATGGAGGTGCCTTGGGATGGGGAACAACAGAATTCCACAAAGCTTGGAAGGTTTCTAATATGAGGCCCATGACAGATTCTGACTACTGGCTGCAGGCTCAAAGTTTCAAGGAACCTCATCTCCCTAAGATCCTCAAAAAGGACCAAAATCAATCAATCAATCAATCAATCAATCAATTAATCAAGTGTTCATTAAGCCCCTATTATGTGTCAGGAACTATGCTAAGTGCTGGGGATACAAAAAGACAGAAGTGAAACAATTCCTGTCCTCAAGGAGTTTATATTCTAATGGAGAGGATACACACAGTTTTAAACGTATAAATAATATATACAAAATGAATACAAGGTGGTTTTTTTGGGGGGGGAGGTAGGACATACACTAACAGCTGGTTGGATCAGGAAAGGCCTCATGCAGAAAGTGGCACTGCAAATTGAAGGAAAGCAGAGATTCTGAGAAGTACAGGTGAAAATGGAGTGAATTCAAGTCAGGGGTACCAACCAATGCAAAGACTTAGAGATGGGAGATGAAGCAGCATGTGTGCAAAACAGCTAGGATGTCAGTATGGATAGATTGCAGAGTGAAGGGAGGGAATCATGTGTAAGAAGACTGGAAAGGAAGGAAGGAGTCAGATTATGAAGAGATTTAAAGCCAAACAGAGAAGTTTACGTGTGAACCTAGTGGTAATAGACAGCTATTGGAACTTAACGGGGGCAGGGAAGAAGAAAAGATGGTGATGTATTCAGATTTGTGTTTTAGGAAAATCACCTTGGCAACTGTGTGGAGGATGGATTGGAGTAGGCAGCAGCCTGAGGTGGGGAGACCACAGAGAAGGTTACTGTAATAGTTCAGGTGAGATGATGAAGGCCTAAACTAGGGTGGTGGCCTTGTAAGCAGAGAAAATGAGACATATGTGAGCGATATTGCTGGACACAGAAATGACACAACTGGGCATCTGATTGGATATGTGAGGACAGCAAAGTTGTGAACCTGAGTGACTAGAAGGATGGTGGTACCTTCAATATTAATAAGGATACCAAATACAAAATAGGTCCCAGGTTTATATAATCCCTTTAACTTATGCATTGATGGTGGTGGGATGATTGAAAATGGGCCAAAAGGTTACCAGAAACACACAGTTCTTAGGCTGCTAATAAATATTAATGTACTGTTGGTACTCAATGTGTGGGCGGCTAGGTGGTGCAGTGGATAGAGTGCCAGGCCTAAAGTCAGGAAGATTCATCTTCCTGAGTTAAAATCTGGCTTCAGACACTTACTATGTGACCCTAGGCAAGTCAT
Source organism: Vombatus ursinus (assembly GCF_900497805.2). Lineage (NCBI taxonomy): Eukaryota > Metazoa > Chordata > Mammalia > Diprotodontia > Vombatidae > Vombatus > Vombatus ursinus. The sequence continues at coordinate 19,063,184 of NW_020948840.1, read as the reverse complement.
TTAACCCTGTTTGCCTCAGTTTCCTTATCTGTAAAATGAGTTGGAGAAGGAAACGGCAAACTATTCCAGTATCTTTGCCAAGAAAACCCCAAACGGGGTCATGAAGAGTTGGACACAACTGAAAACGACTGAACAACTCGACATGTATTTTTTGTCCACTGACTAACAAATCAATATATTATTGAAGGAGGCGAATAGTATCTATATTGATATTTCTACCATAAATGAAACCAAATGACATAATGCTGTTGCAGATAAGTGAAAGGATATCTATACTATATTATCAATGGTGACTTATGTACAAGTAGTTTAAAAAATCATTAAAATATGTACACTGGAAAAGAAGATAAGTAAGTAATGTATTGAGGATGTGAGACAATAGATAGATGATCCAAATTTTACAATGGTACTCAAGATAGCAAAAGAATCAAGAGGAGGGTTTACAGTACACTGTGGTGATTTATGGAAAGACACGAACTAAAATCATATGGGCTGATAAGTTGTGGAGGGGCTGTGATCTGTACTGGTGAAGGGATTATGAACATCAATTGGATGCTATCTGGTTCATCCATTACTGTATCAATTTGTTGGTTATAGGACAACAATTGGACAGTGAATGCTGACAGTTAAAATAATATTTGTAGATGGCTTTAGAACTCAGTATTTTTTTTAGTATCTTCTACCCCATTTTCTATCACTTCAGTTAGATCACAGGTCCATCTGATTATTTAAAGGGTACCAGTTAAGAAGCTAGTTTATCGTCCCAGATACATGAAATGATAAAGGCCTAGGTCAGGATGTCATTAATAGAAGTAGAAAGGAAGGAATAAGTGACAGATACTTCAAAGAATAAACAATACTTGATGATATATTAGGTAAAGAAGATAAAGTCAGAAGGAGAAAATGAAGATAATCATAATAATGGTTAACATTTATCTAGAACTTTAAGGTTTGCAAAGCACTTTGCACATATTATCTCCTTTGACCCTCACAACAACCCTGTGAAGTAGGTGCTACTATCATCCCTATTAAAGAGAAGTTTAAAAATAGAAGTTAAGTGAATTGCACAGGGTCACACAGCTAGTGTCTCAGGCAGTATTCAAACTGCTTCCAAGTATAGAACTCTTATCTCCTATCTCTCCCTGCTGCCCAAGACAAATGAGGTATTAAGCCTAGGAAACCTGACAGAAATGGGGAAACTGTAGAGGGTAGGAAACAGGAGTGAGGTTGGCATTATAGGAAAAGATGATGATGAGTTTTGTTCCACCCAAGTTTTATTTGAAGCGACACTGAGACATCCAAGTGGAAATGTGGTAGAAGCAGTTGGGTATACGGGATTCAAAGTCTGGATTTAGATAAATATTTGGATATCATCAGCACTGTTATAGCAAAAGCCATGACAGTGGATAAGCTTATGGAGGTGAGAATACAGAGGAAGAAATGCAAATTCCATGAATTGAGTCTTGATGTCCACAGTTAAGGGGCAGAAGGAATAAAAGGAATCCAAGAAGGTGATAAAGGAGTGCTTGAAGAAGTAGGAAGTAAAGTAGGATAATGTAGTAGTGGAAGCCAAGGGAGGAGAGCTTCAAGATGTGGACAGTGACCAAAAGTCAAACATAGCAATATGGAGATGACTGGTAGATCCCTAACTAGGGTGTGACATCAGGGGGGAGCCCCGATTTAGTGATAGCTAGAAGATGGAAGGAGTGGGAAAGGAAAAGATTGTGATGAAAGCAAGTTTGTTGCCTATGGAACAGGCATTCCAGAGGACACAGTGAAAGTGGTGGATAATGTTAAGTTGGGATTTTGGGGTAGGTGGGTTGAGGGGGATGGGAATAAGGAATCAGGTAGTGGGGGATGGGAATGGGGTTTGTGTGATGAACTACAGGGGTTCTGAATCACTGGGATGTGTAGGGTATTACCAGAAATGAGTTTGTTAATCATTAAGTGAAAGGCACCTCTTCTTTTTCCAGCAAAGGCTGGAAATCAGGCAGGAGAAGGTGCAGCAGCAGATAGAAGGTCCCTTCCTGTAGGAAACATACAGTAAGGAGGAGATGGAAAGCATGCTGCCTGGTTTTTCCTCTTCCCTCTGAGGCTGGGGATCAGGCAGGAGATGGTGCAGGAGCAGAGAGAAGGAGTGCTACCTATCCTTACTTTACCAACTCTGTTCCCACCATTACCATGATTTAGCTTTACAAAGGGATATTTACTCTGAACAAGAATAAACTACCAACATTTTGGAGAGTAGGCTCTAAACTTAGGTCAATTCCTACACAGCATTAGTGCCACCACGCTTATATCCGGCTGGGGTATAACTATTGGGTGAACCTGCATCTCAGCTTTCTGCTGGGCTGATGTATCATAGGGTCATTGCCAAAGGTTACAAACTGCTCCTTAGGGCATCAATCCTGTGCTGGCTACAAACTTAAAATCTGGAAGACAGATGCCAAGGAGCCTACTGGGACTTTTGAATTCACAAGACTATTAGCTCCCAAGAGCTCAGAGGCAGAGCCCATGGCTGAAGTTGACGGGCCTTTTTGAATGTCTCTGTGCCAATCAAATAGCTTCCTCTTTGACATATGGTGAGTCAATCAGAACCAGTTACAGAATGTCTATGCATGCTCCAGTCTGTCTCTCCAATGTGTGTCATCATGATTCTCCCAGAAGATGCTCCCTAGAGAACCTCTACATGGAGAGATGCCCTCTTCTCCCTAGCATCCTCCAAATGAAGGAGTCATCTGAGGCACTCAGTGGATGTGCCAGACTCATCACACCGAGCAGGAGAGTCAGATCTATGCTTTAGGAAGCTTTGTGGAAGATGGATTGGAGAGGAGAGACACTTAAAGCAGGGTAGCAGCTGTGTGAACAGAGAGAAAGAGGTGGATGAAAAACGTTGTAAAGGAAACAGAAGCTCCTGGAGACACACCTCACCCTGTCCACTTAGATCAACATGAGAGAGAAGAGAACCACGTCTATCATGGATGGAAATTTCATATACTATACTTGGCTAATGGACGTTTCATGATAGAGGAGAATTTTATGCATTTTTTTGCATAAAAATACTGTACATATATATGAAAACATACTATGCCATTTACTGCATTTTCTCCTATAGTCAAGACTGAGGAAACACTACTCAGAGGTAAAGCAGTATATGCTGATAGCATTACTGATATCATGGCTTGTTCTATATCTTACTCCTTTTTAACTGCTGCTGAAGTATTGCAAATTGCATTGCTGGAGATGAGAAGAGTAATCAATAAATTAATCAGCAAGTTTTTATTAACAAACCCTACTATATGCTAGGAATACTAGTACAAAGAATGAAAAGTTAAGACCTTTATGAAAAATATATAATTGAGTAAGGCCAAAATGTTAAATTTGAATCAGGACAGCGTTTAACAAACACCCTTTGCTAACTACTGACTTATTTCAAAGGATGATTTTGCATTTTGGAACTTGTGCTTCCACCTTCATTCTTTCCCTCCTTTCTATCTATGTACATCTGACTCTCTTGGTTGCTGCCCTCTCCTCCATAAAAAGCATCCTCAGTTCTCACCTACATTGGTAATTTCACCTCTCCTTCCTTTTCACAATTAAAGGCAACGGAATGATTTTTTTAAATACTCATTTGCCTTTGTTTCCTCTCTTCTACATCTTCCTTGATCTCCTGATATCCAGCCTACACTAAGACCTGGAAATGAATCTTGTCCAGATTATCAATGATTTCCTCTTGGTAAAATCCAATGACTTCACCCCACAGTCCCCAACTGTGACCTCCATGACTGCCAAGCAAATCAACTTATTTAATATACTCCTGGTCAGTCATTGTTCATTCTATTTCTTTTTTTCTTGCTTGGAATGAACTCCATACTCTACTCCACAGAACCTTGTCCCTTCTCCATTTCTAAGTTCCACTTAAAGTGTGCCTCTTTTATGAAAATACCATAGATTAGTCTTGTCTTGCCACAGCCATTCTAACCACTTCAATATCCTGCTTTTCCAGGTTCTAAATTTTCCCAGCTATTCCTCCGCACTTTTATTTCATTCACTGTTCATTCAGTCAACAAATACATTAAACATTTATTATTTGCAAGGCACTCTACTAGGGAAACAAAGACAGTAAGAAAATAGTCTCTGTTTTCAAGGAACTTATAAAAAATATGTATTAAATAATAAATGGATGTGCTTAAACTGCCTCACTTGCAACCAGACTGGCATATCTGCAGCTGTGCAGAAGAAGCCTACCCAAACGTGGAGAAAATTTAAGTCAGGACCTAAAAAAATTAAGTTAATTTTTAAAAGCTTATCTCTTGAATCGAAAATGTTTCTATCAATCTCTTTAAGCTCAATGGACAATTTAAGTCTGTTTCTTGAATTTAAAAACTTATTAAAGGCATTGATAAAGGTGGATAAGTTGATTCATATTCTTGAACTCTGTCAACTTCAAAAGTCTTTAGAAATTAAGGCCATCATTTCTCAGCTTTTTGGTGCAGTGAATTTGGGCCTGTCTGCTACTCTGCAGATGGGTTAGTTTTTGCATAAGAGCTGTTACACAAAGACAAACACAAACAGCATTACTAACTTTCTATGTAGTCCTGGCCAAGTAACTTCCACAAAATGAAGGGGTCAAGATACGACGACATCTATGTTTTTTTGGAACTTGAACGTTTTTAGAGTCCCTTCAGTTGTGCTTCCCTACCCCCTGTTGGCTGTTGTGGCCCCACTGGAAGGCAGGAAGCTTTCTTGGTAAATCTATAACAGTGTATCAAACCTTGTGGGTGCTTTACATTTGCTGACTTAGTGATATAGGTCAGCAGATTTGTATTGTGCTGGTTTTCAGTTCTCTTATGTTTTCCTGTTTCTCTAATCTCTTCTATGGTGAATTAATGCCCCTTGGTGGACTAAGTGTTGTTTTCTTTTAGGTCAGTGAAAGTGTGGGTTTGGTTGCTATGGACTGAAGTTAAATATTCAGACTCTGGAAAAAAAATAACCTGTTATTTCTATTTATACCTAATGGTTTTTAAGTGCCAACAGATTACTTGGTTGTTGATTCACATCTCCAGTATAACTATTTTTATATAGTAGTTTCTTATGGAAAGTGTTTTTTAAGTGAAACTATTGGGTCACTCTGATTTTCCTGTAAATAACATGCTTTCTAATCAACTACATTCAGAATAATAGAAAAGCTCTCATTGATACAGTGTAATAATTTTTAACCTTTTACTTAAAATAATTTTTGTGTCAAAAGGGTAATCATATGAATAATTTTTCATAAGTAAAAATAATTGGATGGCTTCTTTCTCACTTACTGTCATTTTCCTTAAGGAGGAGCCACTGTTACAGGGTGAAAGGCCCATATGAGGCTGACTGAAACCATTGACGGACTTCCAAGTGCTAATACAAGGGCCCACTTGATGACACTAGCACTATGTAGTGTTGGTGGTGTTCTGATCTGTTGGCCTAGGACTCCTCTAGTTCCAAGATTCTAGGATTCACTAAAAGAAAGAAATACACAGAAAATTACTGTGTAAGGGAATGAGACTATGGAAGAAGAACTATGTGAAAAACTTTTGATGTCACTTATGGGCGTCCATAGTAGCTTGGGGGAGGGGAAGGGTAATGGTACACAAAGTGACAATGCTCCATGCAGAAGGATTTCCTGCTTATAGTGAATCCATGGGAGCCAATGCGGGAACTCCCTGAGGTGACACTGCAGCATTTTAGAAGCCAAGAACTTTGGATATGAAAGGGGCATTAAACATCATAGCATCACAGATTTAGAGCCAAGGGATCTTATGGATGATTGAGTCCAGCCTCCTCATTTTACTAAGATATGGAAACTAGCTCAAATCCCTAATTTCACCCATTTATTAAGTGTAACAAGGCAATATCCCAGGCACTAGGGCTATAAAGTTAAAAATGAAACTGTGGCTGCCTTTAAGGAGTTTTCATTACACTGGGGAGAGAGGGAGGGATTATGACAAGGTATGATATAAGGCATTTTGAGGAGGGAAAGAGCAGCTGGATCTATCAGGGCAGGCTACAAGATGGGAGGAGCATTTTAACATAAAGGAGATGAGGATAAGGAAAGGTGGATATGAGGACATAGTGGAGTCCAGGCATGGGGAATAGCTTATAGAATGTTTGGAGGCAGGAGACAGAATGCCAAGTTCTGTAATTCAGTCTGGTTGGAATAAAGAATGAAAGGGGGTGGTGTGAAATAAGGCTGAAGTGGCAGTTTGGACCCAGAACATGTATGACGCTGAATGCCAGAGTGATGTCTTTTATCCTAGAGAAACTGAGGTGCCACCAAATGTTTTTGAGTAGGGAAAACTCAAACAAAGCAGAAACAAACAAAAAGCTTCTCTTAAGCCCATGGTCAGATCCAGGCTCTAGAAGGCAACTCAATGACAGGACTGGAGAGGGGATAGATTGGAAACAGGGAGACCTAATTTAGGAAGCTATTACAGTAGTCCAGCTGATAAATGTTGGGTAGCTGATGAGATGTGGACAATGGTTTGACGTAGAGGGTGAGGGAGAGAGAAGAGGTAAGAAGGACCCCAGAATTATAAACCTCAGTGATAAGAGGCTACTGGTGCCTTCAACAAAAAAATGGGAGACTTGGAGGCAGGGAGATTCATGTGGAAAGATGCTAAGTTCCACTTGGGACATAGTGAGTTTGAGATGCCAGCATCCAAGTACACATGTTCAGCAAAACTGGAGTTAGAGTTGTGGGCCTGAAGTAAGGGAGTGAGATTAGGGTTGGAGAAAGATTTGGGAATCATCTGCATCAAGAAAATATTTCAACTTATGGAGGAGTCACCAAAGAAGAGATATAAAGAGGAGACGGCACAGAGCCTTGGGAAACCTCCATGGTCCCAGTACAGGAGATGGATGGTGATTCATCAAAGGAGACTGTCTAGCACGGTTAGGCAAAGAGGAAGCCAGGAAAGATGAGCCTCAGTCATGAAGCCAAAGGATCTTGGAAAGGGGTGTTAGTATCAAGAGAGCAGTTAAGGTTTGAATATTTTGTAGAATCTTGAGCAAATACTATGACTTAAATTGTATGTTTTGGGTACTTTTCTGCTTCTTTTGGCACTCCTACCATTAACATGCTCTCTCTCCTTCTGCCTCTCCTCCATTTTTATCTCTTGTCTTCATGTTGCCTTTGGCTACCCAGGTACTGCACTAGGTTCCTGTGCCCCCAACCTAGGCCTTTCCATTTTATTTATCTGTCTGCTAGGTGACAGAGTTAATTTGATGAAACAACTCAAGCTAAATTGTTAATGAATAAAAAGAGATTAGTGTGTGTCTCCTCTTCAGGTACTATTTACCTTTCAATAGGCCTTTAATGCCTTAACTTGGTGAGAAAATGTGGGATTTGGGACACCCTGGCTGGATCAGGAGGGAAATATTTTGGGGCAGATGATCATTTTTATCCACTCATCACATCACATAGCGTAGATACTTCTATGTGTTCACTCCACCCTTGTGTGGTCCTCACCCTAAATGCACCATGTTTGGGAATACATACTTCTGGGGGCTCAGACACTGGGGATTACAGGGAGGTTTCTGTGCAGTTAATCTTCTTTCTTGGCTAAATTCACAATCATGATCCTTGGCAGATACATGCTACATGATCTTTTAAGTTTAAGGCTTTTTTAACGGGGACATTTTCTAGGGCCCATTTTAGAAGGATTCTGTGTTCCAGTGTTCACCTTCCTTGTGCACTACTGGAGAAGAGAAATACTGATTGAGAAAAGAAAGGATTCACTCTCATGATACCACTACCTCTCCATTTCAAAGAGAATTCCATGTTATTAGGAAGATGAGAAAAATACGATGATCACTTACGAAGAACAGGTAGAATCTAGCACTGTGAATTGGTACCTCAAAAACAGGATGTTAGACAAAATGATACTACAGGGGACAGTTATAAATACTACAAATGTTAAGTATGATGATAAACTAAACGATTTTACAATGGGGTTTTGCAACTTTAACTGTAAGGTTTGGTTAGAACATTTTAGTAATATTATTGTGAAACTACATTAGTTGGGGCAACCTTATGTGGAATATGCCTTTCTGTTAGATTCAAAGTAACATGTAGATAGAAGGTTCTAGATTAATTCCACATTTCTCTCTACCTAGAATGTACTTCCTCCTCACTTTCCCCATATGGAATCCTTACCTTCCTTCAAGACTCAGTTCTTGATACCTCCTAGTTGTTATACTCTTTTTCCTACTTGGATTATCTAACAGTTTCTTATTTTATAAGGGAAAAGCTACCTTTGGGATTATATGAATCCTTGAATAGAATGTAAGCTCTGTGAAGATAGGACTGATTTTTTTGGGGGGCAGGGTGGAGGCAAGAGGAAGGGCAGGGGGTGTATCATCAGCACCTAGCACAGGGCTTTGAACAAAGCAGGCATACAATAAATACATGTTGAGTTGAATTGAGAGAATAACTAAAATTGAGAGAAAAATAGTAACTAAGAAAAAAAAGAGTAGAGTGTTTCATGTGACAGTAAAGTCAACTAGTAAGATAGTTCCAGTTTACAGAAAACTGGATCAATCAGAAGGAATCATGGGTATCTGATGTGGTTAAGAGAAAAATTAAAAAAGGATGATGCTAATCCCAAAGGTAGCTTTTCATTTATAAGATAGTGATGATATTTCCATAATCATGCCAAAAACAATGGGATCATCCAGTACTTCACACATCAGGAATTTGTACCCACTTTCTGACACTGGATGATTCATTAACCAAACTGCCAACTGGCTTAACGGTTAAAGCTTTTGCATTCCTAGAAGATGTCTCAACAAATTCCATCTAACATGTACAGTCAATTTTTCTTTATCCTCAAAACCTCTTCCTACACCAAGCCATTTATCACTTCAGGCTGTCAAAGCCTACAATATGGACCTAAATTCCTTGGGCAACTTAGCTGACTTATAGTGGTGTTGTGGGAGGCAGGGAAAAGGAAGATAAGTTAGATCATGACAGAACCAAAATTTAATATACATTTTCCTCCCTTCCCTGCAAACCATACAAAGAGATGTTTAAAGAAGGTAAGTGGCCAAAGATTGATCCTCTACAAGACAAGTCTTTGAAAGATATCAAGAATGATCTAGTTAGCAAATCTTGCAGATATATTTAGGAAGATTTAGGCATATCTGCACCAGGGAGAAGAACTGGAACCAGTCAGTTCTCAATCCCATAGGGAATTGAAATTATTCTTTGGTCTGGTTCAATCTGAATCCTTTGGGGATAAGTTAGAACTAAGACAATATCCTTTTGGTTTGGAGGCAGAGGAGTAATCTGAGATTGGTTCAGTATCCCCTTTGGCTGTACCCAATAGGAACTGACCTCTAGGTTACTATATCTCTGCCAGAATTGAAACTGGGTCATCTTGGATATATAGTGTGCTGAAGTTCTATTCAACCCCCTATGCTATAATTTATGTGTCTTGTCGAAGTTGACTCTAATGTGAGGGAAGAAAGCTATGTATCGCTGTATCTGGTTGTGTTTTAGGTGTTTACCACAAACATACAAAGTAGGCCATTTGAAAAAGGAGAAACAAATTTGCATAATATCACAAATCCCCTAAATAGGAAGTTATGGGAAGGCATGTTTCAATGTAGTCAGGTCTGCCTGGCTGACTGACCAAGTGTGGTACTTCTGAAGGAGCACACTGACCCTTTGACTTTGTTCTTTGCTTTTATTTCCTAACTCTGTGTTCTTTTTTTTTTTTTTTAAGGCAATTGGGGTTAAGTGACTTGCCCACGGTCACACAGCTAGTAAGTGTCAAGTATCTGGTCTAAGACCAGATTTGAACCCAGGTCCTCATGACTTCAGGGCCGGTGCTCTATCCACTGTGCCACCTAGCTGCCCCTCTAACTCTGTGTTCTTAATGGGCATAGGTCTTTCTTTACTTGGTTCACTCTTGTGATTAATTAGTCTTATCAGCCCTGTCCTCCTTTTTTTTTTCTTTTTCATGAGGCAATTGGGGTTAAGTGACTTGCTCAGGGTCACACAGCTAATAAGTGTCAAGTGTCTGAGGCAGGATTTGAACTCAGGTAGCCCTGTCCTCTTTAAGAGGCTGAGAACATGGGAACCTATAGAGTGGGTTTAATACCAGCTATGCTCTCTATGACTGTCCTGAGCTGTGATTTTTGATCTATGCTTGGATTCTGGATTCTGAGTTCTGCACTATTTAAGTCTGGTTACTGCTGTGTATACTGCCTTCTGACTGACAGGAGGCTAGGGTTTTTTTTTTCCCTTGCAATTCTTGGGTATCTTTCTTATAAATCAATCCTGTCTTGTACCCACCAGAGTGGAGAATACATTCAGAGATTCTGATAGCCTCAAGACTTGACATGAAAAAAAAAAGTGTAAAAAGGGTATGCTAAAAGACTCAATTTTGCAGCTCAAAAGCTAATAGTTTTTGAGAAAACTAAGAGTCCCAACAACGTTTTGAATCCATTGTGGCTCATTTGGAAGAAATGAGTGGGATAAGTCCTTAGTTTAAAATTATACAATTTAATTTTTAATTAATTTTAATTATTTCATTGGATGCGATCAGTTATACACATTCTTTGCTCCAGCTTGCAGCCCATTCCTCTACCCTTTCTCGTACCTGTTTTGTTGACCCTCACTTTGGTCTCAGATTCTTGATGCTGCCTGGTTCCTTGGATCCTGCTGATCCTAACTAGTGACTATACTCATCTAGTTTGTGGATATCCCTCCTGCCTCTGGCCCTAGTCTCAAGATTCATCTTTCACTGAATATTTGGTTTCCTTCACTATTATGTTCTGTTCTTTGCCTCAATACTGTATTAGCACAGACCTTTCCACCCCACCTGGTACTACTCTATGTGATATGAAATCTCAGCCTGGAAACAGAAGACTCTTAGTTAAACCGGATGGATGGGGATCAGGCTGGGAAGTGTCAATGGAATGAACAGGACATTCATTTGGATAGGTAAGCTGTGTTATATTTTTAAAAAATAATTTCAGTATTTTATAGTCACGCCTGTTATAACATCACTACATAATCATAGAAACTCAGAAATGGAAAGGACTTTAAAAGTTATCTAGTCCAATCTCCCTGTTTTATGATAAACATTGGTGAAGCCCAAATAGATGGACTCTCTTGTCCAAGTCCCTACAGCTAGTTGGGAGCAATGCCAGGTCAGGACCAACACCCACATTTCCTAATTTCTAGTCCAATCTTCTTTCCACTATACCACCTTGCCCAATGCCTTCCTCATCGACTGACGTCTTACTTTTCTAGCTTTAGATTAAAACCCACAAGTGGTGGAGGTAACACCAGTATCCCTATAGAATTCAAGGCCCCTCAAAGTAAGCAGCAGCAGCAGCAGCAGCAGCAACAGCAGCAGCAGCAGCAGCAGCAGCAGCAGCAGCAGCAGCGTGTCCATGGATTGCAAGTATTAGCAATGTGAAATATTAGGGGAAAGCTCTGACTCTTTCTAGTCTGGACCTTTCTACTAGGATAAGTCATATAAAGTTAGGAAAGACCGGGAATAAATGGAACCCACACTTAGATATACAAGAAAAATATGCAATATTCCATGCAGAAAAGGCCTAGAAAAAAACAGAATAACTGACTATTCTTCCTTAAGCCATAGAGGAGACAGTGTTTCACAAGGCAAGAAAAGGAGAGGCGTGGCTAAAATTTTTTTTTTTACCCTCCATTATGCTAATACTTTTCTTACTTCTGTTTAATTTGTGGCAAATTCTATGCTATCTTCTTCTTCTTTTTTTTTTTGGGACACCTGTATTTTTCTTGAATTATGCATTTCCACCTAGATTGAGACTGTATGGGGCTACAGTCTTTCAGTAAGAGAGAGGCAAATGGAGTACTAGATCAGTGGATAGTTGATAAAGAATAAGGTCTGGGCGGTCTGTATATGGTGCCATTTCACTGCCAAATAAGGTTACATATGTTCTTAAGTAATGATAGCTATTTCATTTTTTGTACATTAATTAAACTAGAGTTATTAGGGGTAAAACCACTGGCCTTCATCCCAGGCACACATATTAAGTTCAGTGATTAGAGTTTAGAAGATATCAAAATGATTGCATCTATGATAGAAATTGCAATTTGATATTGATTTGCCTTCAAACTAAATCCAAGGCAAGATAAAGTTCTATTTTATGGTGAAAAGTTCCCATTGCACAAAGTTTCACAAACATATTCCGATCTACCATATGTCTGGAGCAGGCTGAAATCATTAAATTCAAAATTCAAGAGGTCAGCAATCTATGGCCATTAAATGGTACCAAATAGCTTGTGGTGGGTTTCAGGCCATAGTCCAATTTGATGGGCTCTATCTTGGGGCCTGTCTTGATGTTTCTGCTTATGCTCCTGAGCTTTTGGCTTAAAGGCTGGATCAGGATTGTATTCTAGGCTGGTATGTGGGTTTAGCCATGTTGGAATGCACCAGTTTAACCAGAAACTTAATTGTGAGGCTATCTGTTGACTATGGGGAAGTATGTGCCAGAACATAGGTCAGCTTCAATCTGGGAATGTGTATCTCAATAACAGAGAAGCAAAAAGGGCTGTGTCTTTGCACTGAATCAACTGTCCCATTATTAATCTTTTAGAGTAGTTTGGAGAAGGGCTATAGAACTAGCTGAGCCCTGAACCAGGGTCAACAGATCACTCTTACTTAGTTGGAACAATCTCTGAGCTAGTATATGCCCAACTCTCAGTTTACTTATGAATCCAAAGAAGAGACTGGCTCTCTGTCACTTAAGTCTTGTTAACCCCTACTTTAGCCAAAATATTTGTGATGAATTAATTTATTCTAAAACTCAAGGAATTCTATTTCATGAAAGAGAAGTGTGGGTTGTAACTGAGTGTGGACTAAAAATGGAACACAAAAAATCCATTCTTCCATCATTATTAATGGAAACTTTGTATGTAAATAACCCAAATACTGGTGAGTAAATGACTTAAACCAAGATGTCAGTGAGATAGATACCCTTTTTAAAAAAAAATAGTCTTACTCTCTAGACTGGTAATCTTTTTCTATGGGATTCCACAATTCTGGTTAGAAAACAGTTAATCCAATAAAATCCAGCAATTTTCAAAAGAATCTGCTGAAATATTTCTGCCAAATGTTCATCTTCTAACAGCTGCTTTTCCATTTCAGTGAGAGGTATTTGAAATAAAATCATTGTTCTTTGTGAAAATTGCATGCTAAATAATGTACAGTTACCAGATTATTAAATAGCAAAGGCATCTGATAATATTAGCAGCAACCACAGGTTCCACTTCTGCTGATGCACAAAATTCTGAGTAATTAGTCATTGTGCAATATTGTATTTATATCCTTTCTGCCAGAGCCGTTAGGCCACAAAATCAGCAGGCAGTTGCTATTATAAAAGGACTCTCTGGGTTATTTATAATGTTTTAGCTTCAGTACAGTTGCTGCTTCATTCTTAGTCCAGGTCTAAACTATGAAAATAAAGTGGAGAGTTGAGCAATTATGCAGTGAATTTAGGCTGTATTAATGGCTAGGGTAGATAATTCCTTGCAAAATATGGATTTGGGAGTATGAAAAATGTGGAATATTTGCCTAAGGAGTCTACTCCACAGATCTCAGGTTGACATAATGGAAACAGCAGTGGGCTTGGAATTAGAAAATGAGTTAGAATCCCATTTACTATGCATATGATCCTGGGCACATCAGTTTATCTCTATGAACTTCAGTTCCTCATTTGTAAATAAGGGGGCCAGACCGTATGATGTCAAAATTGCTATCCTGCTCTGATCTATGATCTCGGCAGCCAAACAACTGTGCTTCTAGAATCTATCTATAAAAACTCCCTTACGCACAAATTTTACCTGTTTAGCAAGAAGGTCTAGGTGGCACAGTGGACAGAGCGCCTCAAACACTTCCGAGCTGTGTGACTCCAGGCAAGTTACTTGATCCTGTGTACCTCAGTTTTTTTCATCTGTCAAATGAGCTGGAGAAGGAAATGGCAAACCACTCCAGTCTCTTTGCTAAGAAAACCCCAAAAGGGGTCAGAAAGAGTTGGACACAACTAAAACAAATGAACAACAACATCAAAAAAAACTAACCCTAAGAATGGCTATTCATGAAAAAATGAAGGAAGGCTTGGGTAAATTAAGTTAATCTACACATTCATTCAACAAACAATTATTGAGCATCCATTATAAGTATGAGACTGTGTTTGATGCTATGGGGGAATGGAAAGAAGAAATAAAGATAGAAATAATTCTGATTACTTCGTAAAATCTAGTAGTTTGGCTCAGTGAGTCCTAGACCTGAGGCAGTTATGGATAAAGCAGAGAGTACAGTGGACAGAGTGCTGGGCCTGGAGTCAGCAAGATCTCCGTTCAAATCCAGCCTCAGACACTCACTAGCTGTGTGATCCTGGGCAAATCATTCAACCTCTGCATCAGGTTCCTTAACTGTAAAACAAGGATAACAATAGCCCCTACTTAAGAGGGTTGTACAAGTCAGATGGGAAATAACATTTACAAGTGTTTAGCGTAGTGCCCAGTACACAATAGGTGCTACGTAAATGTTTATTCCCCTTCCCTTAGAGCTTCCACCCAGCTCAGTGAGAGTCAGTACTTACATGGAATGTACTGAGTCTCTTTGAAGAGGTTTGGGTAACACTTTATCCCAGATGTTCTCCAAGAGATGTCATTCTTGTGCTCGAACATCTTAGGATCTACCTACTGCCTACCAAGTAAAGTTCAGACCCTTGAATAGAAATGAGAAAGGAGAAGATAACGTAGAATCATCGATAGCTGAGTGATCATACTCACACTCTGAGACCTACCAGCAAGGGAGTACTGGTTGAGAGGGGTGGTTCTAGCCTCACCTCATAAACCGGGATCTGTAAAGGAATTGCTGCTTGAATTCTTACTATGGTTGTCATCCCCACATGGGGTTACAACCCACAGTTTAAGAAGTGCTGAAGGGGTCGCCAGTGGAAAAAGTTTAAGAAGCCCTGTTCTGTATTATAGGCTCCTAGGCGGACTATTTAGGCAAGGTGGTTATTTCTGGTCATTTCAATCAAGAGTTAAAGGGACTCTTGGGTACAGAAACTACAATAATTTAGATTCCATGTACTGACTCTCATTGTTCAATCATTCAGTCATGTCCAACTCTACATGATCCTGTGTACTTTTGTCCACGAGGTTTTCTTGGCAAAGATACTGGACTGGTTGGCCGTTTCCTTCTCCAATGTGTTCCCATTTTGCAGATGAGGAACTGAGGCAAATAGAGGTTAAGTGATTGGTCCAGGATCACACAGCTAGTAAGCACTGCAGCCAGATTTGAACTCAGATCTTCCTGGCTCCAAGCTTAGCACACCACCTAGCTGCCTCTCAGCTCCAGGACTTATTTGTTCAAACTATTAGATTTTATGAACAAACAGGGATTATTTCTATTTTTATTTCTTCTTTGGATTCCCCCATAGCACCAAATACAGTACCATACTTATAGTGGATGCTTAATAATTGTTTGTTAAATGACTTTTACCAAGGCTTTTAAAGTTAAGCGCAATATTACTCCCTAGGACCATATGAGTTTGGCACTGGCAACTGCGTTTCCTTTCTCTACCCTATTTTTAATCCTCCCCCTTTCATTCCTCTCCTAATACTTCCTTCTATTACTTTAGTCTTTGGTCTCTTGTGGTATACCTATGGAGCTTAAGATTGGGTACATGATTGGGAGAGCTTAAGTTTGACCATGGGATAATGCCAAGGGGTTGTGTGGTGTGGTGGAAAAAGTTGTGGATTCGGAGGAAATAATAAAAAAGGGAAAACCCATGCAAAATAACTATATAATGCATAATCTACCCTATACACCAAAGACTCATATACATTTATAAAACATCCTTTAAAGAAATAAAGAACTTAATAATTGGAATGATATTCAGTGCTCATGCTTTTGCTCTTGTAATTATTTTATAATGACCATGAATAATCAGGTATCAGTTTTGAGCTTATTATGGTACATGTTTCAATCTAAACTGAATTCCTGCCAAACTGCTTTCCAATTTTTTTAGGGAAAAGAAAAGAAAGGAAAAAGAGGAATGGAGTGTAAATAACACTTCCAGACCTCAAATTATATTATAAAGCAGCAAATATCAAAACTATTTGGTGCTGGTTAAAAAAAAGAGAAGCAAATCAGTGGGACAAGACAGAGAAGAACCAGTATAAGTGAGTGTGATAACTCATTAAGTGATAAACCTGAGAACACATGAAATGAAATCTCAGAGTTGGAAACAGTTAAGGTTGGAAGGGATGCAGGAAGTCAGGCACAACTTTTTCAGTAGAGCTGTGAAACAGTTCATCTGTTTTGGAAAATAGTTCTGAATTATGTGAGAAAAGTCACTAAACTGTTCACACCCTTTGACCCAGGAATCCCACTACTGGGCATAAAACCCAAAGAGGTCAATGACATAAAGAAAGGTCCTACATACAACAAAATATTTATAACACACTCTTTACATTATCTAAAATTTGGGAAAAAGTGTTCTACTTAATTGGGGAAAGGCTGAACAAACAATGGTTACACTTTAATGAAATAACAAAATTAAAATAAGAAACAATTAATATGAGGAATTCAGAGAAGTATAAGAAGACTTTTATGACCTGATGCAGTCTGAAGAAAGCAGAAACAAGAGTACAAGATACATAATGGCTTCAATAATGCAAATAAAAACAACTCTAAAGGAAACTAACTGCTGTAAAAAATCATGGTTCTAGAAAACAGAACATGAAGCATACATCCCTCCTCTTGGTAGAGTGGTAGGGAACTATGGATATAGAAACTGCAGAAACTATTAGATGTGGATGCTTTGTTCTTGCTTAACTGTTTCTCTCTTTTTTTTTCACATATGGAAGGTTCAGTGGTAGGAACAGGGTGGGGAAATACATTGAGAAATACTCTGTTGTTTAAAAACAACAAAGGACATCAATTAAAAAAAAAAAGCATTAAGCCCTCCTCCTCTGTGATGATGAAACTTCTGATGAATAGCAATGATGAGATTTTTTAGAGTCCTGAGTTTTATAGTTGATCACACACAGAATGAAGATAGATAATTTAAAATGCTTAATTCTGCCTGATTAGCTAATACAGGAGGTAATTTGCTGAGGTGAAAGTAATATAATAATGCTAAAACTGTACCCTGTGGATGACAGGCATTGTGCCTGTCACTTTTTTCAAAAGACAATTATCTTATGAAATGTCCTTTCTTTGCATTCACCTAACAATTTTTTTTTTTGTCTTCTTTATATCTTTCCCTGGACAGCATTGTAAAGGAGAATTTTCATAGATGATTCAGTAAATTCAATTCAGTTCCCTTCAACATAGCTTAAGTTCCTACCTACTGTGTGCAAGCCAGTGTTAATTTTTAAGTAGAAAAGGGAAAAAAGGAAAAAAAAAAGTATGTGTGGGGATGTGTGTACAGCAATAATCTTCTATTAATTCTCTAAATTCAGACATGTTTTTCCTTATTAAATATTATTTTTATTATTATGAATCTGACAAAGACCAACAAAACCAAATATTTCTACATACAAAGAACTCCAAATCTTATTTTATATATCTATATCTATATATGTCTATCTATCTCATACTTTTTTTTTGGTTTTACCATTTTAAGGAGTATTTAGTAAATTCAGTACATTAGCCAGTCAGTGAGTCAACAAGTATTTACTGTGTATCTACTATTGTACCAGGCACTGTGCTCTGGAGATACAAAGAAAGGCAAAAAACAGTCCCTGCTCCCAAGCAGCTCACGGTATAATGGAGGAGACAACATACAAACAACTACGTACAAGATAAACTGGAGATAATCAACAGGATCCATGAAATGATACTCTGGAGTAGTCAGATAGGTAGGTGAAAAGCCTGGAAAGAGTAAGTGTCATGAAGAGAAGCCAGCATTAAGGAGAAGAGGCTAAATGACAAGGTCAAGAAGGATGAGGATTGGAAAATGGCCATTCAATTTGGCAATGAAGATCATCATTGGTAACTCTGGAGAAAGCAGTTTCAGTTGAATGGTAAGGTTAGAAGTCGGACTGCAGAGAGTTTAAAGCCGAGGAAGTTATTGTTGTCAGACTTCTCAAGGAATTTGCCACAAAAGTAAGAGAAGAGAGGGGGCAATAGCTAGCAGAGATGAATGAAATAAGTGAGGGTTTTTTAAGGATAGGGATGTTTGTAGGCAGTAGGGAAGCATCTGATAGACAGGGAGAGACTTAATGAGTGAGTGGGGATGACAGAGGGTTCAATTTGCTGGAGATGGGAATGTTTATACATGTAGAAGAGTTTGCCTTGGCAAAGAGAAGGACAAGTGAGACAGAGTCTGTAGAGGAGATAGTGGCAGTAGATATCTAAGTGTTGTAGTACGATGAGGAGAGGAGAGGACAGAGCTCTCGGAATGGTCTCAATATTTTCATTGAAATATGAGGCTAGGTTCTTAGTTGATAGTGTAGGGGTTGCTATGGGAGGGTTGAGGAGGGGTGAAAGGTTTGGAAAAGCAGCTGCAGTGAGTAAGATAGTGAGTCAATTAGGGAGGTATAAACAAATTGCCTTGCTGTAATGAGACCTCCTGTGGCTCCCCCTCCCCCCACTCTCTCAGTTGAGACCCTGGACTCATATTTTACAGGAAAAATGGAATCATTTGTTGTAAGCTCCCTCTTTCCCCTTTTCCTCATTTCCTATCACTCATATGCCTTCTGCTACTATTTCTTCTTTCACCCCTATCTCACATGATGAGGTGGCTTCACTCTTTGCCAGGGCTAACTCCTCTATATATGCAAGTGATCCCATTCCATCCTGTCTTTCAACAAATGACTCCTCTGTAATCTCTATTCTATCACCTATTTTTAATCTCTCCCTGTCTCCTGGTCCATTCCCTATCATCTACAAAGATGCTCTTGTCTCCTCTATCCTGAAAAAACTCTCCCTCCATCCTTCCATCCCCGATGACTATTGTCCAGAACACACCCTCTAATGGCAGGTGTCTTGCAAGATTCTGTCCTGGGCCATTAGCTTATATGGATTTAATTACCATCTCTATGCTGATACTTCCCCTGTTACTGTAGAGGGCAATATCATCTTCCCAGTCCCTCAGACTCATAACTTAAGAGTGATCTCTATCATCCTCACTATCTCTCAACACCCCCCCCCCCATACCCAATCTGCCACCAAGGCCTGCCAATTTTGCCTTTGCACCATCTCTTCAATGTGCCCCCTTCTCTGCTCTGACACTGACACCACTGGTACAGGCCTTTATCACACCATGCCTGGATTATTGCAATAGCCTGCTGATGCGCCTGCCTGCCCTGAGTCTCTTCCCATTCCAATCCATTCTCCATTCAGCCAATGAAGTGATTTTTCAAAAGTGCAGGTCTTACCAAGTCATCCCCACTCAATAAACTCCAGTGGCTTCCTATTGCCTCCAGGATCAAATATCAAATCCCCATCATTTTTATGATGAGGATCATCTACCCGTGAATTGAAGTAATTTTCTTTTCTTTTCTTTTTTTGGGTGAGGCAATCCAGGTTAAGTGACATGCCCAGGGTCACACAGCTAGTAAGTAAGTGTTATGTGTCTGAGGCCAGATTTGAACTCAGGTCCTCCTGACTCCAGGGCCAGTGCTCTATCCACTGTGCCACCTAGCTGCCCCTGAAATTTTATTTATTTATTTATTTTTTTGGTGAGGCAATCAGGGTCAAGTGACTTGCCCTGAATCGCACAGCTAGTATCATGTGTCTGAGGCCGGATTTAGCAATTTTCAATGAGGATATTAATAGGGAACAAGCAGGCTTTTCCAAAGGATATTCAACAATGGACCACAGCTTTATCATCTCACAATTACCTGAGATGAACGATATAGAGAATGTCAGATCTCATTGGGCATACTGTTTGTTAATTATGAAAAAAGACATTTGACTGAGTAGAACAAAATATGACTTTATAAGCTTGTTTATCGAAAGAAAAGATTCCTTGGAAGTAAAAACAAAAAAAAAACCCTGTTCAATAACCTTTTTATCATAAATGTCAGGCAAAACACAGAATAAACACACACACACACACACACACACACACACACGTCAAAGGTGTTTGCAAGTGTAATAAAAGAGGAAGACATTGCAGAGACTCCTGGAAGAGATCTGTAATCACTAAAAAGAGTCCATTTACACTGGAAAGACTGAGTGGATGAAGACTATCTCTTATCTGGAGTTCAACATTCATTTCAGTGGAAACCTTATAGAGCTTGCCCAACAATATATATATCTGGGTCAGATAGTTCAGAGAGACAATGATGTGGCCCCAGAGTTAGTAAGGAAGAGAAGATCACACTAGATTACTTTTGGGAAATTGTAAAATGCTTTCACTAATACCAAGATTCCTATGAAAGCAAAGGCCCACTTGTTTAATAATAACATTTTTACCAGTGTTACTATATGTTATTGAGACTTGGAAAATTACGGCCTCTGAAGAACTAAAGATGATTATCACACAATGGGTAGTGAAAAAGCACAACATATATTCAAAAGGTAATGGAGAAGAGGAACAGGTGTGAAAGATGTCATCAAAAAATTGTATAACAGGAAGAGAGAATGTACAAGAATGAGGGATGATAGGTACACAGCTAGAGCACTCTACTGTCACCTTGTGATATGTAAAGAAACTGAGTTAGGTCTCCAGTACATTTAGTGGATGCCCTATGGCAAACTTTTGTGAGAACATGGATGAGAAAACAGGATGGGGAGGCATGGATGAATGGTGATCTGTATCGTTGGAGGGAGTTCCCAGATTGATGAGATCACACATGCATTTAAGTGTTTAAGTATGGTTTATTATGTTTATGATTTTCCTCGTACTGAACCAACTCTGCATTCCTGATATAAATCAAACAATCAAATAATCTTTTAAATATATGTTTGTAACCTCTTTGTTAACATATCATTCAATATTCATTAGATATTTGGTCTTTTGTTTTCTATTGTTTAGTCTACAGTTTTCTTTTTCTATTTTGTCTCACCCTGGTTTAGGTATTAAGATCATATTTACGTCCTAGAAGAAAATTGGAAGGATTCCTTCTTTGTCTATTTTTGAAAACAGTTTATGTAATACTGAAATTAATTGTTCTTTGAGTATTTCCTAGAATTTACTTTTAAATCCATCTGCTCCAGGGGTTTTTCTTCTGAAAATTTTTTATGGCTTATTCAATTTCCTTTTCTGAAAATGGGCCATTTAAATTATGTATTTTTTACTCTATTCTTCTGGGCATTTTATTTTTTGTAAACATTAATCCATTTCAATACTGTGGCATATAATTGGGTAAAATAGTTTCTAATAATTTTTTCTTTACTTGTGAATTCTCCTTATTTTCTTTCCAATATTGGCATTTTGGGTTTCCTTTTTAAAAAAATTCAGATTAGATAATACTTTTTCTATCTTAATAGTTAAAAAAACCCCAACCTCCTAGTTTAATCTATCAATTCAATGTTTTTCATTTTAAATTTGGTTAAGCTCTTCTTTGATTTTCAGAGTTTCTATTTTTTAACTGGAGTTTTCTGAATTATTGTTTTTCAGTTTTTAAAAAATTGCATGCTTAATTCACTGATCTATTCTTTCTCCCTTTTATTGATGAAAGTACTAAATGAGACAAATTTTCCTCCTTTGATTTGGCTGCATTGCAAAATTTTGGTATGCTATGTTATTTTGTTATTTTCTTTGATAAAATGATCTACTGTTTCTATGATTTGGTCTTTGGCCCACCAATTAAGGTTAAATTAGTTTATTTAAATTTGAATTCTTTCTTTTTTTTGCTGCTTTTTGGTGAGGCAATTGAGGTTAAGTGATTTGCCCAGGGTCACACAGCTTCTATGTGTCAAGGATCTGAGGCTGGATTTGAACTCAGGTTCTCCTGACTCCAGGTCCAGTACCCTATCCACTGCGTCACCTAGCTGCCTAAATTTGAATTATTTCTTTCAAGGTTCTTATTGATTATAATTTTTATATAGTATTATGGTCAGTAAATGATACATTTAATAGTATTTCTGCTCTTCTGCATTTGTTTTTGAGGTTTTTATGCTTTAGGTCCTAGGACATGGCCAATTTTTGTAAAGATGCCATGTCCAGCTGAGAATATGTATAGTTCTTTCTGTTTTCATTCAGTAATTACAGAGAACCATCATATCTAACTTTTACAAATTTGTATCCAGGTCTTTAACTTGTTTGTCTTTTTGTTAGATTTGTCTAGGTCTGAGAGGGTTATATTGAGGCCACCGACTATTATAATTTTGCCATCGATTTCTCCCTATATTAATTAACTTTTACTTTAAGTACATAGATGCTATGCCATTTGGTGAATATTTTAAAAGAACTGATAATACTTCATTGCCTATGATGCCTTTAAGCATAATGTAATTTCCCTGTTCATCTCTTTTAATTATGCTTATTTTTTTACTTTTGTTGTATCCGGGATCATGATTGTTACCCCTGTTTTTTTTTAGTTTATTTGAAACATTTTGCTCCAGCTCCTCATGGTTTCTAGTAAACAACATATTTCTATATCTTGCTTTTTAATCCATTCTGCTATTTTCTTCTGTTTTATCAGTAGGATTATCATGTTCATATTCACAGTTATGATAGTTGTGTATTTTATATACACTCATGATATACATCACACACATATATGTATATGTCTTTGTAATATATAATCATATGTATACAATATTTATACATACATACATACATACATACATATACATTTTATATTCTCTCTTTGCTCTTCTGCCCTGTTCTCTACATGGAAGGACCTGGTGAAATAGAAGGGATATGATTAATACTAATTATCTGTAACTGAAGTAATCTTTCCACTAGACTATCTGTCCTCTCTTTCTTTCACAATGATCTTGATCACTGGTTCTTATCCATTCTCTTTTCTTTTCCTCTTTTCCTTTTTATTCTCTGTTTATGATCAATCGTCCATCCCCTTCTTCATTTCTTCCTTAGTGTATACTACTTTTTCTCTCCCTTTTCTTTCATCTCTTAAGACCATCAACACAGGACAGTATTTAATTTTTGTCTTTTGTTTGTCTTATTTAATTCTCCCAGGGAACCTTGAAAACATCAGCATTCTGAAGAGTCCCTTTTATCTTCTCTTCCATTACAATGCAAGTACTTTATGACTATTTAGCCCCTTCCAAATGCTCAACTATATTTTTCTTAATTGGGTTTCTCTTGACTCCTATGTTTGTATTTCAAAGTTTCTCTTAGCTCAGTCCTTTCACTAGGAGTACTTGAAAGTTTTCTACTCTATTAAAGGAAATTTTATTTCCTCTCAACCCTGCTGGAGGATTACACTCAGTTTTGCAGGATAAGTTATTCTTGGCAGCAAGTCTTTATCTTTTGCCCTTTGGAATATTTTATTCTAAGATTTTCTCTCCTTGTATTGCTGCCAAGTCTTGTGTGATCCTGACTATGGTTTCTTCCTGGCTGCTTGAAGCATTTTCCCCTTTGACCTAGAAGCTCTGGATTTTGGCTGTCACCTTCTTTGGAGCTGGATTTTGGGGTTTCTTTCAGGTGACTTGTAGTGTCTTTCTGTTTTTAGTTTGCCCTCTGGTTCTGCTAAGTCCGTGCAGTTTTTATTCATTATTTTTTCAAATGTGCTGTGCTATTCAAATTTTTTTCTTGGTTATGATTTTTAGGGATTCCAGTGACTCTTAAATTCTCTTACCTATTTCTTAGATAAGGGTAGCTAGGTGTTACAATGGATAGAGTGCCGGGCCTGGAGTCAGGAAGATTCATTTTCCTGAGTTCAAATCTGGCCTCAGATACTTGTTAGTTGTGTGACCCTGGGCAAGTCACTTAACCCTGTTTGCCTCAGTTTCCTCATCTGTAAAATGAGCTGGAGAAAGAAATGGCAAACCACTCCAGTACCTTGGCCAAGAAAACCCCAAATGAGGGCATAAAGAGTTGGACACTACTTAAATGATTGAACAACAAGTTTCCTAGATGGGTTATTTTTAGTTATAGATATTTTATATTATTTTCTACTTTTCAATCTTGATTTTGTTCTAATGTTTCTTGTTATCTCACAATTGTTGAGGGTTTTTTGATGTGACACTTGGACAACTTTCATTCTCCTCCTGCCTCCGCTTATGAGTTTCTGGACTCTACCACACTGCCTCAGCTGCCATCTCTTCCTGCAACTTCCCTTAGCACTTACTGCTTCCTCACTTTGGAACAACTGTCTGCGTTGCTGGCCCATTTCTCCTAATGGTGAGTTCCTTTCAGGGCCTCCACTTTGGGGACAGGCCCAGGCCAGCCAAACTTCAGTCTCTTCCTGGCTCTGCTTCTGACTTTCTAGACTTTGACACCATCTCCTTGCTGCATGGGTAGGTACCTTCCTTTCTAACCTCCCGTCCTGCCTAGTCTCTTCTAGCTCCCTTTATGTGCTATCTTCACCTACTAGAATGTAAGTTCCTTGAGGGCATGGCCTGTTTTTCTTTTTGCTAGTATTAGTATTCCTAGCACTTAGCACAGTGCTTGGCATATAAGTGCTTAATAAATGCTTACTGCCTTGAGCTCCATGATTGCTGGAGTAAATGTGGGACAGTTAGGTTCCTCTGTGCCTTTTCACAATGCTATTACTAACCAGAACTCTGTCATCCTTTATTTTTAACTTGGGTTCTTTACCTGATTCTACTTATAGTTAAAATAAATACATCCTTGTGAAGTAAGGAAAATTTAAGAATACTGGAATTTTTAAAATAGAAAACTAGGTCAGTTTTGTATTCTCAAATCTTAGAAAAAGAAAATTTGAACAATCTGACGGTTGTTCTTTTCCTATGTATATCCTAGTCATACTACAAGCCCAGGAGGCTAGCTCAGGAATGTTAGCAAGCAAGGGAGAGACAGTTTTGTGTAGCAGAAAAGACACTGTTCTGGGAGTTTGGAGATCTGGGTTAGTCTGGCCCTTCTGTTAACTAGTCAGATGGTCTTGAACAAATCATTTCACTTCTCTCGGCCTCAATTTTCACATGTTAAATTAGCAGCATGAACAAGATAATTTCTAAGGCTCCTTTCAGCTCTAAAACTGATTTTGTGAAGCTATTTTAACCATCCTGTAAGGTTACCAGAGCAGACATCATCATTTTAAACTGCTTGATGTGAAAATAAGTTTTATTTTCTTTAAGGTCTCTTTGAATTTTCATATTCTACGAATCCTTTTGGTTCTTTTCATAATAATTCACATTTATATTGTACTCTAAGGTTTGCAAAGTGCTTTCCTCAAACCATCCCTGTGAGGTAGGTTTTACAAATAAGGAAAGCTGGGGTTCTGAGTGATCAGGTGACTTGCCCTTGAGTGCACACCTCACAAACGTCTGAGGCAAGGTTCTTCTGATCCAAGTCTGGCACTACACATGTTATGCTACGTTGCTCCTTACACATCTGCTTTAATCTGTACTGGGTTAATACAGACATACACAAGTCTGACACATAACTCCAAGTGCTTTTCTGTTTTTCCTTTTTTTTTGGGGGTGGGAGGATTGGGATTGGATTTTCCTGTCTCACTCAGGCTGGAAGTATAGCAGTCATCCCAGACTCAATCTCCCTGCCGATCAGCACACAAGCTTTGACCTGCTCCTTTTCCACTCTGGGCTGGTTCTCCCTTCCTCAGGTAGCCTGGTGGGCCCCCACTCCTGGGGGCTTATCATATTGGTGCTGGACTTAGTGCAGACACCCGGCTGGTGTTAGTTATACTACAGCTCAGGACTCATTAGCTCAAATCTTTATCTCCCCCTACTTTTCAAGTATTCTATTCCAGTTATGTGCTCTGTGCTACGGCCAAACTGGCCTATCCACAGTTTTCCAAACTCATCCTGCCTTTCTGTGTCTCTATCCCTCTGTTTATACCATTCTTTATGAGTGGAAAACACTGCTACCTCCGTCACTGTTGAAACCCTAATCTTCTTTTAAGTCCTAGCTCAAATGCTGCCTCCTCCATGAGACCTTTCCAGATCCCCGTAACCAGTTCTGATCTTTCACTCCTCTATTAATATAATAATAACAATGATAATAACACAAACTTAAGATACTTTACACATGAGTTTTTATGGATGCCTTTTGTTTTTTAGATTCATCATTTCAAGGTATATGCACTGTCATAGAATGCTCCTTTGAAAAACGAAAAATAGTGACATTTGACAGCATATGTAACATTTTCTACTTATGTACATTTAAGTTTTGCAGTTTTCTCATATCAACTCTGTCAACAATACTCTCATTTTATACTTACAGAGAAAAGTAAAGTGACTTGCTTAGTAGGGTCATATAGCATACTGTGAGGCCCCCTGATAGAGACCATGATATTGTTATTACCTCTCTTAAGCTATATAGCATACTTAAATGCTTATTTCTCCAATTATAGTATAAAATTCTTAAAGGCAGAGACTGTGTCTTATATATCTTTGCATTCTTCTTAGTCCCTAGCACAGTTAATACATTGATTCTTATCTTAATCCTAATGCTAGTTGACTTCCAACAATTCACAGAATCTTAAGTGTTGTAAAAGTGCTTAGAGTCTATCTAGTCTAATTGATACCTTAACTAGAATTCCCTCTATAATCAGGGATTCTTAATCTGATGGCTATGAACTTGTGTGTGTGTGTGTGTGTGTGTGTGTGTGTGTGTGTGTGTATGTGTGTTTTAATACATAGGTAATATAAGTGATTTTCTTGGTAGTTTTATGTATTTTATGCATTTAAAAACATTATTACTAGAAGGGGTTCCTCAGCTTCATCAAACTGACAAAGAGATCCAAGACACACAAAAAGGGTTAAGAATCCCTGCTCTACATCATCGCTGAAAAATGGTTATGCAGCCTTAGTTTGGGAATCTTCAGTGGAAATGGCTGGGGTAAGACCCAGTGCCTCCTGAGGGGTCCTATTCCACTTCAGGATAGCTCTAATTTATTGTGAGGACTTTTTCCCTCAAAACAAGCCCAAATTTGGCTTTTTGCAACTTCCTTTGATGATGGTTCTGCTTTCTGGGTGAAGCAGTACAAGTTGCATCCTCCTTCCATGTTAACTCCTTGTTCCTCTTATGACTTCTTTTCTCCATGCCAAGGTTATTCAGCAAGTCCTCATATGGCAAGACGATGTACCAATTCAACTGGGCTCTTTCTGCAGCAAGGTCACCATTCTACTTCTTCCCAGTCGATTCACTACCTTATTCTCCATAGTGGCTGTTCCAGGCCTTCTTGTCTCTCCTTAAAGCATATCATGGCAGCTCCTACCCACATGCTGTCTGCTGAGAACCTCATATTTCACTAGAGTAACTAAAACCATTTGACAAAAACTTCCTTTCTCCCCTTAACATCTCCTATCACTCATATATTCTGCTTAACTCTCTCCTCATTTACTCTCACATCAGATGTAGAGGTGGCCCTTCTCATTGTAAAGGCAAAGACTTCTACACATCCCCTTGATCTCATCCCCTCACTCTTTTCAGCAGATTACTCCTACTCTCATCCTCACTCTATCTTTTATCTTCAGTTTCTCCCTATCTTCTGGCTGTAGTCATGCTGCCTATGAACACATCCATGCCTTCCCTTTCCACCATCCCTGCTAGCAGTTGGTCCCTGTCTTTCCTGTGTAATCCAGCCCCAGACACGTAGTAGCAGTGCGACCCTGGGTAAGTCACTTCACCTCTGTTTGGCTTGGTTTTCTCAACCATAAAATGGGGATAAATAATATCACCTACCTTACACAGTTGTTGTGAGGATTAAATGAGAAAATATTTTTTAAAAGTGCTTAGCACAGTGCCTGGCACATAGTAGGAACTATATAAATGTTTATTGCTTCCCTCCCCCCATTCCTTCTTAGCTAACCTCCTTGAGAAATTGGTCTACACTAAATGCCTCCACTTGTTTTGCTCTCACTCTCTTCTGAATTCTTTGTGAGCTGGATTCTGATTTCATCATTCAATTGAAACTGCTTTCTCCAAATTTACCAATGATCTAACAGCTTTTTCTCACTCTTTATCCTTCTTGACCTCTCTGCAGCATTTGTTCTGTTGATCATTTGCTCCTCCTGGATACCCTCTCCTTTCTAGGTTTTTGTGACACTCCTGTCTCCTGGTTCTCTTCTTACCTGTATGGCTGCTCTTTCTCATTCTCCACAGGTTCCTTATCCATGTCATGTCTATTGGTGTTCCCCAGTGCCCCATTCTGGACCCTATTCTCTTTTCCTTCTATTGTCTCACTTGGTGATCTCAATAGCTCCAATTGGTTTAATTATTATGATTCCTAGGTGTATATATCCAGTGCTAGTCTCTCTCCTGACCTAGTCACGAATCATCACTTGCCTTTTGGACATCTTGAACTGGAAATCCTTTAGACATCTCAAATTCAACATGTATAAAACCGAACTCATTATCTTCCCCCAAAACTTTCCCCTCTTCCCAACTTCTCTATCACTACTGAGGCTGCTACCATCTTCCAGTCACACAGGCTTATTGTAACTCTTGTTTTTCTCAACTTTTCACTCTTCCCTACATGTCCAATCTGTTGTCAAATCTTGTTTCTGCCTTTATAATATCTCTCATATATGCCCCCTTCACTCTACTCACACAGCTACCCCTCTAGTGCAGGTCCTCATCACCTACTGCCTAGACTATTGCAACAGCCTTCTAATTGGTCTCCGTACCTCAAATCTCTTCTGTCTCCAATTCATCTTCCACTCAGTTGCCAAAGCATTTTTAGCTATAGTTCTGCCCATGTGGGGGTCCTCTCACTCAACTCAATAAACTACTAGCCTATTTTCTGAAATCTGATATAAAATCCCCCGGGCATTTAAAGCTCTTTACAACCTGGTCCATTCTTATCTTTCCAGTCCTCTTACTTTTTTTTTCCCACCCTTTCCACATACTCTATGGTTCAGCTACACTGCCTTATGTGCTATTTCTCACACATAACAGTTCATCTCCCATAATGCTCTGAATTTCCCCTATGCCTGGAATACTCCCCTCTTACCTCCACTTCCTGGCTTCCTTCAAGACTCAGCTCAAATTCCACATTCTTCAGGAGGCCTTTCCTAGTCCTCCCAGCTGCTATTACCTTCCTCTCTGAGATTACCTTCCATCCACTCATAGTATGTATCTTGCATATAGCGATTTACTTGTTAGAATATGATCTTCCTGATGGTAGGGACTGTTTTTACCTTTCTTTGTATCCCCAATGCTTAGCATAGTGTTTTAATACATGACAAATTATTAAGAAATACTTTCTGATTGATTGTTTACCCTCCTTTGGTGTCAGACACTAAACACATTACTCTAGACATAGTCTGACCAAGACAGACTATAACAGTATTATCTATTATCACCTTCCTAGTCCCAGACATCATGCCTTTCAATGTAGTCAAAGATTACATTAGATTTTTTTTTAAGCTGTTATATCACATACTACTACTCTTGGAAGTCCACTAAATCCCCCAGATCTTTTTCAGGTGAACTGTTGTCTACTAATCCTCCATCTTACATTTGTGAAATGGATATTTTCAAACCTAAGTGTAAGGCTTTACATTTATCCTCATTAAATTTTATCTCATCATAGGATCAAGAATTTGAAGCTGGAAGGGACCTCAGAGAATATCTTGAGAACATCTAGACCAACCCCTCTATTTTACAGATAAGAAAATTGAGGCCCAAATGAAAGCTATCTATAGTCACATGAAAAAATGTTCTAAATCAGTACTGATTAGAGAAATGCAAATCAAAACAACTCTGAGGTATCACATCACACCTATCAGATTGGCTAACATGACAAAACAGCAAAATGATAGATGTTGGAGAAGATGTGGAAAAATTGGAACACTAATGCATTATTGGTGGAGTTGTGAACACATCTAACCATTCTGGAGAGCAATTTGGAACTATGCCCAAAGGGCTATAAAATTGTGCATACCCTTTGACCCAGCAATTCTACTTCCAGGTCTATATCCCAAAGAGATCATAAAAATGGGAAAAGGACATATATGTACAAAAATATTTATAGTAGCTCTTTTGGTGGTGGCAAAGAATTGGAAACTGAGGGGATGTCCATCAATTAGGGCATGGCTAAAGAAGTTGTGGTATATGAATGTAACAGAATACTATTGTGCTATATGAAATGATGAGCAGGAAGACTTCAGAAAAACGTGGAAAGACTTACATGAACTGATACACAGTGAAATAAACAGAACCAGGAGAACATTGTACACAGTAACAGCCATATTGTGTGATGACTGGCTTTGATAGACTTATCTTTTCTTAGCAACACGAGGATCTAAGACAACTCCAAAAGATTTTTGATGGAAAATGCTATCCTCATCCAGAGAAAGAACTTAGAAGTCTAAATGCAGATGGGAGCATACTATTTGTTTTCCTTTTCTTTTGTTGTTTTGTTCTACTTCTTCTTTCTTCTTTTAGTTCTAATTCTTCTTTACATCATGACTAATGTGAAAATACGTTTAATATGAATATATAAGTAGAGCCTATATCAGACTGCACACCATCTTGGGGAGGGGGAAAAAAAGAAGGGGAGAGAAAATTTAAAACTCAAAAATTTATGGAAGTGAATGTTGAAAACTAAAAATAAATTCATTATAAAAAAAGTAAAATAAGATCTCTGCATTAGCAGTAAAGTGTTATTAAAAAAAAAGAAAAGAAAAAGAAAATTGAGGCCCAGAAACATGAAGTGACTTACTCAAGATTATACAGGTTTTACATAGCAGAGCTAGGACCTCTGTCTCTAAATCCAGCACATTGCCATTATATCATATTGGTTATGTTATATTCAGCCCAATATTCTGGTCTGTCAAGATCTTTTTGAATGCTATCATCTAATATATTAGTTATCTCTCCCAGCTTTGCGTCATCTGCAAATTTGATATGTGTGGCATCTATGCCTTTATCTAAGTCAATGACAGGAATGTTACCAACAAAAGACCAAGCACTAATCCCTGGGGTACTCTACTGGAAGCCATCATCCAAGCTAACAAAGACTTTTTAAAAATTAAATTAAAATTTTTACAATTATCAACTCACTTTTATAATTGTCAATTACTGTTGTTTGCTCTCTAACCTCTCCCTCAAAAGAAAAACAAAAGCCTTGTAACAAATATGCAGAGTTAAGCACAAAAAAAAATTCTCACACTGGCCATATACAAAAATGTGGTATATTTATCCATCATTTTTTTGTCAGGAGGTGGGTAGCACTGATGGAATTATTAATAGTTATTCTGAGTCTAACCAGTTTTGAATCTTTCTAATTGTACTATTGTTTAACACACATTTCTCTTTTCCATAAGAATAACATAACAAAGCATTTGTCAAATGCTTTGCAAAAATGTAAGGAAAGTATATCTACAGCATTCTTTGACCTTCCAGTTTAGTTGCCTGGTCAAAGAGGGAAATGCCAATAGCCTGGCATGACTTGTTCTTAGAGAAACCAAGATAGCCCTTTGTTATGATCACTTCTTTTTTACTAACCATTTCTTTCCAGCCCAAAGATTGTTCTCATTAGAGAAAACAGATGCAATTTAAGAGTGGGGTAGATATGCCTTCTCTCCTCTACTCTCAGATCTTTGTCCCATCACCATGTGTGCAGAGAGCCTTTGCTTTCTTTGCCCTTCCTCTTTTTCACAAGAGACCTCAAATGACAACAGCCATAAGACCTCTCCTGGTTGACCTGGGCTTTCCTTGCCAGCCCTAGTTCATTTGGAATTTTAGCATTCTTGACAGCTATTTTTAGAAGATCTGTGCCGTGCTTTTATATTCATCTTCTGACACCTCACTTCTGAAAATGTCTTTTACAATCTAATTGTGTTGATTAGACATAATCCCATTTTTACTTCAGACAACTCCCATTTTAACTCTTGGGTGGAAATGTTTCTCTTTGTCTTCGTATTTTCATTCTTGATCCCTTCCTATCCCTGGCTGGCTACCACAATAGAACTTTAGGCTATAGAATCCTCCTTATCTTTTCCTGAAACACTTTAAAGCTGCTTTCCAAAAATTTAGGATGCAAGTCAAGACTATGCCTAGCTTTTGTTTCTTTCTCAATTACAAATTCTAAGATGGAATGATCACTTCCTACTAGGTTTTCATCATTTTTACCCTAGCAACCAGTTCATTTCCTTGGTGAGAATCATATCAGGGCAGATTTTTCCCCTTGTTGATTCCTTTACCTTTTGAAAAATGAAATTATCATTGAGACAAGTCAGGAGATTATTATCTACTCTGCTTTTGACACAGAGAGAGCTCTCTCGACTATGCTGATAATGGGAGCTCTTCGTTACTTCTGTGTGATGACTCTGCCAGTCTTGGAACCTATTTCCTGAGCTTCTTTTCTTTCCTTTGCCTAGGTAATCTTCAATGACAACTGATATCTCCATTGATCTTTGCCAAAATTCTCTTTATCAAACTTCCCCCCTCCAATTCTAGACTTATTTACATACGTAAATCTTATTAATATACAATCCTACCCTGTCAGCCCTTCCCTTTTTATGCCCTTTTTCTTCTTAACTATTAAATCCCTCCAGAGGCACGTTTCAATCACAGGTCTCATTCTCCCAGATCTCAGTGATATCTATGAAGTCCAATTTGCCTCTCTGTATTGAGACCTCTAGTACATCTTGCTGGGTACCCCTAGTTTGTGCATTTGTGCAGAGGCATCTGAGGTAATGGGTTTTATTGGCTCTTTTCATGAACTTTTTCTCTGGTGAACTTTTGGGTATTCTCTACTCCTATTAGTGAGTGAATAAGCATTATATAACACCTACTATATGTACCTACTGTATTCTAGGCACTTTACAAATACTGTCTCATTTGATTCTGAGAAAAATGATTATTTTATTATTATATTAATAACCAATTTTATATATGGGACCCAAAGATCCTCTCTTTTTCTCTTACTCATTCAAAGCCCAGCCTCTCCAGGACATTTGGACTAATGACCCCAATTTATTGATTATATGCTAGCCTAATTAACCAATTGATTATTAATTACCCAGAAACTGGCTTTTCATTTGTCTCAATCCTTACAACAACCCTAGGGGTAGTTGTTTTATGTGCCACATTTTACAGTTAAGAAAACTGAAGCAAATGGAAGTTAAGTGATTTGTCCAGCACCACCCAGTAAGTGTCTGAGGCTGGATTTGAAATCAGGTCTTCATGATTTCAAGTTCTGTGCTCTATTCACTGCATTATCTTTCTGCCTATATCACAGGTTGTAATTAAGCTTATATTAGCATAAAGAACTAAGGTTTCAGCTGTGTTCTAAAATATTAAGAAATAATTAGCGTAATAAGCTGGAGTCCTAAGTCTTATTTAAATCAAAGACCTAATCAGTCTTTCTTGAAGAAGAGACCTAATCACTCTTCTCAGGGAAGAAAGAAGCTTAATTCTCAGAAACATTTTATTGATAGTCTGTGAACAAAAAAGAGTATGAATATCTTTTTTACTTAATGCAATTAAGGAAGGTATCTCTTTGTTCATCTTGGATCAGATTGAAAGAGGAATCTTTAGAGCAGGGTTTCTTAACCAGGGATCAATGAGATCGATGGATAGATTTCAGGGGATTGGTCTGTGAACCTGGATGGGAAAAAAATTACATCTTTATTTCATTAACCTCTTACTGAAATTTAGAATTTCTGTCAATTATTTAAAAAAAAATTCTTCTGAGAGAGGTCCACAGGTTCCTCCAGAATGTACCCAAAGGGTACGTGACCCAAAAGAGGTTAAGAACCTCTTTTTTAGAAAAAGTAGTTACAGAGAGAGTAATGGGCATCAGAAAGAGGTTTTCTTCAAGAGGAAGCATTACTTATGTTCTGGGTAGTAAATAGAAAATCCCAAACTTAAACTACATATCTTCTTATTTTACTTAGCTATGAAATTTTGTCGTTTGTTTCACAATTGCTATAAAATGAAACTGGAAATTGCTTGGGTCAGAAAGCATTACGATTAGCAGCATAAACTCTCCTAGTGTGAACTCCCCTCAAGGCAGAAATGCTTATATAAATTTTGTCTGAACAGTTTTCTTCCATGATCTCTAGTATTTTGTTTGGTGGATATACATGGCAGTTTTCTCCCTTCTCTGTCTTTTCAATGCTTTGTAAGACATTTTTACCAGTCTCTGCAAGGTATACCCCATTCTGGCTAGGAGTCTGTCATCCCAATAAATATTTTAAGTCGTAAATTCCCTTTCTTGGACACATCTACTTAACTAGCCGTTTATTCCCTAAATCTGCTTTTCTCTTTTGAAGCCCTTGTCTGTGATGAACATTGGTGAGGAAAAGACCACCTCTGCCCCAGATCTTCAGTTTCTTGGCAAAATTTTGTAATTTTTTCTTTTTTTGGTTAGGCAATGGGGTTAAGTGACTTGCCCAGAGTCACACAGCTAGTGTTTTGTGTGTGAGATCCGATTTGAACTCAGGTCCTTCTGAATCCAGGGCCGGTGCTCTATCCACTGCGCCACTTAGCTGCCCCAAAACTCTGTAATTTTTTGCAGTGCCTTCTAGGTTGCTTCTGACAGCATCTTATATGCCCACATGAATCACCAGAAGTGAGTGGCAGTCATCTGCATTGAGAAGTCCTGGGAGGTTCTCAGCCCTATCACATATACATGTGGCAGCTGGGTGGTACAGTGAGTAAAGCACTGGACTTGGACTCAGGAAGACCTAATAGCAAATCTAGCCTCTAACACTTACTAGCTGTGTGAACTTGACAAATCATTTAACCTGTTTGTCTCGGTTTCCTTATCTATAAAATGGGGATAACAATTGCACCTACCTCCCAGGGTTGAGACAACTTCACAGGTAAAAGACGGGGTAGGTAAGGCTATACAGCAGTTCATCTGAACAATATTTGAGGGTTTTTGTAGATCACAGGCTTAATATTCTTGATGACTCAATTAAAAACACTATACTCTGCTATCTATAATCATATGAAAAAATGCTCTAAATCACTAATGATTAGAGAAATGCAAATCAGAAAGACTCTGAGGTACCACATTACACCTATCAGATTGGTTAATATGACAAAACAAGAAAATGATAAATGTTGGAGAAGATATGGGAAAATTGGAACTCTAATGCATCATCAGTAGAGTTGTGAACTGATCCAGCCATTCTGGAGAGCAATTTGGAACTATGCCCAAAGGGCTATAAAATTGTGCATATCCTTTGACCCAGCAATACCACTTCTAGGTCTATATCCCAAAGAGATCATAAAAACAGGAGAAAGACCCACGTATAAAAAATTTATATAGCAGCTCTTTGTGTGGTGGCAAAGAATTGGAAACTGAGGGGATGCCCAATTGAGGAATGGCTGAACAAGTTGTGGTATATGAATGTAACGGAATACTACTGTGCTATATGAAATGATGAGCAGGCAGACTTCAGGAAAATCTGTTAAGACTTATATGAACTGATGTTAAGTGAAATAAGCAGAACCAGGAGAACATTGGATTGTAATAGCTGCATTATGTAATGACTGACTTTGATAGACTTAGCTCTTCTCAGACAACTCCAAAAGACTCATGATGGAAAATGCTATCCACATCCAGAAAAAGAACCATGGAGTCTGAATGCAGATGGAAGCATACTATTTGTTCTCCTTTTTGTTCATTGCTTTGTTTTATTTCTTCTTTCTCGTGGTTCTAATTCTTCTATACATCATACCTAGTGTGAAAATATGCTTAATATGAATGTATAAGCAGAGTCTATATCATATTACATGCCATTTTGGGGAGGGGGAAAATTTAAAACTCAAAATCTTATGTAAATGAATGTTGAAAACTAAAAATAAATAATTATTAAAAAAAATCAAAACAGTACACTCTCACATCAGCAACAAGATGATAGACTAGACATTTTCTGTGATCCCCATGACCTTTCAAACCTGTTCAAAATAGAGAGATTATGTGCCAAAGATAAAGTAACTTCAGCTTTCTCAGTGGTCTAGAACAATCAATATCCAAAAGAAGGTAAAAACAAAAACCAAAACTAAACAAAAAAACAAAACAAACAAACAAAAAAATCCCAAACCCAAAAACTGATGATCACTGACTCTGAGTTCACTTAGCACCCTTCTTCCATCTCTCATTCTATTGGAAGCAAGGCTGCATTAGCAGACCCAAGGACATGATCCTACACCCTAGTACTACCTCCCTCTTTTCAGTACTATGGAGACCCTGGCCCCAGGCTGTGGCAATTGCTCAGGCTTCAAAAGCCAGCTTGGTCATAGCCCTGCAGAAGCAAAAACCTGCTGGGTCTGCAACCTGGAAGCACCAGTGCTGCAAAGCTCTGAGAACAGGCTCTGAATGGCTAGTGCAAAGCCAGAGAACTGAAGAACAGAGGGAGTGGGATAGGTCACCAGGACAGTACACCATGCATGTGGCAGGCTATGCAGCATTCTACCAAGCTTCAGAAAAAGAGCATACCACCCAGCTGTGGTCATTTTTGACTACCCAAAAGTTGTGGCAGAGACCTAGGCTGGTGAGCTGTGAATTGCCCAGTGTTGGAGAAGGCTGAGATATTTGAGATCTAGCCCCCAGTGAAACCACAATTGGAGGGGAGGAAGTCAGGAAGTAAGTATAAGCAAATAAAGGAGAAAAAAAAGACTGGAAGTACTAAAGATTTCAGGAAGAAGAAAACTCAAAGTCCTTGAACATAAATCAACAGGAAAAACAGTAACAACAGAAAAGATATATATCCTCTAGAGCTAAATGAACCCAGGCATCTATGAATAAACACTGCAAAATAAAGGAAAATGATCCAATACTTGATGAGACAGAGGCCCCTGTGCAAGTTGAGGAGAACATGGAACTACAACATGCTGTTCCTGAGTGGTTTAAAAGAGAAATGAGAATTATGAGAGCTGCATTTATGTCCTGTACAGCAAAAATAACGAACAGAATAGGAAAACTTGAATCTGCAATGGCAAGGCTCACCAAAGAAACAAAAGAAACTGCAAATACACAGAAGGGAAGAATAACCTAGAAGAAGAGAAGCAAAAAAACAATAATATCAAAAGAAAGTATGTTCACTATGCAACCAAAACATACTGATCTTGGAGACAGGATACACAGAAACAACCTAAGGACTACTGATTTCCTAGAAGAACATGACAGGACAAAAATCCTTAACATCATAATGAAGGAAATAGTGAAAGAGAACTGTCCAGAACTTCTGAACACAGAAAATGAAATTCCAATGGAAAGAATTCACAGATGGCCTCCAGAAAAAAAACCAAAGGCTGCAAACTCTAAGATACATAGTAGTTAAATTTAACAATTCAATTCAGAAACAAATTCTGCAAGTCATCAGGAGAAAGACTTTCAAATACATTAGAATAATGAAAGATTATTCTGCACTCACTAGAAAAAGGAGGAGGGAATGAAATAATATGTTCCAAAGACCTCAGGATGCTGCCCAGGTTGACATATCATCCAAATCTGAGTTTAACCATATAGGACAAAAAAAATGGATGTTCAATAATAAAGAAGAATTTGAAACATTTTAGAAAGAAAACCAGAATTGAAGAGATTATTTGCTTCTCAAACACTCCAAACAACAGGAATGAACGAGTGAAAGAATGAGCATGTGAGGACAGCAACAGCAACAGCAACAGATTGACAATAGAAAGACTATTAAGAAACTTTTCTCTAAATGTACAAAAGGAGACGGGGGTGATGACAGAAATCTGTCTGGTAGAGGTAACAGTGAAAAGGTGGACGGAAGGAATTATAGACAGAACCTGCTGACACCTTTCCTCCAGATGAATCAATACTTCTTTTGTGGGATTATATTACAAGACAGGAGAGTACTCTGCAGTTTCCCCTTAAGCTGTATAAATGAGCAAAAATGACAAAAAATGGCAACAGTCAATGTTGGAGGGATTGTGGAGTGATAGGTACACTAATACATTGTTGGTATAGCTGTGAAATGGTGCAACCATTTTGGAAAGCCTTTGGAATTATGCAAACGAAATGACTAAAATATATACTCTTTGAACCAGAGACTCCATTACTGGGCTTATTCTCCAGGAAAGCTATCCATAAGAAGAAAGTCCTCAGATAAACCAAAATATTTATAGCAGCACTTTTTGTGACAGTTAAGAATTGGAAAAAAAAGTAGATAGCCATTAACTAAGTAATGGCTAAACAAATTGTGGTGTATGAATGTAATGGAGTACTACTATGCTGTAAGAAATAATAGGTGTGATGGACACAGAGAAACATAGAAAAATCTATATGAAAAGATGCAGATTGAAGTAAGTAGAGCCAAGAAAACAATATACACAATAACTACGACAATGTAAATGGAAAGAACAACAACACATCAAAAAATCAAAAGTGAATGTAACAAAATTATAAAGATCAAGCAGGACTGAAATGAAGAGAGCAGAAGACACCACCAACCTACCCCATTGTGGAGGGGGGAGGTCCCCAGGTGCTACAGGTGCTGCACATGTTTTCGGACTTTTTCAATGTATTGATTAGTTGTGCTGACTTTTTCTCCTTTCTTAAAAAAAATACTATTTGTCATATGGGATGACTCTCTGGGAGGGGGAGGAGGAGGGATTCTTGGGATAACTGTAAAGATATAAGAAACAGAAATCAATAAAAACTTATTAAAAAAACACTCTATTCAGGTCAGTGCAAAATTTGCACTGCTCTCCTCACTCACTGGAAATGATAGCCCCAGTCTGTTATTCTTGCTAGTGACTCCTTTGCAGAACTACTGTGATGAATTGCTTCTGTGTGTGGGGAGGATCTTCAAATGTGGAAACCTCCTCCCCCATCTACCTTGTGAGTGTTTCTTTAGCCCCTCCCTGCCCAGTTATCTCTAATTTTCCTTCCCATTTTTGTCCTAACCTTTTGTCTTATAAACTACCTTCTTGCTCGTAGCTTCTTAGAGCTCTGTTCTTCTCCTTCGCTTCCCTCCCCAAGCATCCTCCTCCTTATCCTCAGGTCTTTCCTCGAATCTTCTCCCTTCAGTTCTGGGCTTTTTCTCTCTTCAGCCTGAGTCCTTCTCTTCTCCTTCTTCAATCTCTCTTCAATTCTTCCTCCCCAAATATGATCATCTTCACAATTCTATACTGCCTCCTCCTTCTATTCCTTCTCCCATGTAACATTTTTCTATAGATGCTGGAAGTAGTGTTATCATGGCTAGCAAAGTAATCCCTTGTTGATACTGACATAAATTAGTCAAGAAGCATTTATAAAGCACCTGCTATGTACCAGACACTATGCTCGCAGTGGGGTATACAAATATGAAGGTGAGACAGTTTCTGCTCTCAAAGGGTTTATGATCTATTGCATCATCTGGATACATACGTGGGTTCTATTCCTTTGTGGTCCGTCAGCTTCCATATTCTGAAGACACTTCCCACAGAGATCCTAAACTTCTCTGAGCAAGGGTGGAATGAGCTGCATCTTCCCACAGTGACCACTAAACACTCATTCAACTGTGATCGAATGACTCTTTGCCCTTGCGATTCTTCATTAACAACCTGTAGTTATAAGTTATGCTCCCTCTGTTTTGGAAGCCCTGAGGTCAGTTACTGAGCCAGCATTAGAAGCATCAATGCTACCAGCTGCCTATGTGGCAGCTGTTCTGTGCCATACCAAGATGGCCACCTCTCTAGTCACTGAAATAGATGTAACATGACTTAAAAAGTAACATGACAAGAACTATGTAGGCATGAGGAAAAAGCTTTTTTTCCCTCTTCCCCAAAACTCCTGGCTTTTGTTCACTGATAAATTGCTTATAAATTATAGATTATGATTACTTATTATAATGCAGATGACTCTTCAGATGCAGACTTACATTGTGGACTAAATTTTTATGATACGGGTAATTATTGCATATTTTATCACTGGTCCTTTTGTACGAAGAGGTACAGGGGTAGCTAGGTGGCATGGTGGAAAGCAGGCTTGACCTGGGGTCAAAAAGACTTGGGTTCAAATCCTACCTGACACTGACTAGTTGTGTCATCCTGGGCAAGTCACTTAACCTCTCTCTGCTTCAGTTTCTTAATCTCTAAAACAGGGACAATAGTAACATCTACCTAACAGGGTTGTTGTGAGGGTCTAATGTAATAACAAACCTTAAAGCACTATGTAAATACTAGCTATTATTATTAATTTTTTTAGTATTTTATTTTCCCCCAATTACATATAAAAATAATTGTCAACGTTCTTTTTTTAAAAACTGAGTTCCAAATTCTCTCTTTCCCTTCCCACCCCCCTCACTGAGAGGGCAAGCAATTTGATACAGGTTATACATGTGTAGTCATACAAAACACATTTCCATAGTAGTCATAAAATAAAACACAGATCAAAATAAAAACCCAAGAAAACTAAGCAAAGTAAAAAAAGTATGGTTCAATCTGTATTCAGACTCCATCAGTTCTGTCTCTAGGGATGGATAGCATTTTTCATCATAAGTCCTTTAGAATTGTCTTGGATCATTGTATTGCTGAGAATGCTAGCTATTATTATTAAAGGGTAAATTAATTTACTGCTCAGGAATTTTTACAGGGCTCCCAGAGCAGGGTTAATTAACACTGTCACATATTCATATTGACATTGTACTAGCATAAAAACATTATAACATAATACTATTCACATGTGTATGGACTATTAATGAAAACTGGTTGCTTATTCAGTGAAGTCTAAAACACAGAGAGGACAAAGTTCTTGAGCTGCAGATTTGTGAAGTGACAGAATGAGGACATGAAATCCCTGTCATGATGAGGTTAAGCATCAGAGAACATAGAAAAGAATTAGAAAACAGACACATCTGTCAAGTCTTCCCAACTGAGCTGGGGACATCTGTAGTTACTGCCACCATTTCCTTGTAGCACAACTTGGAAAAAAAAAAAGGATGCAAAAATAGAAATGGTACACTCAACTATTAGCATTTGAGGCAAAATTGAACATAGCAACCTGCACAATTACTGACGTAGAAGAGAAAATGGTTTTCTAGGGCAGATATCTCTAATGGACGTTGTGCCAGCTAACTAAAGATGTTTCCATCATCCAGATCATCAATAATTCTTTTATTAGGAAACCAGAAAACATATATGATAGGCAATTAAAAAAACCAATTGAGACCAACTATAGTCCTGGCAGAGAGATAAAAGATGCCTTCACTGGAATTTCTCACTTAACCATACAAATTAGACTTATACAGTCTATTTATAGACTTATAAATATTAGACTTATATAGAGGTATATTATACTTACATTAGACTTATAAAGAGGTAATCTGATACTTATAAAAAAGTAAACTGATTGAGTGGGGGCAGCTAGGTGGCACAGTGGAATATAGTCAGGACTGGAGTCAGGAAGACTCATCTTCAAATCTGGCCTCAGGAATTTACTAGCTGTGTGACCCTAGCAAGTCACTTAATGCTGTTTGCTCCGTTTCCTCATCTATAAAATGAGCTGGAGAAGGAAACATCAAACTACTCCAGTATCTCTGCCAAGAAAACCTCAAATGGGGTAACAGAGTCAGACACAATTGAAAAATGACTCAACAACAACAAAAGACTGGTTAAGTATAGAATAGGCAAGAATTTTAACAATGAGAGTGACTAATGTGAGCAGTGAATAAATCATAATGCTGGCAGTAAAGAAAAGTATGAAATTTCAAGCCAAGAAATCAACTTTGTTTTCTGTCAGTGTCCCCTCTACTCCACACATACGCTGCTGCACCCCTACACCCCAAGCTGAGAATTCATTCAATTATGCAGATGATTTATTATAACAGTATCTGTCAAATAAAATATTTGCTAGACTGTTGTAGATTAAGCAGTAGCACTACTGAAATGACTTCTGGAAAAATCACAACTTGAAAATGGTGATACATTAGGTTCTTATTTGAAGATATTATTGCTGGTGTTGTATCTTAAGAATAACAATTTAATATAATAGTGTGGTAGTGCATAACTTCACTTGGTATCTAGTGTGAAAACTAATTGTATGAGGCTGGGCACAGGACAAGGAAAGGGTATATGTGTTAATTCTACACATATTAATAGTTCATTTATTCATTTAATAAATATTTTTTGGCTATTTTTTGGGGGTGGGGTGCTACAGTGTTGTGTCAGAAATAGTTGCTGCCCTCTAGGAGCTTATATTCTAATAGCAGAGATGACACAGATAACTATAATACACTACACTCTACAATTAGTGTTGCATGATTGGTGCAAATAATAATTGCTGTAGCAGTTGAGAGGAGAGAGAGCATAGTTCTGGCTGATAAAAGTGGCATTTGACCAGCCCTTTGAGAGATGGGTAGGATTTCAAAAGGTAAAGATGGGGAAAACAGAATTCTAGGCAGAAAAGAAGACATGAACAAAGATGTGTTTTATAAAACTTATAAATAAATAAAATATAGAAACACACATAGAAATTTATAAATAAATAAGAACTTATATAAATGTGAGATGTTACTATTTTTGAACTGAGGAGTGACTTGGCTAAAGCGGTGTTTTCAGAAGATTAATCTGGCTGCAGCACACAGGATGAATTGGAAAAGGGAAAAGATTAGATGTAGGGAGACTAATTCCTTAGCACAAGTCTTAAAGTGATGCTCCTTAACTAACTCAGTGACTTGGGCGGAAGGCCTCTTTAATTACTCTCAGGAGGCTGGTTTCAGTGAAATGGGAATTTCTTAGCAGTTATTTGGTAGCAGACTTGATGATACATATGTTGTGAGCGGCCACTCTAGCCCTGTCTTGGGAACTCTGAAAGCCTTTATATCATTTGGCTCTAAGAGAAGCCATATAGAACTACATGTTAAAGGATTAAAACTGGAGTTCTCCAAAACATCTGGGGGTTGTAAGGGCCAAGAAGTGGGCTGCCAACTGTCTGTACTAAGCACAGACAACCCATTCCGGTAGCGTCCATATCTTTAATCAGTTAGCAAACATTTACTGCGTATCAGACACTATGTTGAATGCTGAGAATAGGAAGAAAGAAGACTCACATTTTAATGGGAGAGAAAACATGCAAACAACCATTTACATGCAAGATAAATACAGGTTTAAGTGGGAGATGACCTCTGCCAGGAGGCTCTAGCAGTAGGGGAGGGCAAAGCAGAGGCTGGGAAAGACTTCTTGAAGGAGGTGGGATTTGAGCTGCATCTTTAAGGAAGCCTGGAGGTGGAGGTGAGGATGGAGGCCAGTGAAGGGACATCCAGTGCAAAGGACAAAGAGTCAGGAAATGGGGTCTTGTTTTAAAATAAATGAAGAAGAGAAAAAGAATGGGAAGGAGAGAGAATAACCTTTTGAGCAGAGCCATTATAGTTTAGTATTCACCTTTGAGTTCTCGAACCATTTCACACAAGCTAGAACCATTACTGCAGTGGACAAGCTCTGATCTGGTGTTACACTGTAGGCATAACAAGTGCTTGCTGAAAAACCAATCGAGGTAAGGAAGGAGAACCTCACGCCAGCTGTCTAGGACAGGCTCCAAAGGCAGGCTGGCACCCTAAGCGTTCTCTGACTTCCCATCGCTCAGGGCCAGCTGATGATAAAACAATCACACTAGCTGCTTACAAGACCCAAAGTCAGAGAGAAGGAACGTGGCTTCTTTTGCCATGGAGGGAATGGAAGGCATTTTTGAAGGCAGTGAATCATAGGTAAGTTACAGAGGGAATCTCCATTAAGAATAAAAAGATTACAGGAGGAAAAAACTTAATGAATACTTACTGAAGTTACTTTGTACAAAAACCGTGACGTTTCCTAGAGGGATTCCCTCAAACTGCTGGCTTTTTCTAAGCCACCATTATTCCTCAGCTGAAGAAATGGGATTTTATAGACTTTGTCATAAGGGGAACTCCCCTGAATACTTTCCTCTTCTATTATAGGCTGAAGAAGATGCACTATTGTATGTTCCTAGAACCTGAAGGAGACATCTGAGCAATGAAAGTAATCAAATGCCTCATTGTGTCCTGGAGGTAGCCATGAGTCCCCAAGGACTTATCCTAAGGGGTTATGAGTTAGGGCAGGTTTTCAGCATAGAACCAGTGACTGATTGTCTGTTGCCTGAGGCCTGGTGTAGCTTATCATTTTTAGAGTATCTAGGAGTTGACCAGGGGTTTGGCCAAGTCAACACATGAAACAAAGAAAAATACAAATAATCCTCAGTCCTTATAATCAAAGTTTCAAAGTCCTTTCTTTCCCATTATTTCTGGTGACCAAGCAATCTTTTTTTCCTTGCAACAACTCTGTGAGATAGTTAGAAAAGGTATTTTAAAGATTTTTTTCTTACAGATTTACCAACTTACAGATTTTTATTAGAAAACAAAAGGTTCAGAGAATTGTGAAGAAGGATTTGGTTGGATCACTGGATTGGAATCCAGTATTCTAATTTGTTCAGTAATCCTGAGCCTTCATATCCTCACTCTAAGATTAAAATGTACTAATTAGTTACTAAGTTATTTTTTTCCCAAAGTGCTTGAAAAAAGTTTTCTTAAATCTCAAAACATACCGTAGTATCCACAGGCTTGGTGACCTTCTGTGTGGGAATAAGCTTTGGGCCAGGTTCTTCGGCTGATACAAATACACATCCTTCAGCACCCAAGGTAATGATTACCACCTTGCAACCCCTTTCTATCAGCACCGATCCAGCCTTTCCAGCTGCTGCAGGGCTATTAATTGTAAGCCCAGTTAAATTCTCAGCCTAGAAATCAAAGAAAGTAAAGTCATTAATAAGTAATCTGTGCCAATTTATCTTAATTTGTTTCATTAGAAAGCTGTTTCTATTTCTTTTAATTGATTTGGTTTTGAGACTCCTGACAAAAGTGAAGTAGTGATGCCACTAAGGCTGGATTACCTCATAGATTAT
The DNA here is from genome assembly GCF_900497805.2 of Vombatus ursinus. Taxonomy (NCBI): domain Eukaryota; kingdom Metazoa; phylum Chordata; class Mammalia; order Diprotodontia; family Vombatidae; genus Vombatus; species Vombatus ursinus. The sequence goes on along the minus strand of NW_020948840.1, from coordinate 19,018,237 downwards.
AGGTGAGAACAAATTACATTTATACAGTGCTTTAAAAGTTTTGCAAAATACTTTATATGCATAATCATAATAGTAGTAACTGATAATTATGTAGCACTTTAAAGTTTTTAAAGTACACATACACAAATATACAGGGTGTCCCAAAAATCTTAGTGCAGTTTTAAGTTTTAATAGCTTAAGGCTTTTGGGATACCCTTTATATTCTCTTATTTGAATCTCACAACTTTGTGATGTTAGGAGATACTATAGGTATAATTATCCCCTTTTTATATATGATGAAACTGAGAAGTACAGTAGTTGAGTGATCTGCCCCAGGTCACATAGCCAGTGAGTGTCAGATGGATTATGTACCCAAATATTCCTGTGGTTATATGGGGGATTCCTTACATGGAGTGGGAAGTTGGACTAAATGATTTCTAGTACTTTCCAACTCTAAAATCACAAGATTCCATTAAAACTAGATGCCTGTAGTTTACCAAATGAATTTATTCAGATTTCAGTAATCACACTAATTGGGATGGGAAGATTTCTTTAAGATCATTTCAGTTTTTACAGAAAACTATGAGAGGAGGACTGAGGATGGGAGGAAGGAAATTCCCCATTTACAAGTATGAAGAAGCCATATGGCTTCTTGGTTCTATATTAGGTCAGGGCTATGCTATAGGTATAGCACATAGTCTCACATAGGCTTGGGTATGGCAGTCAAACATTTGTTCTAAGCCTACAACTGTTTAATTAAGGCTTTAAAATATTCCCAGCAAATAGGAAAGAAACTCAATCCCAAGTTAGGTACCAGGAGGACTCAGGGATACAGTGCCCTGGTATTGGCTGGATACCTAATGATTTTGGGAAAAATACTATTTAACTATTTGTAAAGCAATAGTAGCATAGAGGGTAAAGGACCCTCCTGTGATATTTCCTTTAAAATCAGCCAATTAATCAATCAATCAACAAGTATTTATTAACCACCTACCATGGCTTACATCTACAGTCATCAGATTTGTCCCTTTCTCCTATCTCCAGATCAAGGTGTGAAATTGCCTTACCACCTCATTGGTGTGGTCTTTGCCAAGGCAGCAACAGCAGCAGTCACTGAGTTCATACCACAATAATGAGAGTTCATACACTCAAACTGGCCCTTGGGTTTGGCTTTTAAAACCCATAGGGACACATCAGGAAGCAGACAGAGATGAGGGGCCCATCTATGGCCAACAAGTACATATGAAGACTCAGAGATAGGCATAGACACAGAAATACTGGGTATAGGTGGACCTGGAGAGAAACCTGAATATGTATGAAATCTTTACAGTGAAACATGTGCACCTAGAGGCTGGTGACAGATGAAAAGATGGAACTTCAACAAGACAAAGAGGAAAGGGATTTTGGTAGGCAGATAATAAGATGAAGATACTCAGTCCTAATGTGGCCTAGACAGGGCTTGCCAGATGCTTGGTTTGTGCAGGCCCAAAGAATTAGATGAATTGCATGTCAGGGAATTTCACCTACATTGAGGAGCAACCTGGACCTCAAAGGTACAACGGGTCATATGAACTATATATGTCTAGAGGGAACACAGGATCCAAAGAGGAAAAACAGGCAGGTTGATGCTGCTGGGAAGGGATGGAGAGGGAGCAGGAGAAAATGGTAAAAGCATTAAACCAAGCAGAGATGAGGAGTCTGTTTCTGATAAGTAGGAAGACATGTGATCTTGAGCGGGTCCAGGGAATGAAGGGGTCCATCACCGAGGCTCATGGCCACTAGTAAGACTGGTCCCAACTTAAAATCATGAATGAAGAAAATGATCTCTGTGTATCTGAGGAAATGGGATTTTATAGACTTTGTCATAGGGGGAACTCCCCCGAATACTTTCCTCTTATATTACAGGCTGAAGAAGATGCACTGTTTTATGTTCCTACAACCAGAAGGAGACATCTGAGCAATGAAAGTAATCAAACGCCTCATTGTGTCCTGGAGGTAGCCATGAGTCCCCAAAGGCTTATCCTAAGGGGTATGAGTTAGGGCAGGCATCATAGAGCTAGTAAATATGCTTTAAGCAAGTTCAATGAGACACTGAATTCGGTACAAAATCTTCCAAGGTTCTTATCACTTCCACGTCACTGAGCAGTTCTTGCTGCTCAGAATGAAGTCCATTTCTATATACTTCTTTGACTCCTCTGTTTCCTGGGAGATGAAATTGTAAATAAGGGAAGTAAAGAATTATAAATCAACAAGTATTTATTAAGCACCTCAAGCATAGTAACTATTTATTAAACCTGTACAAGTTTTTCTGTTAGGTGCCGGGGATAGAAAGACATAACCAAATGTTAGTAACATCAGCACTAAACTCAACAAGCATTTCTTAGGTGTCTACTACATTCCAGGCACTGTGCTAGGTGCTGTGGCTACAAAGATAGAAATGAAGTATTCCCTGCTCAAGGGTCTTACCTCCTGTTGGGAGACAAATATGAAGAGAGAATAGTAACTACAACATAATAAATACAAGATAGCTACAAAGTAATTTTGGAAGTAGGGAACTAGCTTCTGGGGAGAACATGACAGGCCTCCTAGAGCTGCCGTCTGAGCAGATGAGCTTTGGCAGATCAGAGGAGAGACGGCCTTGTAGACCTAGGCAAAGTCATGAAGACAGCAGATAGAATGTTACGTATGGCAAGCATCAAGTACACTAGGCTGGCTGAAAGAAAGCAGGCGTGAAGGAAAGTGATGTGCCATGAGCCTAGAAAGGGAAGCAGCCAGGCGCCAGATTGTGAAGGGCTTTAAAATGCAAACACAGGAGTTTTCAGTCTATTCTAGAGGCAAAAGGAAGCCAATGGAACCTTTTGAGCAAGGAAGTAACACAAGGAAGACTTGTGTTTTAGAAATGTCAGTTTGGCAGATGTGTAGAGCATGGATTAAGGATGAGATACACTGGAGGCAGAGACCAGTGATGAGGGAAGGTTCAGGCAATAGGTGATGAGGGACAAGGTTGGCTGTGATATGGGTTAGGGGGAGAAGTAAATGGATTTGAGGAATTTTTTGAAAGTAGAATTGACAGGGTCTAGTGACTGGATATAAAGGGTAAGGTAGAGAGAAGAGTCAAGGATAACTCTGGGGTTGTAATTAAAGTGACACAAATGATAGAGCTGTACTTCAAAGAAACAGGGAAGTTAGGAAGAGTAAGACAGCAAGTTCTGAGATGTCTATGGGACCATCCAGCTGAAAATACTCAATAAGTAGCTGATGAAGGACTGGGTCCAGGAAAGAGAGCAGATCTAAGAATTATCAACAGAGGTAATGGTTAAATTCATGGGAGTTAATGAGATCATTGAGAAAAAGCATAAAGACAGAAGAGCTTCTAGGATGCAGCTCTGGGACATACCTATTCAGATGGAGGAGGGACATGGATGTCATGAAAATCTGAAGAGGGGAGGATATATGAGGAAGTGAAGGTCAAAAGTGTGAAGTACTGCAGAGGGGTTAAGTAGGATGAAGACTAAGAAACGGTCAATGACTGGAGACCAAATGGTCATTGGATTTACCAATGAATAAATCATTGGTAGGAAGACAGGCTGTATGGGGGTTGGGAAGTGAGGGAGGTATGGAAATGGTGGCAATGAGTTTAGATAGCTTTTTCTAGGAGTTTGGATGTGAAAGGAGCAGAGAAATAGAATGACTGCAATCTAGGTCTGTTTTTAAACATTAAGGGAGAAGCCATTGGATAAGGAAAGATCAAAAATTAGAGAGAGGGGTGGGATGATCAAAGCAGCAATTTCCTAGAGAATAAGGGAGGAGATAGGATCAAAGGAACAAGAGAGGGATTGGTATTGGCAAAGAGGAGTATGCTCTCCTTCAAAGCTGGAGCTAATGAGAAAAGAATGGGGGATGATGTTGAGGTAATTTGGAGTATAGAATTGAGGAGAAGAGAGTGTGTCTCTAAAACACGTTAGGGTGCACGGGAAGGCTGTGAGCCAGGTACTAAGCTCCCTGAGAAAGGAGGGAGAATAACCTGGGGGGCCAGTGAAGAACAACTGCTAGGATCTGGACAGTATGTGTTATATACTTGTATTAAGATAGAGTTCAAACTTTGTTTGAAAGGTAGCAGAATTTAGGTTTTGTTTTTAAAATTCCAAGTAAGTGGCAGATCTAAACAGATTCCTGGATATTTTGAGTAAGGATTGATATGGTGTCTACTCTTATCTCATTAAATCCTCATAAGAACTCTGGGAGGTAGGTGTTATTATCATCCCCATTTACAGCTAAGACATTCACTTCCCACTTTGCTCCAGAAATGAATAAAGTGATTAAATGACTGAGTGGCCACACAACTTAGCTCTGTCCCTGTACTTCATCCCTGAAGAAAACAGTTTTTTTTGCTTGTTAAAGAGCAATCAGACTCTCTTAGTGCATTACCTCACTTTCATTGCAGCAAAATATATCAGAGACGGTATAGAACTGTGCGTCAAGGTCAGCTGTGGCAGGAGCAGGATTAAACAGAGTCTTCACTGCAACAGAATAAAAAAGTTGTGTAGTGGCTGACATTTGGATACTATGCATTTTTAAACATGCATCAGGGGAGACCTTGAAATGACATCTTTTTGATCCTTTTAATTTTTCCACCATTTAAGAAACCTCAGGCAACACCTGGAGAAGCAAGCAGTGAGCAGAGAGAGTCTGCATAGTTTCATAAAAAATTGGTCATGCCAGGGGCAGTGAGGTGGTGCAGTGGATAAAGCACTGGCCCTGGAGTTAGGAGGACCTGAGTTTAAATCTGGCCTCAGACACATAACACTTACTAGCTGTGTGACTCTGGGCAAGTCACTTTACCCCACTGCTTCACCATAAAAAAAAAAAAAAAAAAAGACTTGGTAATGCCAGACTCACCTCATTTCCTTTTTCAAACAGGGTTACTAGACTGGTGAGAATAGGGAGATACTGTAGAAATAGGTAAAAGTGATCAACCCTTAGACACATAGCTTACCTAAATTTCAGGAAAGCGGAAATTCAATTTAATCAATATTCATTAAACTTCTTTGAGGTGCTAGACACTGTGCTAGGTTTTGGGGATACAAAGCCTAAAATAAAACATTTCCAGGTCTCTAGGAGCTGACAGGAAGGCATTCTAACTGAGGGGACACAACATGTTCGAAGAAAAATATAATCTAAGGTAATGTGAAGAGGAAAGCAAAGGAAAGCTTCATAGAGGAGATATCACCTAAACTGATCCTTGAGTATAGTTAAGGAACATGACAGGAGGGAGTGCAATTCAGGCCTGGAGGATGGCTTATGTACGTCTAACAAAGTAGGAGACTGGGTAGAAAGCTTAGTGGCCAGCTCATAGTCCAGTATGGTGAAAACAAAGTATGTGAAGGAAAGTAATGTGAAATAAGGTTGGATCCTCCTATGGAAGATGACGGTCTATTAGGTGGACTCAGAAATGGCTGAATGACTGTGCCCAAAAAATAGTTGCTTGGTGTCAGTTTGGATGGAGGTCTCTTATAGAATGCTCCTGGGATCGATCTCTCCATGGCTTTGTGCTTTTTTTTTTTTTTCTTTTTTTCTTTTTGGTGAAGCAATTGGGGTTAAGTGACTTGCCCAGGGTCACACAGCTAGTAAGTGTCAAGTGTTTGAGGCTGGATTTGAACTCAGGTTCTCCTGCCTTCAGGGCCAGTGCTCTAAGGCCTTGTGCTTTTTAACCTCTTTTATCCAATGACTTGGATGAAGGCATAGACGAGATGCATATTAACTTGGTGGTAAAACAAAGCTAAGAGGACTAGCTAACACAGTAAGTGGCAGAATCAGAATCCAAAATAAATCTCAATAGACTGGAATGGTGGGTTAAATCGAATAAAATATGATAAATATATGTTTCTAAACTTGGGTTCAAAATATCAACTTCACAAATATAAGATGGAGGAAATGTTCTTAGACACCAGTTCATCTGGAAAAGATCTGGGGTTCTGAGTGGATTGCCAGCTTGACAAATTGATTGTGATACAGCAGCTAAAACATGTTAATATGATCTTAGGCTGTATTAAAAGAGGCATAACATCCAGAATGAGAAAGGTGTTAATTCCCTTTTATGTGCTGTCTTCCCTCATTAGAATGAAAGCTTCTTGAGGGCAGGGACTGTCTTGCTTGCTTATATTTATATTCTCAGCACTTAGCGCTGGACCTGGCACAAAGTAAGCACTCAATGATATCTATCTATTAAAGCTGAAGGAGAGGAGGTAAAGTACTAATCAAGAGCCCACTTAGGGAAACAAAAATGCCCTACATGAAGTTCCCAAACCTAAAAATATTCTCAAATACACAAAGATAAACTGCATGAAAAATAAAAACTACTTCAAAAAAATTCTAAAATTTTGAAAATAAACCTTCTGTTGCAAAAAAGGTTTGGAACTTTTACAAAGCCGAATGAGAACGACTCTCCAGCTTCTGAAGGTGTTTATCAAATGGTGACTGTGCCGTTACCATACACGTTTATGTGATAATATTCACTTCCAGATTCTCTAAGCTAAAATAACATCACCAGAAACTGTTTATGTTGGGCTGCTTCAGTGGTGATTCAAGTCAGTCCTGGCATTAGGCCTGGGAACTGGGCTGAGGGTTTGTATTGGGGGACATCTGACATGCTAGTTTTTAGAGCTCTGTGACTGGTACTGAGCCAGATGGCTTGGTTTTCACCATATTTGTAAAGTTCCCTAACATTTGCTAAAACTAAAAGACAAATGTAAAGCCAAGTAGATATAAGAAGGCACAGTAGTTTGCTGTGAAAAAATGTTAAAGAGATCAAAATCAAAATAAAGTTGCCTCTTAAAAAAGCTAATTTTCCTAGCATGAGAGAGAGAGAGATGTTTTCATAGAAAGAATGACAAATGTGTAAAATTACCTCCGCTTTTGCGGGCCATTGTCAGGGCTTCCAGAGAAGTAGCTGGAGATATTTCTAGCTGGCAGATAATTACTTTGGCTCTGCTAATGATATCAGCTGCCTTCCTCAGGTCATCAGAATTCAACAGCAAGTTTGCTCCGGCCACGATGACGATAATATTCTGTCCTAGAAAGATATTTCTGGGTACTTATTTAAGTTACAAAAACAAGCATCACAGAATCTCTAAGTTGGAAGGGACTTCAGAGGACATCTAGTATAATCCATCCCCGAATAAGAATCCATTCTACAACGCACTGACAAGTTTTTGTTTCGAGACCTCCAAACGGGAGGAAACATACCACTTCCTAAGGCAGTCCATTCCACTTTTGGATAGTTCCAATTATTGCAAAGTTTTTCTTCACATTGAGCCTAAATTTGATTTTTTCGCAACTTTTACCCATTGATCCTAATTCTGACTGCCAATCAGGACAATCAAGGCCAAACAGAACAAATCTAATCTGCCTCTCACATGGCAGGCAGTCCTTTAAATATTTGAGGTCATTTGTTATGTTCCCCTTAAGTCTTCTCTTTTCTAGGCTAAACATACTTTGTTCCTTCAACCAAGCCATGTTTGACATGAACTCAGGGCCTGTCACCATCTTGTCTGTCCTCCTCTGGACACACTCTAGCTTATTAATGTCGTTTTTAAAATGTGTTACCATTACTTCACTTGTGGTCTGACCAGGGCAGAGGTTAGTGGGATTACTATCTCCATATTTCTGGAAGCTCTGCCTCTGTAAATGTAGCCTAAAACTGCATTATTTTTCCTGGATGCCAACTCTCATGGCTGCCTTATGTTAAACCTACTAAAGCCCCTAGACCTTCTCCAGATGAACTACAATCTAGTCAGACTTTCTCATCTTAGATTTGTAAAGTTGTTTTTTCTTAATTGTAAGACTTTACATTTAGCTCTATTAAATTTCATCTTTATAGAATCAGGACTTATTAGATTTTGTCCAATGTTCTAGCCTGTTATAATTGTTTATTTGAAAGGTCTCTGATAAAAAATGATATCTAGCACAGGATTAAGCATAGATCACTACAACATTCTATAAGACTCTACCTTCTAAATGACCTTATCTTGTAATCCTATAACACCTGTCAGCAAATAATTTTTGGATGCTAAATGATGTAGAAAGTGAAGCAGTTCAATTAAATAAGCTCTCCAGTTCTTTTCAGCTCTAAATCTATGATCCTATTCAATTTATCACTTGTCTTTCCATGAAGGGTAACTTCGGTAACTAAAATTTTTTTTCTATTTGCATATCACATTTTGATCACTTTCAATCTTGATAAAATAGTAAGCTACTTATCAATGTTATTTAGCAAAACTCAATAACATTAGATCCATATGTCAATGAATGCATTATGATTTTGTTGTTATGGGAACTCTATCTACCAGAGTAGATCAGAATCTGAATATAAGTTAGCAGATAAATCTTAGAGGGATGCCTAAAGTTTAGAGAGATTAATTGACTTGCCCATGGTCATAGAGCTTGTTGAGTTTCAGAGGCAGGATTTGAATCCAGGTCTTCCTGACTTGTTAAGTATAGCACTCTATCCACTATTTATATCGAAATTACAGAATAATTAAAATAATAACTTACATTCACACAGCACTATATCATTATTCAGCAAGTTGTAGAGGATTTATGCAAGGACATGAACAAGAATTACATTGGATGGATAAGAAGGGGTGGATAGGCTTCAATCTGAAACAGTAGGAGGACCCACATCAATAAAGCACTGAAATAATATCTGCGTATAAAATACCCAAGCTTCAGAACAACCTTGTGAGGCAAGCAAGGCAAGTATTGTTAGCTCCTGTTTACAGATGAGGTAACTGAGAAGCAGTGTGATTTCGTTGAAATACTGTGAGTCTGGAGTCAAGTGACCTGGGCTCAGTTAGAACTTTGACACTTGCTAGCTGTGTGACCATGGACAACCTGTCTGGGTCTCAGTTTCCTCATCTATAAAATGGAAACAACAATGCTTTAAGTATGAATGTCACGGAAAACTTTGTCTATTATGTGCCATGTGCAAGTCTCCATGCTAAGTGGTAAGAATATAATAATGAAAAATGACACAATTCTGACCTTTAAGGAACTTGTAATCCAACCAAGGGAATATGGCATATATGTCAATAACTGTAACACAAGGCAGAAGGTAAGAAGTATAAAGGAAAAGTTTAAATAAAGGGCCATAAAAAAATCCTGAGAAGGGAATTTATTACTAGCTGGGGTGATTAGGGAAGAGGCAAGAGATGATCCTGAGTTTGACTTTCAAAAAATGGAGGCATTTCAACAAGCAGAGGTGGGGATGGGGAAATGTGGGGCAGGGTAAGCAAAAGCACTAAGGAGAGAGGGGAGGACAAGCACAGGGCACAGTGAATGGCCTATTAGGAAGGAGGAAGGTATGAGATAAAACTAGAAAAGTAGACTAGAGTCTAATTGCGGTGGGGATTATACTTAATTCAGTAAGCAGTGGAGAGCAGCTGAAAGTAAGTATGCCTATGGGAAATGTCATTTTGAAATGATATATAAAATACTTTTTTCTTTCTTTCTTTCTTTCTTTTTTGTTGGGGAGGCAAAGGGAGTGATGATGGTGGGGAAAGAGGTGAAGTTTGTGGTAATGGCCTTGGAAACCCAAACACAGACTTCATATTTGTAGGTAAAAATAGGAACAAATTTGCATGATACACATCACCAATGACCTATGTGCAGTCAGTTTGTGTGTACAAACAAATTAAGCATCAACCATGGCAGAGTTTTGTATTACAAAAAATCTATAATTTGAAATATGTTTAAAATTATTTAACAGATATTAAGCTGCGTCTAATACTGAAATAATCCTGTGCCAATGATAACACTTAATGATATTACAACCTCAGAATTATCTCTGTCTACATCATCTTAGAGAAGGGAGAAATGGGAGAGTGATACCTGGTCCATTTAGCAAACTTGGACCCACTGTCATATGATACAAGAGCCCGTATCAGAGATGCTCCTGGTGCCTGGCTCTGGGGCTTTTCTGTAGAGATGAATGCAGTAAATCATAGAGGCTGTTCTTATGGCATGATGATTTGTCTATAAAAGATGTGGCCTAAAAATAACTTTGAACAAATTCTAACTAGTCACCTGACAAAGGCATGATGCTTGCTGGAAAAGAGGATGAAGGATGGATCAGCATAAACCCTTCCCTACTAACAGAAAAATAACTCTAAGTATATGTCCTCTGGGGTCATGGCATCACCTTCAAATGCAAAAGACAGCATTATTATCTTAGAGTAAGGATAATCTCTGAGGCCCCTTCCACTTCTCCCATTCTATGACTCTAGGAAGAAAAATAAGGAAAGTGTATACACAAACACATACACACAGCACTAAAACTTTTGGAATACCCTGTGCACACATATATTTCCCTTATTTCTTTTACATATTTATATATATGTTTGTGTCAAAGTATATGTATATGTGTATGCATACATACACATACATAGTTCTTATATATATATATATATGTATATAAGAATACCACATTTAGTGTCATAAGACAAAGGTTCAAATTCTAGCTCTGTTATTTGTTACCTTGGGCAGATCACTTAATCCCTTTGGGCTTCAGTTTCTTCTGTAAAATTTAATCTGTAATATAAGAGGGTTGGACCAGATCCTTCTGAAGGTCCCCAGTTCTTTAAATCTATGGTTCTCTGAATCTGAAGCTATCACTAACATACAAGAAGAGGTATTAGACAAAGAATTAGCTGTAGTTGGTAGCGACAATTATTCAAAATGAAGTTTAAGGGGCAGCTAGGTGGCACAATGGATAGAGCATAGGCCCTGGAGTCAGGAGGACCTGAGTTCAAATCCGTCCTCAGACACTTGACACTTACTAGCTGTGTGACCCTTAACCCCATTGCCTAGCAAAAAACAAAAACACAATGAAGTTTAAGGTGGATAATGATATATTCAGACTTTTAAATGTTTGAATATAATAGAAACCAAACTGCCTACTGTCACAATATGGAGAACTCCTAGTGAATTCTGTAATTCTTGCCTTATTAAACTCAAGCAAAAACTGAAATCAGGAGCAAGAATTTAATTGAAGGAAATATGATGAGCTTAATTTTTCACAATAATTTTTCACAGATGTAAACTTTTGTAAGATTTTGATGTAAACAGAGAAATTTATAATTTGGTCACTATTCAAACATAAGACCCAAATGAACAAAAAAGGCAAGTTAAAAGCAAATAGTTCCTGCTTGGCACCCAGGGGATGTTCAAAAACTGTTATGTGTCAAATTGTTTTCCTTACATATACTTTTATTCATCACATTCAATAAAATAGCTAACACTTAAATGCTTTTATAGATAAATATGAATCCAGGCTTATATGAAAAGTACAACTGGATACTAAGGAATAAAGAGTTGATCTATGATGACTCAGTGCAGCTAAGTAGTGCGGTGGATATAGTGCTGGGCCTAAAGCCAGGAACACCTGAATTCAAATCCAGTCTCAGACACTTACCAGCTGTGTTACCTAGGGCAAGTCACTTAACCCTGTTTGCCTCAGTTTCCTCATCTGTAAAATGAGCTGGAGAAAGAAATGGCAAATCACTCCAGTATCTTTGCCAAGAAAACCCCAAATAGGGTCACAAAGAGTGACTGAAACGATTGAACAACAACAAAATGATAATTCCAAAACTCTGTAAATAGCAACAGTTGTTATACCTGAATGAATGACTTAGGAGACAATCAGCGGCAACAGTTGATTTGATAAAATTGTATTTTTGGACTTTTCAAAGAATATCAGTGGCAGGATGAGAATATACAGCAGGTTAGGGCAAAGGTGATGCCTTCTTTTATAGTTCTGAAAGTAATATATTCTTTTATAAAATGGTGCTTCAACACAAGAAATAACTACCTTCACTGTTGACAATTATTGAAGCAGCTCCTGTAGAAGCATCTTTGGTCTGATACATAAATTCTAAAAGAGAAGAAATATTACAAAATAGTAGATAGAACACAAAATGCATAATATACTTTGACAAAGTAACAACAAAGAAATGAACAAATAATTCAATTCAACAAACATTTATTAATTACCTATTCTGTATCAGGTAATGATTGTGCTAGGTACTTGGGCTATAAATACAAAACCAAAACAGTTCCTTCCTCAGGGAGTTTACGTTCAATTGAAAAGTACTAATTTGTACCTACAAAGTAAAAAAGACGAAGTAAAGGAGTCTATATTTTGATGAATTCTTTCATAGCAGTGACCACAAATTCCATAGCCTTTATAGATAATGCAATGGCATTTTCCTTTTCAAAAAGTTTGTTTAAAAATTTAACATGGCAAATCAATACAAACAAATATATATACACGGTGACAATTTACATCTAAATTAATTTCAATGAATAAAATATCATAAGACTATTTCAGTCATTGCATTTCCTTTGAGTCCTCATCAAAAATCTTTGTCCATTCTCATTTTCTTGTCTTCATATGATTGTAGTTAGTGAGTCTACAGATACACTTCTTTCTTTTAGTTCTGCTTTTTTTTTTAAATGTGAATTATTTCATACAGGTTTTTCTAGATTTCTTTGTATTCATTGTATTCTTTGTATTACATTAAAATGCCATAATTTATTTAACCATTGTCCTATTGTTGGCCATTTGTTTCCAACTTTTTTGTAACTGTGTATTAATTATGCTGCTATGGAAATCTTTGCACAAATAGCTTTTTGTTTTTTATAGGACTTTCAGGGTTTATTCTCCAAAATGATATTATTAGGTTAAAGGTTATGATTATTTTTTTTGCAGATTTTACTTAACTTCCACATTACTCTCTAAAGAGATTCTCCAAGTTTGCAATTCTACCAGCAATGAATGAATCTATCTTTTTTCCCACAGCAATGCCAGCTCTGAATTTTGTTACTTTTTATTATTTTTGCCAATTTGATGGATGTGAGTTGGTATCTTAAAGCCATTTTAATTTGTACCTCATTTGTTACTAATGAAATTAAGCATTTTTTCAAGCAATTATTAATAATTTGTGTTTTTTCTTTCAAAAATTGCAAATTTTTATCTTTTGGTTATTTATCTGATATGGTCTGGGAGTTACCATTGTGACTGACTTAACAGTCCCTCATATATTTCAGATGTTATTTTTAAAGTCATATTTTCTATAAAAATTACCCAATTTTCATGTTTCTTATACTCCTTTTAGTTCCTTCTAGCTAATTATATTCCTTTCTGTGGCAGAGAAAAACTTTAATTTTAATGCATTAAAGCACATCTATCTATCCTCAATAATTCTTTCTACTTGTTGAATTTTTAAAAATTAATCATCACAATTCAGATAGTTTATTCAATTTTCTTTCTTTTTTTATGTTTAAATTTCTTATCCACTTAGAATTTAATGGAATATATGAAAAAAGATCTGAGTCTAAATATTTTTCCACTATATTGACAGCCAATTTTCTCAAATAAATTTATTAAAAAATGAATTCTTTTTTGAAAAAAAAAATTGTTAAGTACTAATTTTTTGCATACTAATTTTTTTTTTTTGATTTGTTTTAAGGATACTTGCTTTGTAATATATATTAAAGTCTGGGCATGTAAGACAACCCCCCCCCCAATCAGCTTTTCTCTTCTAAATCACTTCTTTTTTTTTTTCCTTTCATTTACTGAAAAGACTTGAAATAAGAGATAGGTAAGATATCCAAACCAAAAAGCACACTTGTTTCCCTTTTTATAGGCCTTCCACAAAAAATCATGGTATGTAAAGCTGTGATAAGATGAAGCATGAGTGGCAGCATAATGTCACAGTAATAATAGTCCTACTACTAACTAAATGTATGACTTTGGATGCCTGTTTTCTTTCCTGTAAAATGAGGGAAATATACTAGATGTGTCTTGTATAACATACACATACATGAGTGTGCACACACTTGTATATACATACGTGTGTGTGTGTGTGTCTGTGTGTGTGTATACAATATGTTTTCTGGTCTGGGCCTGTGTGTTCATTGGTCCAGAGAACTCTCAATGAGGAAATGGACACCAACAATATAGATAGGCATCAAACTACGAGTATACACATTTTTAGAAAATTGTCCTGCAATTTATACTCTTAGAGAGATGCCTGGAGCCTTAAGAAGTTAATCTGCCAAGGGTTGGAGTATGTGTCAGAGGGTTGGGCTTAAACCCAGGACTTCCCAGATTCCCAGGCTGGTTTTTGATCTTGTCTTTTAATTAATACATAGCAGGCACCTGATAAATGTTTATTGAATGGAGCTTCTTTGTACTAAGGTCTTTTCCAGCTCTACCTTTTCTAAATTGATCCACTTATATCCTACATGCTTTTTAGGTCTGCACAGTCCTGTTTTCTCTGCCACTTCAGTTTTGAAGCCAGGCTACCTGATAAACAGTAATAACCTGCTTTTGCTTTACCTCTGCTGAAAAAAACGATGCTTAAAGAGTTAAAGTACACAAACTAGGCTAGACAAAATACTGAGAGAGTAAAAAAATCTTTGGCCAATAGAGGATAATACAATCATAAATCTTTTTATAGTCAACCTTTTTTTCCTCCCATAAGAAGAACAAAGAAAAAGATTTTTTAAACTTTAAAAGATGAAATTTTACCTGTAGAAATATCATTCTGTTTTAAGTTTTCTATATAATCACTGCCAAAAGAATCTTTGCCAACCTGTATCAAAGAAATGATGAATATTAGAGCTTTTACATTTAGCAAAATGCTATGATGTAGTTTTTAGAAAATTAACATTTAAAAAGGGCATATCTGCACTATACTTTATAAACATGAACTAATTAATCCTCTTAATGTAAGATGTTAGACTTGATATTTTAGCCCAGAGAATTACACTATGAATTAATGTTCTAGTTACTTCCTATCTAAAATGAAAAACACTTCATGACTATTTGAAGTGATGACACGTGAAAGATGGATTAGACTTAATCAGCTTGGTCCAAAAGGATAAAGCTGGATGGAAGTTACAGGGAAGCAAATTTTGGTCTAATATAATGGAAAACTTCCAATAAGAACCATCCAGTAATGGAATAGGTTGTAGTAAGCTTCATCGCTACTTAGCATCCATGGTGCTAAGAGGCACAATGGATCCCTTACCCAGAATATTATGAAGATGACTGACTAAATGAAAGTTCTTGAAGGACCAGAAACCTGAGCTAAGCCTATGAAAGAAGAGAAAGACTTTGAAACAAGGAGATACAGGGGAGAGTGGATTCAGTCAATCAATAAGTATCTATTAAATGCTTATTATTTGTTAGGCATCCCTGAACCCTGGGGATAAAAAGAAAGGAAAAAAAATAGTCTGTCCTTAGAAAACATACATCTTAATGGGGGAGACAAGAGGTAAACAACGAAGTATTTATAAGATGTATACAGAGTATGTGATGGTAATTTGAAAGGGGAAGGAATTTAGCATCTGGAGGAATCAGGAAAGGCCTCCTATAGAAGGTAGGATTTGAGGAAGTCAGGGAAACTAAAAGGCAGAGGGGGCAGAGCATTCTAGGTGTGTGATACAACAAACACACAAAGATGGCATCCTTTTTGAGGAACTGCAAGTAGGCAGGTGCAGCTGCATTGCAGGGTACATGGGGAAGAAAAAGGAGTAAGAAAGCTGGAAAGGCAGGAAGGGGCTAGCTTATGAAGAGCTTTTTGAATGCCAGACAGCATTATATTTGATTCGGCAAGTAACAATGACTCACTGGTGCTCATGGAGCAGGTGAGGTGATATGATTAGAATTATGCTTTAGAAAAACCACCTTGGCAGCTGAGAGAATGAGAGTAGAGTGGGGAAAAACTTGGGACAGGAAGAATAGTTAGAAGGCTACTGAAATAGTCGAGGGGAGAGGTAATGAACTAGGGCTGTGAATGTATGAGAAGAGAAGGGGATGCATATGAGAGATTCTGTGAAGGTGCCAAACTGGTAAGCCTAGGCAATGGATTGGATATATGAGATGAGTGACAGAGAGGAATCTAAGAAGACACCAAGGATGCAAGCTTGAGTGACTGGAGAAATGGTGGCATTCTCACCAGTAATAGGGAAACTGGGAAGAATTTTAGGGGAAATATTTTTTCCTTTTGGAAATACTGAGTTTGGATTATCTATAGGACACTCAGTTTTGGATGAAAAAAAGGCAGCTGGAGATGTGTGACTATAGCTCAGCAGAGGGACGAGGGATGGATACATAGATCTCAAAATCATTTGAAAAGAGATGAAAATTGAACCCATAGAAGGTGATGAGATCAAGTGAGATAGTATGGAGAAAAAAAGAAAAGAGGGCCCAGGACAAAACCTAAAGGGATATCCAAGATTAGTAGGCATAACATGGATGAAGAACCAGCAAAGTAGACAGATATAAATTGTTCTGTGACCCTTTCAAACAAGGGTTTGGTCATCAATTCTTTCCCTAACCATAATTCTGAAAGGAAATTTCTTCTGTTTCTTTAATTTGTTTATGATGTGAGAAGGATTACTTTTTCATCTGAGATCCAAGTGAAGGAAGAGACGGTAGAGGGAGATGTCTCAGGGCTGTGAAATGAGGACAAGAGAAGAAGAGAGAGGTCTTGCCAAATGGCCTGGTTTTTTTCAGTGAAATGTAAGACTGAGAGGAGTAGAGGGAGTGCTCAAAGAGAGAAAGTCTGGAATAAACACTACGGAGAGAGGCTCTATGAGCCAAGAGAAAGGGAGACTTGGAGGCTCAGACAGAAAGGCTGGAATAGATACTATGGAGAGAGGGATAAAAAAATAAGTTGGGAAGTAAGTGAATGTTTGCCTTGCTGCAGGTTAGGGCCCAGTAGAGATCGATCGGATCACATAAATCTGTGGTGGGCCCAGTTAGCACAGCTTTGTGATTTCCTTTGGCTCTGTTCAGCTATGTGTGAATAAAAGAAAAGGAAGTGGATAGTGGTTGTAGTTCAGGGTTGAAGTTTGGCAAGATATGACTGGCAATAGGATGAAGGGGCAAGGAAATATAGGGTGTAGGATAGTATAGAGCTGATTTGATTCATCAAAGAGTTGACAAAGGGAAGAGAAGATAATGTAACCAGTGCAGGGATAATGGCTGGGGAAAAAAATGAGGGATGGAGGGAATAGAGATCATGTTTTAGATGAAGAACTGTGTTAGAGGTCATAAGGCAAATGGAAAGATGGAGTGCTAGAAGATTATGATCAGATGAATGAATTTCAAATTCATAAATATGGAAGTAGAAGACTTGTGGGTGATGTCAAGGTGTGTGGCCAGGTCTCTGTGTAGGTGAGGTAGAATGGAGGAGTAGCCCATGGGAATTGAACAGACTGAGGAACTACAATGTTAGGGTATTTGAGAGGGCATGAATATGTCTGCTGAAATCCCATAGTATGAGAGCAAGAGATGGGAAGGAGAGAAACACTGTGAGTCAGGCACTGAACTCATTGAGGAAAGGAGAACGTCCTGGTGATGTATAGATATTAGCTGCCAAGACTTAGATTGGATGACAAATTTGGAGAGGGAACATCAAAGGAAGAGAGGTTGCCAATAAAAGGTGATTGAAGGAAAGCCTATTATTGTCAACGGAAGCAGTGAATATTCCAGCTCCCTCATCATCACAAGTAGGGGTTACAAGAGAAAATGTAGCCAGTACTATAAAGAGTAGTGATGGAAGTGTGTTACTGAGAGAGAGCCATGTCTCAGGGAGGGCCAGAAGATGTAAGAAATAAGTTTAAGATGAAAGAAATTTATTAATTATGGAGTAGGCATCACAGAGGGTACAGTGGAAAAGGCAGGGAGATCTGATGTAGCACACTGAGGGGATAGGGTGAAGGGGGATAGGAGTGAGGGAGTTAAGGAATGGGGAATGGGACTTGTACACTGGCAGCAGGGGGTTCAAGGTCACTGGAATGGGCTAAGTTTAAGGGATCAGGAATATGCTGACCAGTGAGAATATCAGTGGTTAAGTAAACTTCAGAAATGGGAAACAACCTGCACGAATGCACAGAGGTTCTTGGTAGAGAGGTTTGGGATTGTGGGTGTGGATTGTAGTATACACTGTCAGAAGCAATCACTGTGTCAGTTGGTTTTCATTAACTTCAGCTCCACGGGAATGGACACATACTTTGGCCTCTTGCTAAAGG